>NC_059137.1:74410816-75010816 GCF_020740605.2 Lemur catta
GAAATTCAGACTCAGAGAGATTTATGCCTTGCTTAGGGTCACATGGGTAAGGAGGGACTTACTTGGAACTGGTACCTACATCTTCTGACTTCCAGTCTCTTGTGTTTTCTACTATAAAGAGCTGTGTCTATACTCCTGGATTCAAGCATATTTTATTTAAAAAAAACAAACACAAAACAAATGCTACTGATAGAAACTCAGATGTTGGGTGGAGGTGATTCCTTGCAAGCTGGCGAAATAAGACGTTATCTAATGGAGCATTTGGCCCTCCCAAGGGAAGGCTTTACCAATGGTTTGGATCCCCTTCAGTGTGCTCACATTGGGTGACATCACTGTTTCCAGGTTGACTAACTTCAGGCCCAGTGGCTGTGGGGAAGGACCGGTTGCTGTGGTGCTAATTCTCTGCTCTTCTCTGTGGCCGTATGAGCAAGTGTTAGGTTTGCAGTTTGCAGAGAAAATGAATACGTCCTAATCCCAATTCCTCCCTGGGTATTTTGGTTGGCTGCAAGTACCATTCCTTTTGTAATTAAGTGGGAAAGAGAAAACAGATGGCCGCCTTGTCAAATCTTGTTTTCAAGTTAAATACACACAGCCCTCTTTCCTAAGTAGGATAATTCCTTTTTAATGGTAACACTTTAAGATAGAGAAACACGGGTGGCTGTGGATAGGGTCTACCTGCTTGAACACTGCAGCTGGAAAAAAAATGTCCTTGATTTTTATGGAAATGCCACTTGTAATCTTCTGTGTTGTCTAGAACAGTAATTATTTAGCTTCTCTGTTCTTTAATGTCCTTAGGGTTACACCTTCTGTGCATGTAGTCAAAGCACATGCATGGAGCAATAATATTTATCTGGACACTGTATGGTGCCATTCAGCTGGAGATTAAAGGAACAGTGGGGGAGTTCCCCAGATGGTCCCACTGAATCCGCATTTTATTTACTTTTCGATATTGAGAAGGATCTGGAGAGGTGAAGGAATTGAATGACTCAATAATTCCTCAAAACTGGAAGCAATCCCTTTCTTATCCACCGACTGCCTAGAGCAATGAGGACCAGTTCATTAGGAAGGTCTTACGTCCTGCTCAGATTTTTCTCCGTATCTTGGAGAAAAATAGAGAAAATACAATCAGTTTTTTTTTCTTTCCAAAAATTAAAAAAACAGTATAGTGAGAATCCATTGAATGATGTCTTTTGGGCACATTATGGCTCTCTCTAGAGTGCTTCTAGATCAATTCCTTTATTAAAATCATGGTACTCCATGATTTTGTCTCAAATTCATATGTACTTTATAATTTTAAAAAGCTAGTCCCCTGATTTTTTGGGGGGGGATGGTGGAGAAATGAGAAATTGATCTTGTCTTTGTCTTTGCTAATTCTAAGTCTCTCATTCACTGCCCTCTACAAGTGCTTCCTATTTCCTTCCTTGACCTTTTAATATTACACTCTCTGAAACATCCACACTGTACAGACAGAGAGAAGACCTTGATTCAGTCTCTATTTTAGAAAAACACGATTTTTTCTCTGCTTTTCTAGCAGTCAACAGTGATTTATTGAGTGCCTACAGTGTGCTTAGAACTGTGTTGGGATTCTCCCTCTTGTCCTTAGGCAGAATACCTCGATTGTTAGAACCACCTTTATTTAAAGCTTTAATTTAAAGTCCAATATTATTTTTAAAATGTGTGCCATTTCTCTTGGATTTCTGAAGTCTTTTGCTTTCTGCCTATGTGTTGGCTTGCAGGAAATTTTCTTTTTCTTTGTTTATTTCATCTTGCTAGAAGTAAAGGAGACAACTTGAGCTTGGTATTTTTGTGAAGTGTCTTTTAAAGTGTTTTGACATTGTGGTTGGTGGTCCAGTTAGTGTGTAAAGGATTTGTAGTTAGTAGAAATGCTCTCTATCTAAAAATATACACTTTGAAAAATCAGCTAATATTATGTACACACCTAAAAAATAGGCCTACATACAGCACGAGTGGATGTAAGTTCAGTTTGACTGAAAATCCTTTTCATTAGAAAATCATATACCACTCCCTGACTCTCATGCTCAAATGCTGGTTAACAGAGGAGACAATAAAAGATATAGATGTACAAAGCTATCTGATAATCATTTTGTATTCTGTGAACATATAGAACCTATATAAGTCTAAATTACAAAAAAAAAAAAAGCCTCAATTTTACCATTGCTGGGCAAATGTTATTAGCTCAGAAATGGAGACCTAGGTGCCAATTCATTGATGTTAAATTATAGTTATTATTAATGAATTAATTGTTCAAGAAGAGAAGCCAGGTAATATGAATTCCACTATGAATGAGGCCACACTGCCAAAACGAATGACTTTTTCACTGAATCTTGTTTTCCTCTATGGCTCTTAAGGAGAGTCCTCTTTGCATTATTCAATATTTTTGGCTTATTTATTATTCTCAGAGGAAATGCTGCACAAAACCACAAATATTTCAAATGTCACTGTTATCATTGAAATTACTCATTCAGACTGCAAATGAAACCAGGAATGTTTTTGCCATTTAAAATTTCCAGAAGAAGTGAACAAAATATTGAGTCTTCAAGGTTAAGCAGGTGTGGTAAAAGCACATTCGTTTGATGTTTATTTTGTTAATGAAAGTGAAAGCTTAATATATTTTACGGATTTCTTTTTTCTTCTTCCTTTTGTAACATTTTTGGTTGGTTATCAGGTTTAAAAAGGAAATTATAACAGCATACTCTTTTTTAAGATCTGAAAACTCAGGAATCCTTGATTGAGTGAAATATATCTTTTAGTTTTTGATCAGTGCATTAGTCTATGTGATATTAGAGTTTAGAAGTTATATTTTATTGGAGATTGTTTTTAATAGTTTTAACTCGTTTGTTAATCTGGAACAGCTTAATGAGTTCAATTTTATGTGTAAGACAGCCGTGTTCAAGTTCCTCAGAACTGGTTTCTAAGACTTAGGTCTCTTTACAAATGCCGTTTTCACCCTTGGCCTTTAGACTTGACCTTTAAGTTCTAAAATGAGATTTTTCTTTTCCCTGTATCCTAGCTTCCTACTTTCTTTGTGTGTGGAGGATTTGGAGATGGTCACAGGAATTCATTTTCTCTTCTCTTTGTATTTTGAAGATGATAAAAACATTATCTGTGCATACATAGTTTAAGCTCCTAGATTATTACCTCAAGTAGTAATAATAGTCCATGGTATTTACTTGAAAAGATGCTATAAATTAAGAAAAATCTAATTCTGATTTTGTTAATGGTATTAAATTTGGGTACAGTCAGAAAAATATCTATGGGGTACTCTGTGGATGATGGATGACGGTTGCCAGCTGATTTCTGGCATTGACACCTTTAATTTCCCTTTTGTTTTCCCTTTGCCTTCCCTTCATCTTCGAAGACTATCATCCTGTAGTCACCACTTGCTGTCCCTCCCCTGACATGAGCATACATTATTTCATGCTCAGTACTGAATACTACAGTTGGTTGTTAAGTTCAGTACCTAACTAAATATGAATGATTAATGATCACTGTCCACCTGAAAATTAAAACCTGCTATGGAGGGCTTGCAACTTGAAATCAACATTTCTATCCCTTTAGGAAAATTATTATGGAAATTTCTGGGATGTCTCCACACTCCCTATTTGAATTAAAATGATACTGCAATCAATCCAGGAAAGGAAATCATCCTAAAATTTCATAAGAGTAGAAGTATAATCTTACTGAAAGAGAAAATTTCTAATTATTAAATTTGAAGAGTCCCAGCTCTCTGCATGAAGATTCTGAGCACTGCGTCTACGGAGACAAAGGGCTACACTCAGCGCTGTGCCTACCACATGGTAAGTGTTCCATAAATATTTGTTACATTAAAATGTGAAGGTTCACTCGCTCCTAAAGCCACTAAAGTCATAGAAGGCTTTTCTAATTTTTCTTTTGACATTTTAAAATAGCACAGTGATTTATTTCCACTACGAAAAGAAAGTTTTCTGTCTAAATCTAGCTAAAAATTTGATTATAATGGTGGAGGGGAAGTAAAGACCGAGAAAGAAAAGAAAAAAAAAAAAAAAGAAAAGGAGAGGAAGAAAAGAGAAGAGAGGAAGGAAGGAAATGAAGACAGTCTGCATCCACATTTGGTTGCTGTCCTGAGATGAAGCCCAACCACATGAAAACCCAAAGGAAGCAAGCATCATTTAACATTCAACTTGCAATTCATTTTGTGACTCTATCATTATGCCAGCTCATTTGTCTGCAGTTTAAAATGTGTTATAAAGTCAAAACTTAGAAGTAAAATTCTTTCACTTCCTGATACTAGAGTGAGCGTAGTACATCTGCCTGTGTTGGATCATTTCTAAGCATTTCTCAAAGGTTAGTTCCACTTTGCCTGAAAGATGGTGTTTTGAACCATCGGAAACTGTTTCATCAAAACTGTATCAGATCACAATTTCTTATTTTAAATTCCCTATTGGCAGATATTACTGTTCAAACAGTTTAACAATAGTCACCTTGCCCTATTAATTTTATTCCTAAAATGTCTCTTGACTACATCCTCTTTTATCCATTCCTCTAGGCACTCTCTTTGTTTATGTCCTTAACACCTCTCACCGGGCCTGCCACTAGGTCCTGGGTTGCCTCTGTCTCAATCTTTCCTAATTTAATTATTTCTTTAGGATGATGGCAGGATTATTTTCCAAAGAAATAGGATGAATTGTGATTTTTTTTTCTTCCAAAGCCTTCAGTGGTTTTCATTTGCTTACATACTAAAGTGTGGACCACCTGGCAGACATTCAGGATCTTTTGTTATCTGGCTCCCAAATACCTTTCCAGGCTTCACTTCTCCGTCATCCCACTATGTCTGTTATATTTCTGTACCAGTGAAGCATGCAAATGCATCGAATGCTCTCACATTTCTCTGTCTTTGTTCATGCTAATTCCTCTTCCTGAATGTCCTTGCTCTGCTTATCCGGTTTTGGGAATCCCAGCTCACCTCCAATACCACTCCCCTCATGGAACCTTGAGCGTATTCCCCAGCTATTCTCCACATGGAGTAAATTAATATAATATTAGAGATGGGAAAAGGTCTGCCCTTCAATCAGCCTCCCTTCAGGGATCATCCTGTTGTTAGAGAGGCAATTTAGTTTTCAATGAAAGAAACAAATTAGGGTAAATAACAGAAGTATTTATTGGCTCATGTAACTGAAAATCTAGTCATTGAGCTGGCTGAATTTGGTGCCCAGCTAATGTTCTCAGGGATCTATCCTTCTTTACATTCCTTGGCTCTGATTTTCTTCACGTTGATTGCAGTCTTAAGCAGACCCTACACTCAAACGTGATAGGGAAGTGGTTCTCAGAAGCCCCAAATTTAACTTGGTATTTTTAGCTCTCAGTCTCAGAAGGAGAGAAATCCTTTGACAGCACTTGTGTCAACCCACCATAGGGCTTGGATTATTGGGGTTCATGGCGTGTGTCCACCGTGGGTCCTATCATTAGTTCTGGGAAGTTCGGGTTCTCTGATTGGCCAGTCTAGGTTATAGGCTCATCCCTAGGATAAAGGAGATGGGGCTACACAGTGAGCAGGATCAGAGGAATCATGTAGAGTGAGAAACAGTCTCCAAAGGAAAGTAATTTGTATTCATTGCATTCTCTGTGGTGTACTTTCATTTGCCCTCTGTCATAGCTAACTGTTCATTTGTATCTTACCCTTTACTCCTAAGCTTCTTGAGGGCAAGTATCCACACACATGTAATAAACGGTAGCTGAATTCAATAAATGGAAGCTGAATGAAGGACCTATTGTGCAAATGACAAAGGAAGTATCACCCAAAGTTGCCATTTTATTGGACTAATATTCTTTCAGACCTTTCCAAAGCCTCATTAATGAGACTTGATACTTTCCAGTGATTAAAGGAATTTGGGGCTCATAGAAATGGTGGGTAGGATTAATTTTAAGATACAATGAATTTTTTAAAATATCAGACCCCAAATACTTCTAGCTATGATTTGACTAGCAAAAACCATAATAAATTAAAATTTTCCTCTTTAGAAAACATATTGCTTTGAGTAGAAAAATTTTGATGTAGTTTATTACCATTGCTAAAACCACAACACTTAAAGCTTGTATTTTTAAATTTCTCATAATTTGGCAGTCGGTTTTGTTTTATAGTCTTAGAAAGTATGGGGTCTTGCCAAGTAGAGTTTTAAAATATTTAAAACGGAAAATTAAAGAATAGTTCCTTCTTTCTTTCCTTTTCTTAGTAACTTTAGATAATCTAAGAAAATAACCCTAATTTGCATTCTTCGCTCTAAATAGTCTATGTATTTGATTGTAGCATCATGCCAATGAAATAACTAGTTTAAATAAAACAGCGGATCACCTGTGGCCATGACATGGACAGTGTCATATTGTGAGACCCTAGTGTGTATTGTTTATTTCAATGAGCTTTTAATAAAACGATTTCTAAGCTTGTTTTCATTAAGGCTGTGTTCTACAGGTTGTTTAGTGTAGAGGTTAAGCGTTCTGGATTTGGAACCAGACTTAATCTAATGTGAAATCTAACTCTGCCACTACTTAGCTCTGGGTGTTCTTGGACAAGTCACTTAGCCTTCATGAACCACACACAGTTTACTGATCTGTAAAAGGAAGCTAATAATAATATTTGGTTGAGAGAACTGTGAAGATTAAAGGGGATGATATATCGTGTACAGAGTGTTCAGCACACTGTAAGGGCTCTATAAACTATAAAGGCTATTGTCACGGGCTGTTATTATACTGCTACTGGTACTAATTGCTTTCAAGGAAAAGAAAAGCTGGAAATCACTGGGAAGGGAACGTTTATTTGATGGGTGCTAATGTACTCCTATTTAAAGTGGAAAATGTCTGTGGCATGAATGTTGGCATTTAAGACCACTGATGAAATGCCCTGCTTTCAGCCTCTGATGGACTGACGTCCCTGCTGCTCTGTCCCTGTGCCCCCGACTGCAGCTTCCAGTGTTTCCGTAGATGGACAAATGGGCCAGTCCCAGCGTGGCTTCTCAGCTCCTGCAAGATAGAAATATCTTACTCCATTTGAGATTAAATTTAATCTTTTTGGGAAATGTGAAGCTGCTGTACTCCAGTTCCTAAAATATAAAGGATGTGAGGCGAGGCAAAGCATAGCACACAGGGGATCTATTAATAAGTAGGCATCTCAGGGTTCCACTGAGGCCACAGATCAGGGCACTCTATCGTGATCAGCGTCATGGTAGAGTGACAACGGCTTGCTTAACCTCATCATTGCCGCCATTGTGGCTTAAGCACACTGTCTCCTGTAAGGAAAAATTCTGTTTATTATGTGCATGCACAGCAGGTGTTCTTCATTCTTACACCACTCTCCACCCACCATTGTTTGCTGTTTATAATAAGTTAAGAAATTTTTTTTTAGTTTTCAATAATTTCAGACTTGAAAGAAATGTCACAAGACTGGTTAAGAGAGCTCCTGTACAGACTTGGTCCAGATTCACCAAGTTAGTTTTGAAGGAACACATGCTAAAGATTTCAACTTATTAATATTATAACTGGTTCCAAGGTTCATTTACAGAGCAGGAATATTGAAATGGATTTGCAAGTGGATGCAGAACTGGCTCTTTCCACAGTAGTGGAGGGAAGACAACTGAACCTCCGCTTGACAGAATTTATTTACTGCCTCTAGACAAGCATTACTTTGCATTGCTGTGATGATTCACTAATGTTTAACATTTTGCCACATATCTTTTATCATTCCCTCTTTCTCTAATTAAATTTTTCTGAACCCTTTGAAAGTAATTTGTATGCATCATGCCCCTATACCTCTTAATACGTTTAATGCGCTGTGAATCGTCTAAGAAAACACATTCTATTACATAACCATAGCAAGTTATTAAATTCAGGAAACTTAACATTGATACAATACTTTTCTCCAGTCCACAGCCCCTATTCTGTCACTTGTCCTAGTAGTATCCTTGATAGCATTTTTCATTCTCTAGCACTGAATTCAGTCCGGGGGGCCCACATTTCATATAGTTATCATGTCTTTTTATTCTCCTTTATGTTTTTAGAAAATGTGAAGTTTGTCTATGTTGGAAATTTAGAGTCAAAGATTGTGGCATTTCTATATTTGTGTGTGTGTGTGTGTGTTTCTTTGCTTATGATAATATCTTCAGCTATTACGTCAAAAGCTGATTTTTTTAAAAGTGCATTTCAACTCCAAAGTAATACTGAGGGGAAAATAGCCAGCATAAATCAGAACATCAAAGCAAGTCCCCCCATGCCTGCAGTGTACAAATAGCTGTTGATGAGTTTGCCATGCTTACTGAACTGAATAAGTATAAAAGCTTTTGGTGTGCATTCCTATTTTCAGGCCCAATACAGTACGTTAACCTCAGAATATCAAATTGAATCAGAGGTTCTGAGAAGAGCAGCCTGCAAAGCCGTCAGAATGACACTCCTCATTCCACCATCTCGATTCAGGTTTCAGACAACCATAACCGGGGCTTTCCCAACCTCTCACCTAAAGTCACATAGGCACAGCCACCCGAATGAGCCGCTGCCTTCTCGAAAAAGCTTCTGGACCTCTTAAAATGTGAAGTCCACCCAGGCCCGGAAAGCTGAGCCCGAAATTATGAAGAACCTTTTCGCGATGACATTTTTATTCCTGGCAAGGCTCAAGTAAACAGCCCCTGCGAGGCAGCTCGCCACACAGTATGTCAGCACATATTATGCAGCCTGGTGCTGAGTGGATGTGTCAGCTGCCCATTAGACCACACTAAAATAGAATTGCTGGGAGCCTGGAGCATGAAGCATGATATTAGATAAAGTGATGAAATTTCACTCGATTAAAGAGCCGGGTCAAGGACAGTTACTTCGGGAAATTCCTTTTTTCCTCGAATATTCTCGCAACTTTGATGAATTTATCGTTTTCTTGCTTATTTTTCATTATCGTCTGGGGCTTTATGAACAATAAAATGTGCCCTCAGCAGGCACTGACATATTGGAGTGATCAGAATCATAGGTTATGTTCATTCAAAGAAAGAAAGGGGAAAAAAAGGCGAGATTGACATTGCTGCAGGTCAAAAGCCCTTGGAAATGTTGGATTGATTTGTTTAGACAGTTGTTTGATTTCTCTCTCTCTTTCTCTTTCTCTAGCTCTTCCCCACCCCCCCTCAAGTAGAGGGATAGAAAAAAAGAACAGAGAAGGGTAATCTTTTTTATTTTAGGCCAATTGGAGGATAGGAACAGAAGCATATGGCTTGGCAGAAATTTTTATTTTTATTTATTTGATTTATAAGGACAGGAGAGAAATGCTTCTTGCAAAGGGCTTCTTTTATCAAAAGGACTTGCAGGCTGAAAGTAAATGACTGCATACCTGCATTGCTTCTTAAACCCTGGCTTGGAAAATCACATCTAGCCTGGGTAAAGCTGTCTGGCTGTCTCTTACTTACAGTAGGAAAAAAAAACACACCAGAAAACCTCGTTTTAGTTCATTAATACTTTACTCTGACTTAATTCATTTACAATAACATTTGAAAAGCAAAGAAAGGAAATGTGAATATTCAGCACTTTTGTTTCACCCTTAGAGCTTAAACATGTTTGAATCCCTCCACACCCCATCCTGCCAGTGAGGGTGGAGTTCTTAAGTCAGCCCGACATCTCAGGGCAACCAAAGGGCACCAAGGCCAGCTAATCAGATCATGTTGAATTCTAATTCAGACGGCTCAGTCCGTCCTTCTTTGGGTCAGAAAATCCACTTGCTTCAGGCAAATGTGCTGTTCTGGAGGACTGAGAGCACTTTGGAGGTTTAAGGTTTCAGTACCACATGGGGGTCATCACAAACTTGAATTCCATGAATGACTGGTAGCCTTACTTCTATGAATTTCTCATGCAATGTTTTAATTTTGGTGCTCCAGTTGCATTCTATGTGTGTAAGCTGCGTGAGTTTTCAGACTCCTCTTTCTCCCTTCATAATATAGGGATATTAGCATATTATAGTTCTTCTGACTTAGCAAGACTATAATGAAGATAAAATAAGGTCACCCATTTGCAGATATGTTAAGTTCTTAAGAGGAAAACTATTATCTAAGTTCTAAATGATGGCATGATTATATTTTTATTTTTTTATATTATTTTCATATTTTATGTAATCTTATATTTTAATATTGGGGGACAAAGAATTTGTGTGACCCTGTGAGGTATACTTATTTGGAATGTGAAACACAGATGCACTAAAAATTTAGATTTTTTTTCAGCAAATTTCTTAGGTATTGCAATAATGTTTATATAAATCAAACTTCTTTTTTATAATAGCACCCACTAGGTGAGAGTTGATGTCTAGGGAAGAAATAAATAACAGGCTGGTGGGACAGGCCGGAAATGCAGAAAGATTTGTTGAGCATAATGTGGGTGCCTCAGTTTTCTCATATTATAATTGATAGGAAGAAAGTGAAAGAGGAAAAATATATATTTTTTAATTACGGGGGAAAAGAAAGCACCATTACTTGCCGCACAGAAATGTTAGACAATTGCTTTGAGATCTGATCAACTGTAATCTAATTTTTCTTTTCTTTTTCCCCTGGAGCAAAGGGGGTTTTGTTTTTTGTTTTTCAAAATATTGAAGTGGTTTGAAAGATTGGAAGGCAGTTGTGCTAAATTTTCTATTATTAGCATGGAAGTGATAACAGCTTTCTTCCCCCTTGGGAGAAGAGGTGGCAGTTGGAAGCTGAGGGATGCACAGTGCTGTATCGGCATGCTTTTCCCCAGCACGAAAGACGGTAAGAATATCTGCCTGGGATAAAATGATGAGTCTTGTGCTTTTGCTCAGTGCGAGGTGAGGGTTAAAGATCCACAAATCATTAGGTAAAAGAGAGCACCATGAAACAGGTGGGATCTTAAGCCCTCCCTTCCCTCTTACCAGTGAGTTGAATTCCTGTCTTTTGGGGACCAGCACTGCTTGGCTGCCACCCTCTGCCTTCTCCGGGCTCCAAGGGCCATCAGCACCAGCTCCCCAGTGTGTTTTGCACTAGTCACTTGCTTTGAGATTTCAGTTTCTTTGCTTGTGTCATTTTATTTTGGCCTAACACAATCCTTCACTAAGCTACAGAATGGGGGAGGCGAGTACCAAGCGTTGGTTGGCAAGGTAAGGATGCATCAGTTTGTTAAGATCCCAGAGGAGGCATTTGACACACAGTTCCCTTTTCTCTTTACCAAACACCTGGACAGCATCAGGCAAAAATTGTACTTATTTATGGTCATCTTACTTATGATGAAAATTATATGTTTTATCCTGAACAATAATACAAAAAATTACTTTGAAACCTCTCGTTGGCACTTCTAATGAATACAATAAATAGAAGAATATGCTCATCAAAAATTGTTCTCCTTTTCTCTGTGATAAACCCAGTAAATATTCCATTAAAAGAAGAGTTTGGCTTCCCATGTGGATTGTGAAATCTCTTGGGCTATATTAATTTAAGGCTGTAAATGCAATTCAGAGCAGCTCAGAGCCTCGGTTCAGGGGATGGGTGCTTTTTGTTTTTTGTACTTTCCCAAGAGGCTCTGATTAGCCCAGAGCTCATTTGGTGCAGTAATGGAACAGGAAATTTTCTACAAGCGACTGCCACAGAGCCTAAGTAGAGTTTGCTACCTTGGGAGAATCAGGCCATTCTCATATCTGCTGGGAAAATGGGTGCTCCCCGAGAGAAAGGGATTGGAAAAATACATTTCCCCGACAAGTGGGGAACTTTTGCAATAGAATAGTCCCAAACCTTGCCAGAGGGGGATATTTTGCCTTCCTGAGCAAATTGCCATAGCAATTTTTTTTTCTTTTCCTTCTCTCTCTTTTTTTTTAATGTTGCGTTTTTATTTTGTTTATTTTATTTTAACACAAGAGAACTGAAAGGTCAAAATGCTCTGATATGTATTCTTCTAATCTGAAGGGTTCATCATTTCAGTTCTAAACACTGATTTCTGTCACCTTGGCCAGCACGAAGGAAGAGACACATTGCTTTTTCTACCTGACACCTTCAGTGACGTGACGCACACATGATGGACTATGTCATGATTTAACAGAGGCTGATCTTTCTGCCTGAGGCACTTGCTGCACTTAAAGCCTCAGTGGGTCTTTATTTATTTATTTATTTATTTGCTTATTTTTTCAGATCACTCAAGTAGAGAAACCGGGATATGTAAAATTCACCTACTTTTAGTCCTTTAAACAGAGATTTCAGTTTTCATGTTACTGAGCACTGAGACCAATATTACTGAGCTTTCCCCAGAAGCCCAAGTGGTGGTGTTTTAGTGAAAGAGAAATTTCAAATATTTTAATTGTCATTCTTGCCTTCTTTAATCACTGGAGTTTTTGATATGACCTCTCCTTTATCTGGGCACTGTGCAGAAGAGAAATTGCATGTCCTTCAATCTTAAGGTTGATCCATCTGTCTTGTCACTTTGACTGATTATTTTCTTTCCGGAGCACTACATATCACATGTTTTCTGCTGGATTCAGCTAAATTCATCCCCCTCTGATTCACTGTGTCGCAGGTGATACGATGTACCAGGGATCTTGCTTGAAGCCGAGGCTGGATTTCTTAAGGGCACTCGAACACCTCTTGAATGACACAGGAATTTCTCTACACCACTGACATGGTGATTCTTTTAGGACAGGGACATGCCAGTATTTTTTTTTCCTTCCTACCTGGGTTATCCAGGCAGAATTTAATGTAGAGATAGATGAGTGGACGGAAAGGAAGATAAGGTAGGTCTCATGGATCCAGGTTTTAAATTAACCATAGCCACATAGAATATTAAGAATTAAACTACATTTGAAGTGGCCTCAGGAGAAATCTGCCAGTCTCCAAGACCCAATGGCATTTAAATAACAATCAGGACAAGGCCCTGAAGTGTCTGGTTGGTCTCAAAACTCATCACAAAACGTGGAAACAAAGAGGATGGAAAAATATCAAACATATTTTGTTTAGGAAGGCCTTAAACAATTTAGGTGTGGTCAAAGAGAGTTATCAGTAGACTGGTCTGAAAGATGTTAGTTTTGCTTAATGTCACTAATTCCCTGAATCAACTGAGATTGTATTTCAGACCCTAAGTAGCATAGGAGAGAAGAGGAGTGGGGACTGGTGGTCAGTCGGGACAAGGGGGGAGCTGCTGGCTGCTGGGAAGAGATGTTGCAATTTTTAATGGGTTGTTTAGGGAAAGTGTTGTTGAGAAAAGGATGTTTGATTAAGGCCTTGAAGGAGATGATCAAGTCAGTGGATCAATAGGTGATCAAGTTGTAGAATCTTCGGGGATAGAGATACCAGCAAGTGAGAGGCCATGAGGTAGGAGTGTGCCTGGTGAGTCTGAACAGAAGTGACCGGAGCAAATTTCACGGAATGTTGCTCTCAAGGAGATACAGAGGGAAATGTGGGGTAATGGCCGGGATTCTCTCCAAGATGCTTGACATTGATGGGATGACCCAACAGAGATGGAGAAATTCTTGATGTAGGGAGAGGGATGGAGGGCAGAAATTTCCGGAGTCAGGTTTGAGCAAGAAAAGGGAGATGGAGTGGAGTACACATGTGGAGGGTTGGCATTAGGGAGGAGCCTAAATGGTTCACCTGTGGAGACAGGAGGGAAGGAAGAGCACATGGACACTGCCCCAGTAAGAAAGGATGTTTGGTGTCAGGAGCTGTGGAAGCTCTCTTCTAATTGTGTGTGTGTCTGTGTGTGTGTTTGAAGTCATCTGCTGAAAGTAAGGATGGAGACTATGTGTTGGAGGTTTGAAGAAAAAGAAAAAGTCATGAAATAATCATCTAGGAAAGTGGTCCTCAAAGTGTGGGTCAGACCAGCAGGATCAGCATTACGTTGGAACTTGTCAGAAATGCAGTTTCTTAGGCTCCACCCCAAATCAAGGGGTTCAGAGACTTTGGGGGTCAGGGCCCAGCAATCTGAGTTTTCACATGTCCTCAGGATCAGCGATCTCCAACCTTTTTGGCATCAGGGATCGATTTCATGGAAGACAATTTGGGGCCGAGGCGGAGCTCAGGCAGTGATGCGAGCAAGGGGGAGCATCTGTAGCAGCTGTAAATACAGATGAAGCTTCTCTTGCTCACCTGCAGCTCACCTCCTGCTGTGTGGCCCCGCTCCTAAGTTTCATGGAAGACAATTTTTCCACAGACCTGGGTGGGAAGGTTGGGGGTTGTGGAAGCTCAGGCGGTGATGTGTGGCTCGGCTCCTAACAGGCTAGCGATCGGTACGGTGCCACGGCCCGGGAGTTGGGGACCACAGCTCTGGATGATTCTCTGGTAGTCTCAAGTTTGAGAACCACCAGTTTAGGTTAACAGGAGAGTGACTGGATTATAGAAATGTTGTGTGATTGATGGGCAGAACTCGGGACCATTTTGACGATAGTGGTCATGATTTTAAATGAGATCACTTAGCAAGATTGTGTGGCTTTCTCCAGACATGACCATCTCTGTTGGTGCACAGAGTAAACCAAGTTGATTTAACCTGGCCTGGGGTTTTTCTAGGTCAGAACAATGAAACAAGATTGTTAATAATATACGCAAGGGTGTGATATGATGGACCATCAATCTAAGCTAAGTGGGGACGGAAAAAAATTATACAATCAATGGCTAATAGCTCCTAGTGGGGTTAAAGTTTCTTAGAGTTGGAGTGTTAGTGAGAGTGAGCTGGAGAGACAGAACGACTGTAGCTGTGGTCACGGATGGCTTTGCGGGTAATGACCAGTCCAGGGTGTGGCCTCTGGCGTGAGTGGCTGAGGCAGAGTGGAGCATGTGAGTTGGAGGAGAGGGAATCAGAAACTGAAAAGTCTAGGAAATTGGGACGATCATATGTATGGATACGGAAATTACCAAATATGTTGAAGTGGCCGTGAGTTAGGAGCTAAAATCTTCAGGGATTTAGGGAAGTGACCTATGGGTCTGTAGGTGACAGCAGTGAATTAGAACAGTGACTGATGGAGACTGATGACACGATACTTGAAGCGGAGGGCCTTGCTGCTGCTGCTGTTCCTTCTGGTGGTGGGAAGGAGGATGGGCACGTGGCAGCATGGAACGGGACTCCTGCCACCGCCACCAGGTCTGGCGTCTCGGGAACCTTGCGAGGCAGCACAGCAGCCACGTCAGACTGCTGGGGACAGGCACGCGGTTTCCTGAGACAACAGTCTGTCCATTTAGAGGGAGAAGTGAAAGGAGAGTTCTGAGCAGAACTGGGGGGATGCTGATGACTGGGCTTGGATTCCAGAAGGCGGTGTGGAAGGGTTTCGGGTATGGGGGTGAGTTGTAGAGTGGACGAGAAAAGGGAGCAGGTAGAGACGGTTGAGAACAAGAGTCCAGGAAGAGGAGAGTTGAATGGGCGTCGCAGGCTTCTCGTGGGGACTGACACACATCAGAGAAGGCACAGTGACGTTTGCCTGGATGTTCTCAGTGCACGCACCAGGGGGAAGGCTGGGGGTGTCGCAGGGCAGCAAGCTGTGGGGGTCTCACCAGGAGCATTCGGGGGCCCTCTCTCTCCTCCTGACAGTGGTGATGAGGGACCAGGGCTGGCAGTCTTAACCGGGCTACCTGGAAATCTGGGAGAGGTGTGGGGGCCAGGGAAGGTTAATCTTCCTCAGCTGGATGTGTGCCTGGCTGTCCCATCAGGAGACTTGAAAGGTCTAGTGGAAAACGGCGTTGAAACGGGTTGAGGAGATGAGTCAAGGCTGCCCTAATTTCAACACCCCCAACCACGCCTGCCCCCAAAGTTACAGGGTGGTCACGACAGGTCCACTTTTCTATTCCTGTCCAGCTTTCAGCCTCACAAGTGAAAAAGAAAAAAGGGGTCTACCCTCAACAATCAAAAACCAGCTGGAATTTGTGTCCATTTATCCTTTCATTGTTGCAAGAGCCAGTGGCTGCATCTCAAGTGCATTCACTGGTATAATTTCTAGCGGGAGAGGCCACTTCATTCCATGCTGGTGCCCCATTCATCCTGCCAGCGTGTTCCAAAGGAGGAGGCATGTGGCTGGTAGAGTTGCTCTTAGGAAGCAGCATGGTTTGGCGGCTTGAGCACAGGCCCTGGGTGTGAAGAGTGTGGCAAGGATGCAATAATGCATACTTTTCTGGGGATGCACACCTGGAATGCAGAGAGGGGGGCTACCACAAAGCAGTTGTCTTCGATGCCAAATACTTTCAGAACAGCTAGCACCAGTGGAAACCTCTTCAGCTCTGGCAAGAATTCCAAGGTCTCTGGGCTGTGCACGCTCTGTTTTCACACTGTGAGCCATTGCTTTGTGTGGAAATGCTTGAATGCAGTTAAAATTCTTGTAATGTGCCTTTAGTGGCATAATGTTGTATGCAGAGCGACAAGCCTTAATGCACTCTGTGCTCGCTCCCTCACAGCGAGGCTTAATGTGTGGCAACGGAGGGGAGTGATGCAAAAATTAATACTTAGTGATGAGTCAAGATTGATTCTAGAAGAATTTGAAGAAAAGTTTGGGGTTTCCAAGGAAATAGGTAATGGAGGAAACTCTGGACAGCTGCTGGCAACTTTGAATATCTGCAGAGAGCTGGAGGGATGAGAGAAAGAGACTTGCTTCTCTAAAGCTTGTGCTAAGAAACGAAACAATACTGTATGATTCCAGCTACATGATGTTCTGAAAAAGGCACAACTGTGGAGACAGTAAAAGGATCAGTGGTTGTCAGGGGGTTTGAGGAGTGTGTGTGGGAGGACTGAATAGGTAGAGCACAGGGGACTTTTAGGGTAATGAAAACACTCTGATACTGTAATAGTGGGTACGTGTCATTGTGCATTTGCCCTGAACTCTAAAATATACTACGGACTTGGGTGGTTATGATGTGTCAAGGTCAGTTCATCTATTGTCACAAATGTCCCACTCCAGTGGGGGATGTTGGTAACGCAGGAGGCTATGCTGCGGGCTGGCAGGGGGCACAGGGCAAATCTCTGTCTTCCTCTCAATTTTGCTATGAGCTCTACAAAAAAAAGTCAGTAAAAAAAAACAAAAAACAAAAAAAAAAAAAACGAAAAAAACAACCAAAACCCCCTTTTGAGTCTTTAAGGAGGACTTACTTTTTTTTTTTTTTTGAGACGGGTTCTAGAGTACAGTGACATCATTATAGCTCACTGTAATCTCAAACTCCTGGGCTCAAGCAATTCTCCCAACTGGGACTATAGGCGAGCACCAGCACACTTGCTATTTTTTTCTATTTTTAGTAGAGACAGAATCTCGCTCTTACCCGGGCTGGTCTCGAACTCCTGAGCTCAAGCGATCCTCCCGCCTTGGCCTCCCAGAGTGGTAGGATTACAGGTGTGAGCTATCATGCCCGGCAGAAGGACTTAACTTTTAAAGTGGAATTTTGTAAAATCCCTCTCTCACCCACTTCCTTTTCTATTGCTACATTAACTACTGTAAACAGTTTCTTTTCCAGACACTTTCTATGTGTAGAAAATATCCCTTTTAAAAAACACAAATGAAATCAAATTATAAATATTATTCTGTGATTTCATTTTTAACTTAATGTGTTTTGGACATGAAGATTTGCTGTTATCTTTTTTTTAAGCTGTTTTGTGTTCTTTGTATAGCTTGGCAACATTTATATTAATATAACCTGTCCCCATTAATGAACACTTAGATGGATTTCATTTGGGGGCTATTGCAACAAAACCACAGTGAACATCCTTGTGCCGATATATTTTTGTGCACTAAGAAAAGTCGATTTGTGGGTTAACTCTCTAAAAGTGTAATTCCTAGATTAAAGAATGCACACATATATTTTTAGTTTCACAAATAAGACATTTTATTTTAGGTTCAAAATGTTCTGACAAATCAATCAGCAAAAGGTGGATAAGAAAATATAAAACTAGGTAAAGGAAAAGGTGATGGCAGGGAAAAAAATACAATTGGTTAAGAAGCAAATGAAAAGATACACAATCTTACTTATCACTAAAAAAATGAAAATTAAAACAAGATACCATTTTGCCCATAAAATTGATAAATATTTATGAGTTTGATCCCACATGGCACTGGTGAGAAGGTGGGAACCCAGCATTCGCATGCATTCCTGAGTGTAAACCATCTCACTTGTTTTGGAAGGCACTTTGGCAAGAATTTTGCCAGCATTTTTAAACTTTCTAATGCCCTGCAACTTGGCCTCGAGCTACACGCTCTGCTCGCTTGATCAGAGGAAGATCTTTAGGCACCAATTATAGTTTATTTTTCAGTTTGGAAAACTGTCTGACTTACCTCACTATGAATCAATTTACCAGCTTAATGCTGAAGGCTATTTTTATTTATTTAATAAATGTTTGTTATGCATCTGTTATGTGCCCCTGGGAACACAGTGAGGAACACAGTCGTGACCAGCAGTGGGCATGACAGAAAAGGCTTCTGCTCTCACAGAACTCTGAGTCCGCTGAGGGAAGGAAGGCTGCGAGCAAACACACAGATATGTGATTCATGTCGCAGGAGGTGACGAGTGCTGTGGTGGAATCAAAACAGGTGACCTGGGGGGAGTGAATGGGGGATATTTAGATCAGTGGCCAGAGTACCTCTCCAAAGAGATGACATTTAAGCTGAATGTTGAATGACAAGAGAGAGCTGGCCACGCCAAGACCCTGAATGGGTCCTCCAAGCAGAGAGTGCAGCATGGGCAAAGGTCCTGGGGCAGGAAGACCAGTGTAATGTTCTGAATTGTGTCCCCTCAAAATTCACATGTTCAAGCCTTAACCCTCACTCAATGTGACTATATTTGGAGATAGAGCCTTTAAAGTGGTAATTAAGGCTACATGAGGTCATAGGGTGGAGCCCTAATCCAGTAGAACTGGTGTCCTTATAGGAAGAGGAAGACACATCAGGGACGTGTGTGCACAGAGGGAAGACCACGTAAGGGCACAGTGAGAAGGCAGCTGTCTGCAAGCCAAGGAGAGAGGCCTTAGGAGAAACCAACCCTGCCAACACCTTGATCTTGAACTTGCAGCCCCCAGAACCGTGAGAAAATCAGCATCTGTGTTTTTAGCTACCCAGTCTGTGGTATTTTGTTATGAAGCCCGAGCTCACTAAGGCAACCAGTTGGCTGAAGCCCAGTGACCAGGAGGTGACAGAGAGGACATAGAGTTTGGGATGTAGACAAGGGTTGGGATGACAGGGGCTTCGAGGGCTGGGGTTAAGAGGCTGGATTCAGTTCTAAGAGTGATGGGAAGGTGGGAGTGGGCAGGAGCTGGGTTTAGAAATCTCACTCCACTTGCTGTAAAGAGGACAGAATGACGTGGACAAATAGGAAGCAGTAATTCCAGCGAGGAGGCCTTCTGGAAGTCCAGAAGAGAGGAAAGATGATGGCGGTGGCTGGAGGGTCGAGACAGAGAGGGAGAGAGGGGGACGGATTGGGAAATGGTTTGCTGTGAGGGAGGGCAGACTAGGGGACTCCTCCCCAGGAAGGGGCGGTGGGAGTGATTTGTCCGGAAGCTCACAATGAGGGGTGCATTTTCTGTAGAGAATTAGGGGCAATAACAGTACTGGCCCAAAGTCCTCTGCTTCTTCTTATCATCATGCTCTGACAAAGCCAGACAGTGGCAGTGACAGAACATTCCTTGCAGAGGGCGGGGATGTCTCCCTCCATTTCCCAGTACCCACTGCGGTACCCCATTCCCTCGGCCCAGACACTGCGAGGGGAAGCGTGAGCCCCATAACTGTTCCTGCCAGCTCAGGTAGGCTGAATGAGTATCTTAGATTCTTACTTATTAGGCTAACAACTTCCCCTTTCTCTGGGAAGGGTAGTGGAGGAAGATGGGGTTGGAGAAGAAATAGGATCTCTCCTGCCAGTGCTCCCCCACATGGTGAGACAGGCTGAGGCACAAACGGAGAGGTGGCCAGATGTTCCCGAATTCTCCTCACCTTTCTGTTTGCTCTCAAACCTCTGGACTCAAGGTCAAGCCTGTGGTCAGCCAAGGACGAGGCTGTCCCCAGGGAGAAGGGGCGTGCAGCATGTCAGGGCCACCTTGCTCCTCCTTCTGGGCCTCTGCCAGACACCCAACACGACTCTGAGGATCACCTCCTGGCACTGGTGAGCTGTGCAGACCAGCTTTTACCCCAGCAGGACATAGAAGGGTCGAAGAAGGATATTAGGTTATGTCAAAGGCCAAGTTGAATTTTTGGCTGAATTCTTACTTCCAACTTTACCCAAGCATGTTAGCCAAAATAGCTTACCTGAGATTATGGAATGGTTCGAAATAATGCAATATTGATTCCCAAATATGAACAGTAGATCATTTCTCCCACTACCAAAGTCCTAGAAGAAGTGACAGCTGAAAAGTGAAGTCAAAACGGAAATTCCCTTTTCCCTCGTCAACCAAAGAAACATGATTCTAAAATACCTTCCTCCTCCATTCCCTTTCTGCTCAGAGTCGGAGCCTCACCCAGCTGCTGTAGGCTGCTCCACCTTCCAGGGAGGTGCTGCAGCTGCTACATCCTCCCAAGAATGGATTCATCCAACCCCAGATCTCTAGCGTGTCCTGGGTTCCCAAAGAGTCAAAAAGTCACCCTGACTCATAAGATGATTGATCAGAGAATCAGCATTTGAACGCCATTTATACGCCATCCCCACAGCAAGAGCATTTCAGAAATAGAAGCAACGTTCCCCTCTCACTCCAGCCAGCAATGGATCAAAGCAGGGAGGTGATGTTATAATGTGGAGGAAGTAACACAGAAAAAAAGTATGAAGGGGAAAAATCATCTTGTCTTTGGATCTGCCTGCGTGCCAGTTACTCTCTGCCAGCTGTCTGGAATATACAACATGTTCACTTAAACTCAATTGGAAAAATTTTCCATCATGAGGTTCCACATACTGCCATATGCTCCTCCCCGAGCCTTACATAAGGCCAGAGCTTCCTCGCCTGAGCTGCTGCTGAGAACTTTCTCTTTCAGGATCCGGAAGAGAAGCGAAGACCTCTGCTTGCCACGTGCTTCTCCCCCAGACTTGCACGAGCTGAGGATTTCTTTAGCTCATTGTGGCTGACAGAACCCCCAAAACCTGTGTCTCAGTGGTCCCTGAGAAATAATGATCCCCAAAGCTTTTCCTTTTCTCAACTTTTTTCTTAAGTCCCGAGGCTTTAACTAAACTTAGGCAGCATAAAATCCCTTGTTACCCGCCTGGTGTCCTGGTACATGTAGACCATAGCAGTGGACAAAGGGCAAAAACCCAGCAAGTAACCTTGTGTCCCACGTGCCCAGCTCTCCAAAAATCTCCTCCATTTAGGTTCTGCAACATTCGAATGTCCCTAGCTAGGCCCCTTTGAGGCACGTCTTCCTTAGCTCTGTTAAGAGTCCTGCTCTTTCCAGGGCCTGGGGTCTGTGGACGGCTCTGTGAGACAGTGAACTCCTCCGTAGGTCAGACGGCCCAAGCAAACTCTACTGATGCCAGATGAGAAATTCTCTCTGCTCCAGACCAGATCCCAGCTCATTCATTTTGACGTTCCAAATAAACATTGAGTCCCTTTTAGTGATAATTCCACCTGTGGCCGAGTACCGTAGGGTGCCTGTCGCAGATGCAGACGATTCTCGATTGCTGGGGCCTATGATCACTAAGTCTAGACGCCTTGGCTTTGCCACCTGGGACCTGCCTTAACCATCTGCCCTTTAGGTGGACAGAGAATTGGGAGAGAGAAGAGTGTGGCCTGTATCTCACTCACCATAACAAATGGAACGAGAAAGAAATACTGTCTTCTCCTGAGCACGTGAGAAGTGAAAAAGAAAGCTCATTGTCTAGTTTCTGCTTTGGAGGCAGGGTGATCCTGCCACCACTAAGTGTGGTCAAATGAATGGCTGGTCCTCTGACCCAAATGGCTCCACAGGCACGGATTAGAGGCTTGCCTGACAAAGACAGGTTATGGGTCCCACCCAGGTGTGCATCTGCCTTAGTCTATTTGTATAGCTATAAAGGAATACCTGAGGCTGGGTAATTTATAAAGAAAGGAGGTTTATTTGGCTCACGGTTCTGCAGGCTGTATAAGAAGCCTGGTGCCAACATCTGCTTTTGGTGAAGGCTTCCAGTCGTGGCAGAAGGCGAGGGAAGCCAGCGTGTGCAGACCCCATGGGGAGAGAGGAAGGAAAAGTGGGAGCCAGGCTCTTTTTAACAATCAGCTCTAGTGGGAACTTAGAAAGCAAGAACTCACGTCACTGTGAGAAGGGCACCAAGCCATCCATGAGGGCTCTCTCCCCATAACCCAAACACCTCCCACCAGGCCCCATCTCCAACACTGGAGATGAAATTTCAACACACCGGTTGGCGGTGCCAAAGCGACCGTATCCAAATCGCGGCAGAGTCCCACCCAGGTGTGCATGCCTGGGCAGGGATTGAAGGAGGAAGCCGGTCTTGTTTCAGATTACAAGACAGAGTAACTCCACCCATTAGTAAAACATGAACCATGTACACCAGGCTCTGACTATTTAAATTGGCCACTACTTCTCCCTTGGAAAAGAGTAAATTAGAGGGGCAGAGAGAGAGCGCAAGTGAGAGTTTACTATTATCCTTCCTCCTTTGTGGGGAACGTCAGATGAAGAGGCTTGAGCAGTATGTTAGCCAGTGTTCCAACAGAGAAACAGAAGCAGTAGGATACATGTGTGTGTATAAAATGAGATTTATGTGACCGTAGGGACTGGCTAGGTGTGTCTAAAATCCGTAGGGCAGGCCATCAAGAAGAGCAAGCTAACAACTCGAGCAGGAGCTGATGCTGCAGTCCACAGGGGGAATTTTCACTTCTTCAGGGAAATCTCAGTGTTGCTCTGAAAGCCTTCCAGCTTCTTGGATGGAACCCACCCAGGCTATCCAGGGTAAACTCCCTCGTTTAAAATCAACTGATGATAGGTGTTAATCACATCTACAAAACATCTTCTCAGCAATACCCAGATTAGTGTTTGATTGAGTAACTGGGTTCTGTAGTTTAGCCAAGTTGATGTATAAAACTGACTGTCACAAACAGCGAGGAGAAACATCTCCCTTTCTCTAAGAGCTAGATGAGTGTGAGGGGAAGGGTGTTTCATACCCTGGGAACAGCACATGCAAAGAGAAATTGAAAGAAACACAGCATGAAGAAGGAAAAGGTTTTATGGAGGGGGATTTAAAGTTAGGCAGTGGCAAAATCCTAAGTTCCCTTGGATTTTAGAGCTAAGAAGTTTGGATATTATCCATACAGTTAAATCTTGGGATTTTTAAGATAGGGCTATGACAAGATATGTGTTTGTAGAAAGATCAAGCAGGTGACTCCGTGAAAGGACTAGAAGAGACAAAACTGGAGACAAGAAGGCCCATTGAGGGTCCAAAGTAAGAAATGTGTTTCTAGGGGTAAAGTTGGAGACTATCTACTTAGACTATTTAAGAAGTAGAATTTACAACACACAGTATGGATTAAAAATGGGGCTGAGAGCCAGAGAAGAGTCCAGATATCTGGCCTGGGCAACAGACAGGGTTTCTGTCATTCATTAGGTCATTCATTCATTCATCTGGTCTGAGCGACAAAGAAGGGTTTTGGTCACTCGAGTGGTCATACGGTTAGTGGGGAAGGAGCTGTGATTTGTGTGCCCTGTGCCCATTGTGTGTAGTGTGCACGAGGGATTCGGTATGGAAAGGGGCCTGTGAACATCCAGGTGCAAACAGGCAATTTTGGAGCCCTAGAGAGATGTTTGAGCTGGAAATAAATCTTTGTGGCCTTTTAATATATGTTTTGTAGTGAGCTATGCAATTGGAAGAGATTATTTAGGAAGTCTGTGAGCATGAAAAGACTCCCCCCCACCAAAAAAAAAAAGTGGGGGAGAAAGGATGTATGAGAATAAAAGAAAATAAAAGGGCCAAGGCAAAAATCCTCAGGGTCATTAATGATTAATGGATCAGAATAGGAAAATCATCTTGTGAATGACACAAAAGTCAGAAGAGGAGAAAGTACATGGGCTTTCCAACAACTCCCTAAATGATGATGTTCTATAAAGTACTTTTGGCCTTTGGTCCTCTGCTATTCTTTCTCCAGTGATTTATCAGATTCCTTCTTGTGCCAGACACTCTTCTGTACATACAGTGATGAAAACCTGGCGATTTCAGTCCTCAGGTACTCTAGGGCAGTGTTTCCTAATCTCAGAATTATTGGCGCTCTGGGTCAGATAATCCTTCATTGCAAAGGGCTGTCTTGAACCTGGTGGGATGTTCAGCAGCATCCCTGACCCCATCCAGTGGGTGTCAGTAGCACACACCTCTCTGCACGCCGCCCCCCCCAGTTGTATCAACCCCAGATGTCTGTAGACGTCACCAAATGCCTGTTGGGGATGGGACAAAATCATCCCTAGCTGAGAACCACTGCTCTCAAGTCTAATGACAGAGAAAGGTACATGAACAGAATAATATTGCATCACAATTTGTAAGAGGTTTCAGTAGTTAGTTGCAAATGACAGAATGTATCTTCCCTATTTAAGCAGAAAGGGATAATAAATATTCCCAGAAAGGGATATTAGGTAGCTTATGGAATCCATGGGAGACTGCCAGGAGCAACACAGCCAGAAACATTGCAGCCAGAAAAAACGCCCAAGCACACCTTCGCTTCTCTGGTGAAACATCACTGCTGCCACCGCCCCCACTGAGGACCCACATGCGAGAGCCAGCCTGGATGCCAGAGCCTCCACAGCACCCCAGGAAATCCTGCCGACACACCTGCCCCCACGGATGCCAGATGATCTTCCCACTGGATGCCTGCTCACTCCCAAATTTTCCATGGATAGATCCGACTGGCAGGACTGAGGTTACATGCCTGGTTTTGCTCTAAGCGCAGTGGGGAAAACAGGAATGGTTTTGAAGCAAGGGAATTATGCAACTTTACTCACGATTTTAAAATGTCACATTGCCTTAACCTTTGAAATTCATGTTCAAATTCAGATTCATAACTAAGTCTCTTTATTCCTTTTGCACTAGCCTTCTGTTTGTAATCGACTTTCACATATCTTTGCCTGAATGTCCCAACCTGTGTCACAAGTTGAGTTCTCTTGCTCTTAACTCCATCCTGCTAGGTGTCTGGTCTAGAAAACTTGGCAACAACTGTGAATGTCCCTTTACCCTGTATCTAATCAGCTGTCACATTCATTTGCTTCTACTATCCTATTCCCTCTTGCCTCACTTACTTTAGGTTTTGGACGTTTCTCTTAATTTATTTGAATCTAGTCATTAGTCTCATCCAAACTCCTTCTGTCCCTGGCTTCCCGAGTAGAGAAAGAAGGAGCTAAAATGTATTGAAATTCTATGATGTGTCAGATGCTGTGGCAAGGACTCTGCATAACTGATCTCATTTAGAAGCAACTGGGTAGTGTAAGAGGAAGAACTGTAAAATCAGATGACTCTAAAAAGCACAAGCGACCAAAGAAAAAACAGATCAACTGGACTTCAACAAAATTAAAGTCTTTTATGCTTTAACACGCTATCAAGAAAGTGAAAAAGACAACCTGCAGAAGGGGAGAAAATACTTGTAAATCACATGTCCAATAAGTAGTCAGAACAATTAAAGAACTCTGGCAACTCAACAGTGAAAAGACAAGATCCCAGTTAAAAAGGGGTCAAAGGATTTGAATAGACATTTCTCTAAAGAAGATATGCAAATGGATGATGAGCTCATGAAAAGGTGCTCAACATCATGAGTCTTTAGGGAAATGCATATCAAAGCCACAATGAGATACCACTTCACACCTGCTAGGATTTGCTGTAATAATAATTTTAAAAAAAGAACAGAAAATGACAAGTGTTGGTGAGGATGTGGAGCAATTGGAACCTTATTACATTGCTGGTATGAATGTAAATGCTGCAGTTACTGTGGGAAATAGTTTGGCAGTTCCTCAAATAATTAAACATATAGTTTCCATATGACCCAGCGATGTCACTCCAGGAAATTTATCCAAGAGAATTGAAAACATATGTCATACAAAACTTGTGCACGCGTGTTCGTAGCCGCATTGTTTGTAACAGCCAAAAGGTGGAACCTACTCAAATATCCATGAACAGGTAGATGAATGGATAAATAAAATGTGGTTTATTCATAAAATGTGATGTTATTTAGGCAAGTACTGATACATTCTACAACATGGATAAATGTTAAAAAATTGTGCTAAATGAAAGAAGCCAGACACAAAAGGCCACATATTGTATGATTCCATTATATAAAATATCCAGAATAAGGAGCTTCTAGAGACAGAAAGTAGATTACTGGTTGCCGGGGGCTGGAAGGAAGGATGAATCGGGAGTGACTACTAACAGTACAGGGTTTCTTTTTGGGTGATAAAAGTACTCTAAAATTAGATAATAGTGATGGTTGCACAACCTTATGAACATACTAAAAACAACTGAATCGTATACTTTAAAATGGTGAATTTTATGGTATTATGAATTAATTTTCATTCCGTAGCATTCTTAATTTTTTTTTAAAAAAAGATGACTTTGGTTCTAATCCCAGTACCTTTCTTATTAAATATGTGACCCTGGACACATTATTTAACCTCTCTGAGCCTCAGTTTAACTTTTCTGTAGAAGGAGGGATTTGTTTTGAGAATTAGATTAGAAAACATGCCAAGAGTGCTTAAGAAATTTCTTGATCTATAGCAAGTGTGTTAATACATTTTAGTCATTAAACTTCTCAATAATGTTGTGAGGTGAGTAATTACTCCTATTTTAAAGATGAAGAAACAGAAGTTCAACAAGGTTAAGTAAACTGCCTGTGGTTACTCAAGTGGGATTCAAAACAAGATCAGTCTGACTCCCAAGTCTGCCTGCACTCTCTCCCTATACCATGCTGCCCCTGTATACTCCATTTCTGGTTCTCCCTGACTAGTTCCTCCCAGAGCTCAACTCCTGAGCCCCTTGGCCACCTGAGAAAGCTGGAGAAGTCTTCAAGTATCCTGCTCTTCACTGCTAATTCAGGATCACTATGTCTTTGTTTAAAAGTTTGAATTTGATGGCTGGAAAATTTTATTCCAAACTGATCATTAGAATAATTTTATTTGCTCAGAGCAGGTTTTTATTTATTTTTGGTTTTTGTTTGGATTTAAATGCCTTTAGGCCAGCCCTGATTTTTCTATTTTGGCCGAGTAGCCTGTTCCTATGAATTTACAATTAGATGCTTATTTAGGCGTTCCTGTGACTTGCATAATTCATCAAAAAGGGATTGATTAGATATATTATGCTATATCTATACAGTAGAATACAACTGGAGGAAGAACAAGGTAGATCTATATGTCCAATACATAGTGATAAGTTAACAAAAGGAAGCTACAGAATATTTATGTTCTAGTCCATTTGCATTTAAAATATATTTTATATACATACAAATGTCTGTAAAAAGATCCACAAGAAATTTTAGCAATTTTTTCAACACCTAAAAAGTGAAATCCAAGAGAAGCAATAGGTGAGTATAAGATTTCAACTTTCATTTTATATTTTCCCTATTTTATATAAAGAAAATAAGCACAAACAATGTTATTATTTCCTCTACTAAGAGGAAAGTTAATGTATATAGCCACATGGAAAAGTAGGGGCTCTCAACATAAAACTTTGCAATTGTGCTTATGGCATCATTAGTGGGAGAGATGGTCTGACCAATGGACTTCATTTCCGTTGTCAAGATGAGTGGACATTTTATTAAATCGTAACTAGCTGCTTTTTATAATGTTATCTAAAGTTCTGATTATAAAGCCATTTATTATACCAGGTACAGGGATGAGCACTTATATGCATTAACTCATCTAATTCTTTTAATAGCCCTATAAAGTCAATTCAGTTTGGCCCTTCCCAAAGTGGGTTGTCTCAGACTCTTAAGATGCTTTGGGGTTAAAGTGAAACAAAACTGGGAAACATTGTATCTTCAAAGCACTGTTACAGAACCACAACACTTTTGGCCTATTAAAAGGCACTGAGAAGTCCTACAATAAAATATTTAACATTGATCATCCAGTATTTTTTAAGCCATTTGACCACTTACATGAAACATACTTTGGAGGACAATGATTTAGTGTTATGGGCTGTTCCATGGTCAGAGTTTCTATAGGGAATAAGGAATGGTGCCTTTGGGTTTTCACCACCTGCCTATATGAGATTGCCCACATCTGATACAGAGAGTTTGAGAAAAGATAATTAAAATAAATAATTCATTATTTCAGCGCGTGTTTGTGTGTATATGCACATGCATATGTGTTTTCATATATGAAGAAGAGATATTTTTAAAAGTTCTTCCTGTGCCTAGCATAATTTTTGACTATTTATTCCCAAGCTTGGTTTCCAAGCTCAATTTGGAAAAGTTCTGGGATTTTTATTAAAAGTCAGGCTTTACATGAATACAGCAGAAGGATTCTATTGGAAACATGGATGTGTAACTGTTTGCTGAGTGATGACAAGAGACCCTAATTGGCCCTGTTGTAGAAGGTAGTCATGATTTGTAAGCTAATGGACATAGTCTGTCATAGGATCATTTTTTGCTTTGTGAATTTATTTATATGAAAGATTTTATAAAGATATAAAACTTAAATTACTTTTGGTTTCATATTTATAATTTTTTTTTGTTAAAGTATAAAAATTACATGAACTCAGGACCTTTCTAAAAAGCTGGACTCTACAATTGTCTTATGTTCTACCTACATATTAACTGATGGGAAAATAAGAACATTTTAAAATTCATTTTGCATTTTAAAATATTTAACATAAAAAATTTTAGTGTACCAAGGAAAAGGAAAAAAGAAAATACCCTTCTAAGAGAATATTACTAAATCAATGTAATTTGTAGGCAAAAAAATTTATCAGAGGTCTTTATGGGATTTCAGTTGCATTTTTGTGCTTTCATAGCTGACAACAGAAATATTTAGATTGAAATATCATCACAATGGAGCCTTTTAATTCCTGCTTATAAAGTTACCAAGTTTGTAGATCCCTTTCTTACTGGAGTAAGCTTTCTAAAAATCTTTTAGCCAGTAAGAAGTTACAGTAAAAGTCTGAAGGTAATGTATAATGCTTTTTTTAAAACAGAAATACCAGTTTTCAAGATATAAGAAATGTGTAAAAAAGATTTGAATAATGCTTTTGAATTGTTAAAATATAATAAATTCAATTTTTATATACAGAATTTTACTGTTAAGGAGAAAAGAGGAGCATTGGCTTGTTACATTTATGTTTACTATAAAAATACACCAAAACAATTGCTAACTAACATTTTAAAGGATTAATTGTTCATTTTAGAAAATTTATCTATACACAATTTCATGAATTCTGAAGTATTCCATTTTTTATCTGAACCTTAGTTTAATGTGATATCTAAAAATGTCTTAAGAGGGATAAATGAATATGCTGTTAAATAATCTACACTTGTACTATCTTATTATTACACTTAGGATGATACATTCCCCAATAATCAATTTGGCTTAAAAATACTCAAATAATATGGCATTTGGGTTGCCAAGTTTCAGTGCCTGTCTTGGGAATAAGTGTAACACTGGAACCAAGTTCAGATACACCTGTTTATGGAATAACTATCACCTTCCTAAAGAACCTCCATGTGATTGGACAAGTAATATTGTTAATGGTCAATTAAAGAGCCATGCTCACTGATTCTATCAGTGGTCACTATTCTCAAGAAAAGGAACTTGGACACCATCACAATTGGTATTTATCACACATGCTAGTGGATTAGAAAGGTCGTGATGGATGGAAGTCAGATTTCAGAAATTAACAGTGGAAGAAAATCTCTAAAAGTGCAGAATAAATTAGGTCCACTAGGGTTGACTCAGAAATAAGATAAATTTTCAAACAGAATAATGATTTTGGATATAGAGTCAGGCTGTGACTGAATATAATCTGTATTATTTCCTACTAGACCACCTCAACACTGCTAAGAAGAGAGCATTGTAGGTAGAAATTAAAGACTTGTGGCACTGAAGGATCAAGCCATTCCACTGGGGATCTGTTTTCTTTCCAGAGGGTTCTGGATGGAACAGACTAGACTCTTTCAATAGGGACCTTAATTATGGACATGCTGTTAAGACTAGAAAATGAAAGAGAACTAAGGAGATGCAGAATTTTGGGAGTCAGAACAATGAAAGAAGGTACTCCAGGAGCTTTGGAGTTACAGTCTCTAGAGCTGTGGCCTAAGCAGTGCATTGGTAATGATTCCACAGGCTGAAGGAGGCAGAGGGTTTCCAGGCTTCAAATTCAAGTATAGTGAAGCAAATACCCTCAAGGGCCATTCTGCTAGAAGTCAACTGAATTCTGCATTAAGTATACTATTGGATTTAGTGTTGGGCTTCCAAGACATAAAAGAAATCTCTAAGCACCTGTAAATAAGCAGAGAAAAAAATCTGTGTACTGAAACCAGAGCAGTGAAGAGCAAACAAATAAAAGGTGGATTTTTCTAAGGGCAAATACTAATATCAGAATTAGGTCATGTGAATTAAGCCTCAGGCTAATGGCAAAGTAATAAATCTGACCCACAGTTGTTTGTATAAAATCAGAAAGTCTGAAAGGGGGAAGTAGTCCAAGATAGGAAGTCTCCTCTGTTTCCCAGCAGAAACGAAAAAACCACAGAGTAATGTCAACCAAGCACATATAAACTCACATCAAAGGTCATCAAATATACCAAAATAGGCCACCAAGAGTAAAAATCTGCAGAAAAAATCCCCAAGTACTACTGGTTTTAAATATTGCAGTACAGAGTACCAAAATAGCTTGGATTAAATGTTAATAAATAAAAGAAGTAATAAAAAATTTAAACAAGCAATAAGAGATTGTAAACATACTCAAGCTGATGTTAAAAGGAACGATATACCATGTTTTGAAATAAAAATGTATCACTTGTCAAAATAAAAAAAATTCTCAAGGACTTATGTGAACAACAGATTAGCACATTGAAGAAAAAATTTGTGAACTGGAAGTTAGATCAGAAGAAATCACACAGAATACAGTAAAGAGGGACAAGGAGATAGAGAATATGAAAAAAAGCGAACAGGTATCAAGGATAGAACCACCAGGTCCACCATACATCTAATCAGAGTTATAGAAAGAGAGAAAAGAGGAGAGGCAATAATTGAAGAATATTTTCCAGAAATGATTAAAGACATGAATTCATAGACATAAGAGAAAAGAAATCTAGGCCTATATCCATTGTAGAGAAACTATAAAATATCAAAGACAAAGAGTAGATGCTAAAAGCAGCCAGAGAGAAAATACAGGTAACCCACCAAATTATGAAAGTTACATGACAGTTAACATCTCAATAGAAATAATGGAAATCAGAAGACAAAAAATAACTGTCAATACCAAATTAGGTATCCAGGTGTGATATTGTGAAATATATATTTGTTCTTTGTCCTCATTTCCTGGCATGCAACTTCTAAAATCCTTAGACTCATCCAAGTGTTGTCTTTTAGTATTTTAGTGAGTTGACTGGTGGCTGGCAGCCCCGATGTAGTTTCTGGAAAGGCCAAGGCAGGATAAGAGGGTTGGGACTTTCAGCCCCACTTCCAACCTCCAGGGAGGGGAGAGGAGCTGAAGGTTAAGTGATCACCAATTGCCAATGGTTTACTCAGTCATGTCTGTGTAATGAAACCTCCATGAAAACCAAAAAGACATGGTTTGAAGAACTTCTGGATAGCTGAATATGTAGAGGTTCCTGGAGAGTGGTGGCCCAGAGGGAGCGTGGAAGCTCCATACCCCTTCCCCCGTAGCTCGCGCTATGCATGTCTTTATCTGTATCCTTTTTTACAAAATTTAAAAGTATTATGGGGGTACAAATGTTTTTGATAACATGGATCACTTTTGTAATGCTTGAGTCAGGGTCATAAGTGTGCCCATCACCCAGATAGTGTTCATTGTACCTGTTAGGTAGGTTTTTACCCATCCCTTCCTCTGCCCTCCTCGCTGCTTGATCTCCATTGAGTTATACTTCCCTCTGTGCACGTGTGTGCTCACTGGTTAGTTCTAATTCAATAGTGAGTACATGTGGTGTTTGTTTTTCTATTCTTTAGCTACTTCACTTAAGATAACATCTGTATCCTTTGTAATATCCTTTATAATAAACCGGTAACCTTAAGTAGGTGTTTCCTTGAGTTCAGCGAGCCACTGGAGGAAATTAATCAAACCCAAAGTGGGGATAGTGGGAACCTTCTGGGTCAGAAGTTTTAGAGGCCTGAGCTTGTGACTGATTTCTTGGGGCAATCTTGTGGGGCTGAGCCCTGAATCTATGGGATCTGACACTATCTCCAGGTAGACACTGTCGAAAGTGGAGGGCACCCAGCTGGTGTTTCCTACAAAACCGAGAACTTGGTTGGTGTGTGGGGAAAACACTTCACATTTGGTCACAGAAGTCTTTTGTATTGATGATTATTGTGGTGTGAGAGCAGAGGAAAAACATGGTTTGTGACACCCCCAATCCTCAAGACCTTAAATTCAGAGACTATTCAAGAGATAAAGAAGGGATGTATAAATTCTTTGGAATGAATAATTTCCCAGATCTTGGGGATTACCATTAAAATGACGTTGTTTGGACCACAAGCTGCTGACCTTTGGGAATTTCATCTTACATACATTCTGTGGAATATGACAAATTGCATGAGTTTGTAATCTTCACTTCTGATTGTGTATGATTGTGCATTCTTATCAAGTAGTGCAGTCAGATGTATACAGAATGATGTTAAGATGGAAGGACAATTGCTCTTGAGCAAGTCATTAAGATAAACAATATATTCTTCACCAACATTGAGGGTAAAATCGATTTTTTAGAACAAACTCTGAAATAATGTGAGCAAGGCAAGAAAAATTGCATCAAAGACCAGCTGTGTGAAAATGTATTATTAATCACCTGTGTTCTTCATCCTCACCACCACCACCACCATCATCATCATCAGGGTAGAGTATTCTTTATATCTTTGTTTGTCTGTCTTCCTGCTTTAAAGATTGTGGTTTCCCTCATCTATATTTCTAGAAATTCTCAAAATCCAGAATATTCTCCCCATCCTTTTATTTTTCCCACACAAACTGTAGCCACCTGTCAAGGCCCTCCTCTTCTGTCCTGTCCTCTCTAATCCTTTTCTGTCCTCTCTCTCTCTCTCTTTTATTTTTTAAAAAATAGAAACAAGGTTTTGCTATTTTGCCCAAGCTGGAGGGCAGTGGCTATTCACAGGTGTGGTGACACTACTGATCAGCCCAAGCTTTGACCTGCTCTATTTCTGACCTGGGCTGGTTCGCCTCTCCTTAGGCAACCTGGTGGTCCTCCATCCCTGGAAGTCACCATATCAATGATGAACTTAGTTCAGACACCTGATCGGCACAGTGCACTACAGCCCAGAACACCTGGGCTCGAGCGATCCTCCTGCCCTAGTCTCTTGAGTAGCTGAGACGACAGGTGTGTGTTTTTAAATGTAGACCCTGACTTCTGTTATCATCTTAAAGAGAATAACACTGTTTCCTGTATCTATCGAAGACAGAATAGGAATCAATGATCATAAAGTTATTTGATTGGTATTTAGGTTTCAGAGAAGAAAGGCTATTTTTTTAAAAAAATAATCATCTTATGCCATAAAAATAGTTCAGTAATTTAACTAACCAGCAAAACATTCATGTATGATACACTATTTTTCCATCACTTAAATGGGTATTTGTTAAGCACTTTCCTTGAAGTTACTAAATTTCTTTAAGATGGCATTTCTGAAAATGGGATCTATAGATCCTTGGGGGATTCAACCACAGACATGTTCTCAGAGGTCCAAGGGTTCTTTCTGAGAAATTTAAAATACTATATTCTTATTTAAATGATAATTTATCAACAATATATTTACCTTTTTATTAAATAATTATCTGAATAGCCATCTTAGAACTGGATACTGCCTTTCAACCTCAGAGATCTAATTTATGTTTATATTTACAACTATGTTGTTACTAAGTAAGCACTCAAGGTGAACACATTTAACTTTTAATATGTTGTTAAACATGCCTGACTGTCATTAAGTGAATAGCAATCATGATACTAAAATGACAATAACTACCTCATGTCTGCCATTGTACCCAAATTTAATACTTTTATTATTAATAAATACAAAATTTTTTTTACAATGATAATTCTCAATTGAAGGCATTTTTCATAGAATAAGACTTTAATTTCTTATTAGAAATTTAAAAAAATTTACATAATATTAGCAAAGCACATCCTACAATACCCTATGATCATGTTAGGTTTGTCCCAAGAATGCAAGGTTGATTTAGCATATGAAAGGAAATTAATATAATTCACCACACTAACAGCTTAAGGGAGGAGAATTATGTAATCATTCTAATATATGTAGAAAAAGCATTTGACAAAATATATCACCTATTTCTCATAAAAACTGCCAGCAAACTAGTAATAGAGGGAAACTTCATCAATCTGATAAATGGCACCCATAGAAATCCTGTAGTAAATATCATACTTAATGAAAGATTGAATGATTTCCTCTAAGATTGGCAATAAGACAAGGATGTCCATTCTTACCACTTCTATTCAGCATTGTACTGGAATGCTTAGCCAGTGCAAAAACTAAAAATAAATAAAGACATGCAGATTTGAAAGGACAAGGTAAAATCTTTATTTGCAGATGATATGATTTTATAGTCAGAAACTTTATGGAATCTAAAAGACGTTTATTAGAAGTAATATTTGAATTTGACAATATTATAGGACACAAATTGAACATACGAAATGCAGTTTTATTTCTGTATTTTAGCAACAAATAAGTAGAAAATAAAATTTAAAAATATTATCAAACACATCAAATGCCTAGTGATAAACTTATATTATAAAATATGTGTAGTACCTCTGCATTGAAAACTGTAAATCATTGGTGAGTGAAAATATACTCTACATAAAGGAGAGATATATCATGCTTATAGATGTGAACACTCAATATTAATGTGTCAATTCTCCTTAAATTGATCTATTGATTCAGTATAATCTCAACCTAAATCCCAACAGGTTTTTTAATAGAAATTGACAAGTTGATTTGGAAAGGCAAAGACCACAGATAGTGTGATGGTTAGTTTTATGTGTCAACTAGGCTGGCTGTCTATAATCCCCAGTTATTAGAGCAAACACTAACTTAGGTGTTTCTGTGAAGGTATTCTGTAGATATGGTTAACATCTACAATCAGTTGACCTTGGTAAAGGAGGTTATCCTTGATAATGTTGGTGACCTCATAACATCAGCTGAAAGGCTTTAAGAGCAAAACTGAGGTTTCCTGAGGAAGAAGAAATTCTACTTCAAGACAGCAGCATCAGCTCCTGCCTGAGAGTCTATCCTGTCAACCTGCCCTATAGATTTTGGACTTGCCAGCCTTCACAATGTTATAAGCCAATTTGTTGAAGTTAATCTCTTTGTGTATATATCTTGCTGGTTCTGTTTCTCTGGAGAAGCCTGAGTGATACAGACTAAAAATTTAATCATCTTATGCCATAAGAATAGTTCAATAATTTAACCAATAAAACATTCTTATATGATATACTATTTTTCCGTCACTTAAATGGGTATCTGTTAAGCACGTTCCTTACAGCTACAGATAGCCAAAACAGTCTTACAAGGCAAAAAAAAAAATTGGAGGACTTATTCTATCTGATTTCAAGACTTATTACAAAAATGTAGTAATCAAGGGTGACGAAGCAACTTAATGAGGAAAGGAAAGTCCCTTCCACAAAGGCTTCTGGAACAGCTGAATATCTGTGTGCAAAAAAGGTACCTCTACCTCTACCTCACACCATACACAGAAATCAATTTGAGATGGATCATAGACCTAAAAAAAACCCAAACCATAATTCTACTAGAAGAAAACACAAGCACATTTTTTTTGTGGTTTAGCTTGGGTAATATTTCTCAGAGAAGACACAGAAAGCATAAGTCATACAGAAAAGAAAAAAAGATAAATTGGACTTCATCAAAATAAAAAACACTCTGTTCAAAAAAACCAAAACCAAAACCCCATTAAGACAAAGAGAAGGAAAACCACAGCTAAACAACCTGATAAAAAAGAGCCAAAGAATTGAACAGATAGTTCACCAAAAATGACTGAGAATGACACTACTCAACAATAAGAAGGAAAGAACTATTGATACAAACAAAAGTGAATGAATCTCTAAAATATTATGCTGAGTGATACAAGCCAAATCTAAAAATCACATATTGTTAGATTCCATTTATATGAAATTTTATGGTAAGAAAATCTAGCCAACAGTGAGAGAAATCATATCAGTGCTTACTTCTGGGGGAGTTAACTAGGAAGGGGCACAAGGTAACTTTGAGGTGATGGAAAAGTTCTATGTTATGCTTTGCGTTCACCAGAGCTGATGGAAAGGTGCTCTTAAGATCTGAGCATTCTCTGTATGTGAATCATACTTGAAAAAAAAAAAAAAAGCAAAGCTGAAATAAAGAAATTTTTAGTAGCCAAAAACAGACAACTGTCACCAGCTGATATGCACTAAAAGAAATCCTAAAGGGTTTTCATTGGGAAGAATAAAAAGGATCCCCGCTAGAAGTACAGAAATGCGGGAAGGAATGAGGAGGAACAGAAAGGGCAAATATGTGAATACATCCAAACAAATACTGCACATGAAACAATGGCAACAACATCTGTGGGACTTAAAATATATACTGAGTCAACGTGTTTGATAATAATAGCACAGAAGGTGGACGGTGGTAAATGTGCCTAGAGCTCTAGAATTGTCTGGACATGGTGAAATATACTCCTTTTAATAATGTGAGGATGCATTTTATAATCTCAATCATGGAAGAGCTGCTGTGAGTGATGCAGAATGGGGGATTTATCATAGTGATTAGATCTTAACTCATTTGTGGGAACTGCTGAAGAAGTCTTCATAAGGCGGTTAGCTCCTTATCTGGTGATGGTCCTAATGTTCCTTGGTCGGCATGACTGGCAGTTGGAGAGAGAAGCCCGTGTATCTATTTCTCGCCACCTCCAATCCCAATCATTCAGGTGTCCTGCAGAAAAAAGCTGGTGTCCTTCCCCACAGAGCTGTGCACAGTCCTGATCTGAGTGGTAGAGACGTTGAGGGAGATCCACTTGAAGCTGATGGCTGTAGGTCCCGCTGCCACCCAGTACTGGCACAGTGAGTAATAACGTGTGTGCAGTGTGCCAGCACCAAACCCCTACTCTGACCTTCCAAGTGTAGTGCTTCACTTCCACCATCCAAATCTTGGACAAATTTCTCTTCTGGCCAACCCCAACTTGGAAATTTACAGGGTAGAGAATTCTGAGATATGTAGTTCCAGCTTAATCAATTTGACAGAGCACAAAACCATCACAGTCCACCCCTTGTCAGCTTTGCATCTGTATATGTGTTGTTTAACCACGCTTAACTTCCAAATAAACATAATAACAAGATCATGTTTCCACCTAGCAGGATTCAACTATCCCTTGCACAATCAAAAGAAGTCTATTTACCGTACACCTAAGCCTCCTGCAAATTCCTCTTTGAGTTCCTGTCTCCTCAGCAATAGCATTTCTCAAGGTTTGTGCTTTTTCTGCTGTTTCCCCATAACTGCAACTAGCACAACTCTTCAGATTACTCAGTTCCTGGCTTCAGTCCCAAACTGCAAGTGCTCACCATCATTTTCTCAGTTTCTGTGTCTCCTCCAATCTCTGGAAAAAAGTTAAATTCTCCCCATTTCCTGAGCCGCTGAGATCATTCTTCACTATCTTATTGTCTTCGAAAGCATTCATAATGGGATTCAGATCTTTGTTCTGCTTACTAGCTGTATTACTTTGGGCAAGTTACTGAACTTCTTTTAGCCTTGGATTATTTATCTTTAAAATGAGGTTATAACTGTCCTCTTATATGTTTATGTAAGCATTAAATGTGATTCGAATACTTCACCTAATGCTTGGTACATAGGAGGCATCCAATAAACATGTTTTCTTCCCCACCCTCCTCTTCATCTTCCCACAGTCACCCAGCCTTCTTTCTGTTAACTGGCCAACTTCTTCAAGTCCATTGCCAGCCTCACTTTTAGTTTCTGTCAACCACATCAGCATTTCTTGTTTCCTCTCCTGCCCCTCTTCTAAATAGACATTCCCTTCCCTCCTCTTCTCATAGATGTATAGCTATTTTACTTTGATTCCTTGCCTTTATTGTCCCCTTATTTTTTCCTAAACTTTTCATGTCTTCATTGTGCCTTTTATTTTCACTTTTTATTTTGAAACAATCTCAAACTTGCAAGAACAGTGGAAAAGTTCTTCTCCAGAAACATTTGTGAGTAATTTTTTTTTTTACACGGTGTCTCATTACCCTTGAATGTTTAGTGTGTATTTCCTACAAACAGGGACATTCTTCTCATAACCCAGCACAGCGATCAATGCCTAGAAATTAACAGTGAAACATTATCACCATCTAATCCTCAGATGCTGTTCAAGTTTTACCTGTCGTCTCAACAAATGTCATTTATAGCAAAAGGGTCCAGGTCAGAATCACATGTTACATTTAGTTGTCATATCTTTTTAGTTTATTTCAATCTGGAATAATTTTTCAGATATCCTTGACTTTCATGATCCTGACACTTATAAAGCTTGCTAGCAGTTATTCTGTAGAATGTCCCTCAGTTTGAGTTGCCTGTTGGATTCATGTTATCCATCTGTATTAGGGTTCTCCAGAGAGAGAGAAACAATTGTGTATACATACACACACACACACACACATGCACATACACACACATATATAAACATAAAATATATATGTAGAGAGAGATTTGTTATGAGGAATCAGCTCATGCAACTATGGAAGCTGAGAAATCTTAAGCTCTGTGGTCAGCAAGCTGGACACTTGGGAGAGCCAGTGTATAGTTAAGTCTGAGTCTGAAGGCCTGAGAACCAGGAGAGACAATGGTGTAAGTCCCACTCCAAAGCTTATAGGATTTTTAAGTTCAAGTCTGAAGGCTGGAAAAGATTGATGTCCCAGCCCAAAGCAGTCAGGCAGGAGGAAATTACCCCCTACTCATGAGAGGGTCACCCTTTTTGTTCCATTCAGGCCTTCAATTGATTGGATGAGGCCATCCATGTTGGGGAGGCAATGTGCTTTACTCAGTCTCAATTTAAATGTTGGTCTCATCCCAAAACACTCACTGACACACCCAGAATAATGTTTGCCCCAATATTTGGGCACCTTGTGGTCAAGTCAAGTTGATACATAAAATTAACCATCACACCATCTTTGGTAACAATACCTAGGACTGATTTGTGTTCTTCTCATTGCATCTTGATGTTGTTTACTATAAGTACTTAAGTCTTATCTTTTCCATTGTAAAGTTACTTTTATCCCCTTTATAATGAGGAAGTATTTGGGGGAGTTGCCTTCAATATATTAAACACCCTGTTACTGATCCAGCTTTGAATTTATTAATTAGTGTATTTATATAAGCATGACATTATAGAATTCTATTTATTCAGTAGGCTGTAATCTGCTAGTATGATTGAGTGTTTTGATTCTCAAATTGTCCCAAATTTGTCTGTTGGGAGCCCTTTCAGTCTGGCTTCTGTGTTCTTCAACATGTCCCCATCATTCTTTGAACACTTCTTTACTCTCTGGCACAAGATATTCCAGGCTTATCTTGTATTTCCCCTACTTTGGCCCTGGAATCATTCATTTCTTTCAGGAGCTCTAGTTTCTTTTAGGGGAGAATGACATATAAAAGCCAAGATCTGAGTGCTAGGTGCACTCGTTGCTAACTAGGGAGTCACTGCTTCCAGGGTCTCTTAGTGTACAGAGCCAGAGAACACACACACACACACACACACACAGACACACACACACTTAAATATGTATTTATTTCTATATCTATGTATATTGAAAACTATAGGTTCACACTGATGTTTCCAATTATAATTCAACACTATGGAGTTCATTCTATTTTCCACCTTTTTTATATTTATAACTTTCTTTTCCAATAGTGAGAAACCTGACCCCCATTATCCTCAATGTATTGATTATTTGATCAACCCCCTTGTATATAACTAAATTCCCACTGATGGCTCTGCCTCCATTCTGTGTGGACGGCCTTCACCCACCCCTGAGGCCCTGATGTTCTGCACCAGGCTGTCACTGTAGCAAATCCATCACATTCACAGACCAAGGCCTGTGCAGGGGGAAAAAAACCAGGGAGACGCGGAATCTTGAGGGTTGCCTTAGAATACTGCTGACCAGGCCGGGCGCGGTGGCTCATGCCTGTAATCCTAGCCCTCTGGTAGGCCGAGGCGAGTGGATTGCTCGAGGTCAGGAGTTTGAGACCAGCCTGAGTGAGACCCCGTCTCTACTAAAAATAGAAAGAAATTATCTGGCCAACTAAAAATATATATAGTAAAAAATTAGCCGGGCATGGTGGCGCATGCCTGTAGTCCCAGCTACTCGGGAGGCTGAGGCAGGAGGATCGCTTGAGCCCAGGAGTCTGAGGTTGCTGTGAGCTAGGCTGATGCCACAGCACTCACTCTAGCCCAGGCGGGCAACAAAGTGAGACTCTGTCTCAAAAATAAAAAAAAAGAATACCGCTGACCACACTGGACATTGGTCACAAGCCTTCTTCAGCAAAAGCAGAGTAAGGAACCTCTCTCTAGTGCTGCCTATAAGAGGGGCAGGATCCATTGGAGCATCTTCACAGATCTGGAATGTTCTTGAAGCTTTGACATGGAAGGAGTGTCTGAAGGTCCGAGGACGCTTAGTTTGCAGGAGAGAGGTCTTGGTGAGGACATTAATTTTTGACTTAAGAGATTTAGAGTGTTGCCAAAAGGCCGGTATTCACTGTGTCACTTGATGTGTCACCTTTTGGGCCCTTCCCCAAGCTATGCCCAAGACCTTTCCACATGCCCTTCCTGGGAAGAAACTTTGCTGGGCTTCTCACACGGAAGCTCTCTGGGTGACTCTACTCAATCTCCCCTAGATCCTTGCTGCTCTGGCCCCCAAACTCAGATGGCCGTGAGGGAGTGTGTCTGCCCATCGTGGCCCATGCAGGGTGCTGTAACAAATTAGAACAGACTGGGTGGCTTGTAAACAACAGAAATTTATCTCTTACAGTTCCGCAGGCTGGAAGTCCAACATCATGGTACCCACACGGGCCGGCACTGCTGAGGGCTGTCTTCCAGGCTGCAGGCTGCCGACCTCGTCCTGTGTCCTCACCTGGGGAAGGGGCAGGCTTTCTCGGGCTGCTTTTATAAGAGTGCAGATCCCATTTGTAAAGGATATAACCACCACCCAAAGCTTCTATCTCCTAACACAATCCCCTTGGGGGTTAGAATTTCAATGTATGAATTTTGGGGAGACATCAATATTTAGACTGTAGCACTGCTCTTTGGCTGAGATGTCCCTGGTAATTCATCCTAATGTGACTCTCAGCTTCTGCAGGCAAGGCCCCACCAGTGTTGGGTGTGCGCCTCTTTAGAAGGTGGTGCTCAAGTTGCTTCCTGGGCTCAGTGTTGGGAGTAAAATGTCCAGGGAGATGGAGACTGGCAAGCAGCCTGGGAAACAAGGCTGTGCTGGGGAAGGTTGGCAGCAAGAGGACTGGAGGACTCCTGAGATTTGTGGACTACAGGGAGTAAACTCCACAAACTTTGAAGCTTCCTTTGCAACAAGAACCATTTGAGGTGCTTAGTTGAGTCAGACTGACAGATCTCATCTTGTTCAGTGCTCTAGAGATGGGGAAGTCACAGACCCCAATCTGTGATGGAGAAGACAGGGGAGGGTGGAGCTGGGCCTGGGGCTGCCCCTGGGTGGGATGTGGGGTGGGAACTGGCAGGGGTCCAGCTCAGAGCTGTGGCGAGGCCGTGGGTGGGGAAGGCTCCGGGCAGGGGAAGGGTGGGGATCCCTCAGCCTGCTTTAGGACTGAGGGGCATGAGCTGTCCCGCCAGAGTAAGACAGAGGGGACCCTGGCAGGGAAGAGCCACCAGAGACAAGGACAGTCCCTGCCCAGGCTCACTGCACAGACCAAGGGCACCTGAAGAGCTGGCTCCATCCTGCTGCCCGCGGTTCCCCGCGGCTGTGGGACACGAGGCTGCCCACCCTGTGCTGCTGCCCCCGTTTGCCTTCGTTGCTCCTGAAGGTTTGGACGGCGGTGGCGTCCTGCTTGCCAACAAGTGGCTCCCAGGTGTTCTTCACTTGGTAGCCCGACCTGAGGAGTTTTGGAAATGTCCCCACTGTACGTGTTTTCCTCCTAAGTCTAGAAATGCCCCTCTGCACCACTCTCGTCCCCAGGTGCTCCAGGACAGCACAGAGGAGGGTCCTGCCGCTTCCACACGTGCTTGCGGGGCCTCCCAGACAGGGGCTGCGGTGAGCGCGGGGGGACGAGCTCTCGCAGGAGCAGGGAAGGGAGAGGGGGGTGGGACGCGACCCTGCGAGACGCCGAGTCCAGGGGAGGCTGCAACGGGCAGGCTGAGCGGTCCCTGCCTGAGACTGCAGGGGCGGAAGGGGCCGACCCACCCGGGCCACCCGGAGAGGAGCTCAGGGACAGCGCGCGGTGCCAATGGGACTGGGCCCGTGAGTCAGAGTTAAAGTGGAGTCTGCCCGAGGTGGGGGTGGTGCCTGTGACAGTCCGGTGAATCCGAGGGACCCACGGGGTGAGTCGAGGTAGGTGGGAGAGTGATCTACTGACAGAGCGTGGGGTCAGGGACAAAGGGAGGTTTGGCTGGGTCATAGGATCCAGAGTCTGAGTGTGCTTTGGGGCTAAAAAGGAAACATCCCGTCATGGAGGTGAGAAACAGACCATTAAGAGGTTGAGGTCCGGTGGCAGAAAGACACCCTGTGGCGAGAGAGGAAGAAAAGGGCAGTGATGAGACAGCTGGGTCATGGGAGAGGGTGGAGGCCAAGAGATGATGAAGCCAAGGTTCAAGAGGGCCCTGGCAGGGAACGTGCGGGACCCCAAGGGGAGACGGAGGGAGCACCTTCTGCCATCAGCTCCCACAACTCAGAATGTTCAACTCCCCGGCCTTCTGGGCACCCCTGTCTGCAGCGATCTTGACAGAAAGTTTGCACAGGGCTGCTCTCAGTGGGAGGTCCCCAGGTGGCTGCAGGAGACAGGTGGTACCAGCGGTAGCTAGGAGCACTGCCAGTGACAGGACACCAGCGAAGTTCGCATCCCCCAACATCCCTGACTGCACCATCGCTGCTTTTCTGCTCTGAGTGAGTTCCGAGTTACACGGAGCAAAGGCAAATACCTGTCAGCCCTTCAGGTGACCCCAGACCAGCGAGGAAAGCCACACACAATCCTTTGAGAATGTGGTCTTCTCTGCCCGCTCTGGAACCAGGGACCAGGCTCCCACCCCAGGAAGGTGTCTGTCTTTATCAAAAACACAGCCAAGCAGGATCTGTGGGCCCGGGCGAGTGAACATGCCACATGGCTGTCCTGACACTTTTAAGTTGCCTTTGTCTTGGTTCAGCCTTCACTTGGTTGATGTAAACCTCCCTTGACTCTTTCCCCGAGTTCTGACAAAGTTGATTTTTTCCATTTTTTTCCTTGATTTTTCAATGTTTCTGTGGATTGACAAGCTCTTGGAGCTACCTACTCCACTGTTGCTGCTAACATCTCCCAGAAATTTTCGCTAATTCCCTGGAAATTAGACTCTCAGAACTAGCTCTCTCCTCAACTGAAGCCTCCTTGTATAATCTTTTTTGGGCCTTGACATCAATCTAGACACAGAATTCAGCCACCCAGTTCACGCCCCCAATTCCCTAAAAAGAATCCATGTCCACAGAAAAGCAGTCAGTGAACAAAGTGGCCTTTATCAGGGTGAGAAAGAGAGAGAGAGGTGCAACCATGGTGCAAATAACTGAATATTTAAAACCCTCTCTCAGTGGTGGTTTCCTTTCAAAGCCCCACTTGCACTGCTTGGCCCTGAGGGCTCTCAGCTCTCCCCCTTACACCCATGCAGTCCCAACCTGTCTGTGTACCTCTCCTCCCTGCCTCCCTCCCTCTCTCCCAACGATATAAAATCTTCTCTCATTTTTGTACAGAGCAACGCAGCGCTCACAAGTCCATCTCCCAGCCCGCACGCCTAATGCCATCTGAATTTGAAGCTGAACTGTGAAGCCTTTTCTTTGGTACACTATGACTTCTTAAGGGAGCAGCTGCACTAATATATAGCACTATCTTTCTTTTTGTTTTGTTTTGAATCACACCAATGGTTATTTCCTTTATAAAGGGTTGTTTTATGATGGACATATACATACACATACATACATATACATACACATGCACACATATACATATACATAAATATGTATATACACATCTACATACATACACACACACAGATACACACGTGCTCCTGTGTTTTATCTCCCCGTATTAATATAATAAATCAGCTCTGCTAAAAAATGTTATCGTTCATTTGCATGTTGGCTTCTGAAAGCCGTTGCACCTGTCTTCCCAGTACTCCATATCTTGAAATGGGCATTGGTGGGAATATATACACCATGCACAACCAGCAAATGGTACAAATAAGGACTTCTTTTTTTTTTTTTCTTTTTTTTTGAGACAATATGTCACTCTTTTGCCCAGGCTAGAGTGCCATGGCGTCAGCCTAGCTCACAGCAACCTCAAACTCCTGGGCTCAAGCAATCCTCCTGCCTCAGCCTCCCGAGTATCTGGGACTACAGGCATGAGCCACCATGCCGGGCTAATTTTTTTGATATGTATTTTTAGCTGTCCATATAATTTCTTTCTATTTTTAGTAGAGATGGGGTCTCGCTCTTGCTCAGGCTGGTCTTGAACTCCTGAGCTCAAATGATCCACCCGCCTCAGCCTCCCAGAGTGCTAGGATTACAGGTATGAGCCACCGTGCCTGGCCAGGACTTCTTTTTTTTTGATAGTGAGTGTCCCACTGTTCCACAGGGTTGTGATGCTTACTGCTTCATTATCAAAATCACACCCTGGTGGAATTAAGTGTTGTATCATTTCCTCCCTTTGATTTCCTTCATTCTCATGATAATTCTAATAAATCAACCATGGCCCAAACTTTTCTTTCCCAGTGATGAAACCTTACCAGAATTCCATTTTTGCCTCTTTTCTCTGGCAACCACAGCTTGTCATGGTCCCTCCCCACCAAAGGACTTACACTTCAAGATCCTCTTCTTCACTCTAATGATAGTTTCCTTGGCTGTGCAGAAGCTTTTTAATTTGATCAGGTCCCATTTATTTATTTTTGTTGCTGCTCTGATTGCTTTGGGGGTCTTCATAAATTCTTTGCCTAGGCCAATGTCTATGAGAGTTTTCTCAACATTTTCTTCTAGAATTCTTAAGGTTTCATCTACAGAATGGGAGAAAATATTTGCATGCTACACATTCGATAGAGGGCTGATAACAAGAATCTATATGGAACTTAAGAAAAGTCACAAGGAGAAATCAAACAACCCCATCAAAAAGTGGGCAAAGAAAATGAACGGAAACTTTTCAAAATAAGACAGAATAATAGCCGGCAAACATATTAAAAAAATGCTCAACATCTCTAATCATCAGGGAAATGCAAATCAAATCCACACTGAGATATCACCTACCTCCAGTGAGAATGGCCTTTATCAAAAAGTCCCAAAACAACAAACGCTTGCATGGATGCAGAGAGATAGGAACACTCATACACTGTTGGTGGGACTGCAATCTAGTACAACCTCTATAAAAAGTAATATGGAGATACCTCAAAGAGCTAAAAGTAGAACAACCATTTGATCCAGCAATCCCACTACTAGGCATCTACCCAAAGGAAAAAAAGACATTTTACAATAAAGACATCTATACTTGAATGTTTATGGCAGCACAATTCACAATTGCAAAGATATGGAAACAACCCAAGTGCCCATCAGTATATGAGTGGATGAATAAAATATGGTATATGTATACCATGGAGTTCTACTCAACCATAAAAAACAATGGTGAACTAGCACCTCTTATATTATCCTGGGTGGAGCTAGAGCTCATCCTTTGAAATGAAGTATCCCAAGAATGGAAAAACAAGCACCACATGTACTCTCCATCAAATTGGTACTAACTGATCAACATTCAGGTGCTCACATGGAAGTAATATTCATCAGGTGCCAGGCGGGTGGAAACGGGGTGGTGGGGATGTGTAAACTCACAAGTAATGGGTGCAGAGCATACTGTATGGGGGATGGTTTGAGCGAGGCAAAGGCATTATATGTAACGAAAATGTTTGTACCACCATAATATTCTGAAATTTAAAAAATAAATGAAATAAAAAAAAGAGATCCTCTTCTTCCACTGGCAGATGGTGCTTTCCTTGGCAAAGACCTTCAACACATTCTAACATCTCTCACTTTGGCATTTGTGGCCTGAATCTGGCCCTGACTGACCCTAAAGACCTAGGACTCCCGTATCTAAAGATACCCTTCAAAGTTTAAATACAGATAAGCTCTAGAAAGAGAAGTTCCAGGTGAGAAAATGGGCTATACAAATGACTGGTAAGTATATTTCTTTAAAAAAAAAATCAATGTTCTAAAATGCAAAAAGTTACTAGAGAATTTCAAATATTAAAGGAGACCATAGAGACATGATATCTTAATATAATCTATGATCTTTTGCTGGATCCTGTACTCCAGGGAAAATAACACTATAAAGGACATTACTGGGTAAATTGACAGAACTGAAATACAGAAAGAAGATTAAATAAAATTTCTGTATTAATGCTAAATTTGCTGAAGTTAATAACTTCAGTATGTAAAGAAATATTTACCTTGGGAATACACTCTGAAGTACTTATAGGTAAAGGACCATGTTGTATCTAACTTATTCTCAAAGTTTAAGGAAAAAGAATGATCATTTTATATATATATATAGAGAGAGAGCAGATCTGACAAAATGTTAAAAATATGAGAATCTGAATAAAGGTTATAGGATTCTTCTTTATTTTTCTTGCAATTTTGCTGTAGCTTTGTAATTACTTCCAAATAAAATATTTTGGTTTTTTGTTTGTTTTTTTAAATTCCACAGAACCCCAGCAGACTCAGGACTTGGAAACATGAAATAGAATGAAAGTGTAAGAAACTCAAGTCTGGAAATGGGTTTGGAGGCTGCACATGATTTGCAGCGATTGAAGTTAGACTTCTACTCACCACACCAAGAACTTTTTTGCTTAATGGAATCAGTTCTAAGGATACGTGATAAATTAGCCAGCATCAAAGATCTCTGTGGGTGAAACTATCTGATGACTGCTTCAGCTCACTGCCTGGAACACTAACCACACTCAGCTTATCCTTGTTCACCCTGGATTCCAGCATCTGCATTGAATTCAGGGAGCCCAGTTCTGTAGCAGCTGTTTTCACTGTCATTACTGACCCACAGAGTAGACACTGCGGATCTCATCCAGGAATCTACTGCTCTCTTTGCAATTATTAATATATTTCTAACTGCCTTGATAAAGGGTCTTCTGGACCCTACTCAGGTATAGTTTAGAGGATTGGTGAGTGGTTCTTGGATGATGTATCTACTCTAGTATTCCAGTTTCCCTGGGCCTTGGGTACCTTCTACAACCTACCAACAGAATTCTGGCATTTCACTTTTATTTAGTCTAGGCTACCAGATTTATCAGTCAATCAATCAAGCAAACTCTTAGAGCCTCTCACACTGACACATTGAATCCAGAGTCTTGGCTTAGAGCTCCCATATCAATGATTTTATCCTGTCCAACATTATATTCCTTCCATCTTCATCCAGACCCTTAGAATCCATTTTCATGCTGAGGTGAGGAACCATGTTCCTGAGGTTTCTATCCATATACGTTGACAAAATCCTGCAATATTTTTGTGTGCCTTGCATATTCTCATGGTTCACACTTTGTAACTTGCATTGTGGGGCCTGGTGAGACTTGAGGCTGGATACAAGTCTGGAAGCAAGAGGCAGGGAGGATTTTCAGGAGGAGCAGCAGCCCCCTGCAAGGCAGCTACCTTGGGAGAAGTTATTACAGTCTCTAGGCAAGAGGATACCAATGTTAGTCAGGGAGGAAGGACTTCTGTCTGCAAAGGGGGCTCTGAGGAATTTAGGTATTCAGTCCCCAGCTTCACTGGGATTTGTCCATGAGTCTCCTTCCAGTTTTTAGGGTCCCACTCTTTCTTAATCAGTGGCCCAACTTCAGGATTAGAAACCCGTTAGGCTTATGGATTCAATTTGCCTTGTAATTCAGCTACCAGAAAGATTAGATTTTGAATTTATTTTTCAGAAATCTTGGCCCTACATCTACAGGAGAAAAAGATTATTTTTTAGGGCATTCGTCGAAGCATGCTGATCCCTTATCCAGACCTTGAGCTGGGAATTCAAAGCCCTGAGTTCATCTTTCCCTAAATTCTCTAATTTACTTAGAAGCAACTAACCAATTCCATTATAGTCCTTATTTTCACTAAAATGTTCTATGGGATCAACTACTTGATCACCCAAAGCCCTGCCTCCTATAGGCAGTTGATTCCAGATGTCTGCAGGTGATCATCTAAGTAACTCTTTAGCCACTAAATACCATGCCTGCCTCAGTTACTCTTTCAAAAAAATTATCGAGCATCTATTATATGCCAGAAACTCTTCTAGTCCTGGAGATATAGCAATGAACAAGAGAGACACAATCCCTGCTCTCATTCAGCTTGGTCCTAATGGGAAAGACAGATAAATTAAAAAATAAATTTACATCACATTTTTAAGAATTTAGGTACTTTATTGGAAAATAAAACTGGGTAAGAAGACAGTGACAGGAAGGGCACTTTTAGTTCTGGTGGCAATGAACACAGACTTAACTCATATCTGTAAAAGAGTGTGTAAGAATAAAAATAAGCATATCAATACCCCTAACTTTGGAGACAAACTGAAGTACTGAATGTACTTCTATTTTTGATTTTTTCCTTAGCATGGTGAGTTGTTTGGGAAATGATTCAATAGTTATTTGTAGTTCCTAAATTCTCAGCAGCAGTTGTCTCCTGATATGTGTCACTATATATTCCGAGTTGACATCTGCTATCTGAATCACCAAAATAGTGCCTTGTTTTAAAATTTATCCACTATTGGCTTATGTTTTATCTTACTTCTAGGCCATGTTATCACTACATGTGACATCTCTGTATATGTGTTTGTGAAACTGGGATAAAGTTGGCAAAACTTGAGTTAGAGGAAACTATCTATGAAACATGTTTTGCGTTAGTAGAACAGGAGGCATAAGCACGTTTGGAATAGAGAGAAGAACAGAGAAGGCGAAGAGATATTGGAGAAGTAGGGTCTCACAAAAGGAAAGTCAAATGCAAGACGGGAACTTAAATGCAATTCAGGCAATGACCTTTGCCATTCAGATGATTGTGAACTTGAACTTTTATTGTGGTTTTTGGTGTCTACCAGCTAGATTACAAACTCCTTTTGGAATAAAGCCTTTGCCTGGTGGAGGAAAGCAGTTAATGTGTGTCGATTGTGATTTCGATGATGACATTCATGATGATATTTTATTTGGGGAATGTTTTTCAAAATGGGACTTGACCTGACAAACTGTTACACTAGTAGAAAAATCAGTACTCTCTGACACCATAGATATTGACAGATATCTGAGAGAGAAATAATTGATATTACCAAGTAATAGTGAGGTATGGCATATTGATCTCCAGAGATTTGTGAGACTAAAAATTGTGAAAACGAATAAAGAAGTTCACTGATCAACACTAAGGTGTTCACACAGTAGTAATATTCTTTGGGGGTAGTGGAGTTGGGGGTGGGTAAACTCAAAACTAATGGACGCGGTGAACGTTGTAGGGATCTCAAATCATGGTCGGGATGTGGCAAAGTTAAAACGTGTAACCAAAATGTTTGTGCCCCCATAATTTCCTGAAATAAAAAAAATAAAAAAAATAATTCAGAGTCTAAATTATGACAACATTGAACAACATAGTTACGTTTACACATAATGTTGGGACAGGTATCTGTGAAATTCCCATAATTCATTGTTACTAATTATTTTTAAGAAGTCAAATAAATGTTGAGCCATTTAATAATTCTCCATCCTACCAATTTTTCCATGACCAAAAGATCAACCTGTCCCTGGAGATCCTCAGCAGATAACATGTTTTTGTTTTTTTTTTTCTCTTCCTGTCCTGGTATTTTCAGTCCATTTCAGGCCACCCATATCCTTGCTGCTATTTCATAGTAGTGAACCATATGGAGTGGTCACACGTCCTTGTTAGAGGGGCAGCATAGTTCAGAAAATCTGTCACTGGTCCACATTGCACCACATGTGAGCAGAAGAGCTGAAACTCGTTCTTAATCTGTCTGAATCAAAGGACAATGTTCTTTTCACCTGACAACACTGCTCTGTGTTGAGCAGAGAAAGCAGGAAGGCTATTCTGGCCTGCTCACCCTTGGGTTGCGCTATGCAAGGAACAGGGAGGACATGGCCCTAGGAGTTAGGCAACCCGGCAGCCAGTGCCTGCTCTGCCATGGTCTGGCTCTGTGAATCTGGCTGCACCTGTCACATCTTTGGATGTGCTTTCTTACCAGATGACCTTAGTGGCTCCTTCAGATGTTCATATTCCACAATTCCTGCCTGTCATGTCAGAGGCCAAACCACATGCTTTGGCCATTTTTCAGCACCATCTCCAAAGTATCTTGTAATATGAAAGCAGAATAGTTTGATTGTCTCGCTTTGGGATGCGATAATGAAATTGTAGGAGAAATCATAATTTGTTTTTCATTCTTTAGTGATGTATTGGTTTTCATGTCCTCTTACTTTCCCATTTATGCCTGTTTTGGTTTCTTGTTGATTTAGGGGACTGTATTTGTGGGCAATAAGGGTGAGCATTTCTGCAGAAAGAAAGCAGGCCTGCCAGGCTCCAACAGACTGGATTCTCATTTGTTTAATGAGGGTTTGGAAAGATTGGGGGTGTTCCTACAGTCAACACACACTTAAGAGCACCTACTATGTGCTGGCTCCTAATTTTGATCTGTAGAAACTGGGAAAAATCTGGACATGCAGAGCTATTTACATCTACATCCTAAAATTATTGTATCTACAAGTATTTCAAGGCTCTATATGTACCTGGTTTCTTTTGAGACTAAAGAAGTTGATACAAACCGGCATTATGAATGAGCTTGATTATATTTAGGAGAACAACTTCTCACTTTTTTGGGTTTTTGCTGCAAATGTTAAGAATGAAGAGCTGCTTTCAGAAGTAAAAGTTCAGCAGCCCGCTAATAAGATGTAAAATTAAGAAAAAACTAAAGATACCACTATCGTTTTGGAGTATGTGGAGCTGCTTTACAGAAGTAGGCTTCATTGGCAGAGCAAGTCCGTTAATAACCCTGCAGCACTCCCCTTGTTGAAATAACACAAATTGGCATTTAACCCGGGAGGAAGAACACATGAAGTTATTTAACATTTACATAAAATTATGGAGTAAACTCCAAACGGGTCGCCTCCGAAATGTATAATTACACTCAGCAGTCCTGTCAGCATACATAGAAACAATTTTATTTCCAATCATCTTCTGCTTTTATTCACTTTGGAATATATCATTAAAATTTCCACAGAACAATGAACCTTAATAGGTGCTAATGCAATTGTGAATTATGGTAATTGTTACCTAAATTAATCTCTGTACTTTCCATTCCTTACGGCCCTGTGCATAAGGAATGCGAAAAAGATAATGTTGAAACCGACATTTGTATAAATGGTATAAAAGATTTATCTTATTTGATAAAAATTTCATAGGAGAACTTGCTACTTTGTAGTTTACTTGGGAAAAAGCGTTATAATTGTTGCAAGTAAAGCTTGTGTAATCTTTAATTTGTGGAATTTGTGAAGGAAAAAGGATTAACCTGTTCTGGTCACCTTTGGTGTATCCAGATGACGTATGTTTCTCTGTGCATATATTGCCAGGGAAGTGTGCATTCGTGCACTTATCTATATGTAGGGGCTGTTTTTGTGTTTACATTCGCTTATTTATGTAAACTACCTTCTTGGTGTAATGAAACCCACTGTTACGGACTGAATCATGTCCCTCCCAAATCCATATGTACCTCAGAATGTGACTGTATTTGGAGACAGGGCCTTTAAGAGGTAGTTAAGTTAAAATGAAGCCGTGTGGGTGGTCCCTAATTCAATATGACTGGTGTCCTTATAAGAAGAAGGATTTCGGATGGAGACGTACACAGAGGGAAGACCATGTAGAGACACAGGGAGAAGACAGCCGTCTATAAACCAAGGAGCGAGGCCTCAGAGGAAACCAACCCTGCCAACACCTTGATGGTGGACTTCTGGCCTCCAGACTGTGAGAAAATAAATTTCTTTTAAATCAGAATTTGTAGTATTTTGTTATGGAAGCCATAATAAACTAATATATCCACCTAGAAGGGAAATAAAAAAACATAGGTTTCTGTCTTGTCTCTATCACTCCTGAGTGATACTTGACCTTGGCCATGCCATTTAGTCTTCCCATTTGCCGTGGGGTCTGGTTTTTCTGTTTGTTTACTTAAGCCACCCAGCAGCATGTTCCTTTCTTCTGTTAACTGCACCCTGAGTTTTCTCTGAGAAAGTACTTGTCCTTCACCCTCAGTCCTCACAGTCTAATGCTCTATCTAGCTCTAGATATGGGCATGCCGTTCAGTTCTGGCCAATCAGTGTGTCTCTGCTCACGATGACTGGCTCAAGAATGGGCACATGACGGAGACCTGGACGCTGAGATTCGATTTCAGGACTTCATTTGGAACTATTGAGCAGTTCAGGTCTCTGTTTGCTGAAGCTGCTAAGGTGTGAGGATGAATGCCCGGGGCTTGCGGCAGCTGCCTTGCGGCCACATTGAAAGGTCAGGCTGAGGATGAAGCCCACACAGAGACAACTGAACCACCAGATGGAGAGAAATCCAGCACGAAGGACCCTGTGTGAGTCCCTGATCCAGCCTTGCCTGAAGCCAGTGATTCCTGGGGACCCTACAGTTTTCATTAATAAATTAGTAAATCCCTTCCTTTTGTTTCCCCTTTTGGCAGTTTGACTTGCATTTCTGTCATTGCTACTGAAAGAGTCCTGTGTATTGGAACGACTTAATGCTTTGTCTCTTCCTCTGTAAAAATGAATGTACCCTTTATAATGAAAACAAATTTTCCCCAAATTCCATATTATGTAGAACACCACCACTTTATACTTCTGTGTATGTGGGAGGAGGCAGGGGTAAGCATGGGAAATACAGTCTGACCCCTTTGACGTTCCTCGGATCCCCTGGTTCTGGGTGGAAACCACTGGGTTAGATGATCCAAAGTTTCCTGCCAATCCCTAGAATTATTAAGTTTTATGTACTTATGAATACTTGCAGGCCTGAGTGTGCAGGAACTTTGGAAGCAAAGTGGAGACTGACTGGGAAAATGCACTAATAGATAAAGAAAACACAGTCAGAGGTCACACGCGGACATTTTTCCACTAAGTGATATTGAAGTTGCCAAATGACCAGAGGCGAGGGCTGCTTGCAAAGTGCTTTAATGTTGGGATACTTTATGTCATTTCTCTAACCGTCTCTGGCAGGGCCCCAGGCGGTCAAGTACATGTGCTGAATAATGGACTTTAGGACACTTATGGAGAGAGGTATGGTAGTAACAGAATTTAAGGAGCAACATCCCATTGGAGCCTCTAAAAATATTCCATAAATGAGTGAAAAATCCACCAGATTCAAGTTGTATGCACCACAGTTAGTGGTATTTTGTTTTATAGAAAATGTTTTACTGAGCCAAGTCAGGGATGAGCCTTGCCATTTATAACAATCTTTAGAACAGTGATTTTTCACCACATCTGAAGACAAATGAAAAATTCATGAGCCTTGGACCTCCCCTCTCAAATGTATGTACATAGTTTACAATGAATTTCAACGTTCTGTCTATTCAAAGCCATTTCCCTACTGGACCTCAGGCAAAGAGCTTCTGCTCTAGACAAATGTGTCACATGTGCATTGGCTGATTCATTTTTAAGCCGCTTGGATCTTTCTGAATCAAAATTCTTTAAATTGCAGTTTAGGCAACCCTGCTAACTCCTTTTGTCAACTGCCATTAACTTTTTATCCAGTGAGTTGCTTTGTCTCTGATTTTGTTCACCTCTGGGTATACCCTAAGGAAGAGTTCCTTGTTTATTCAACAAATATTTATTGGGTGCATGCTGTGTATCAGCAATTGGAGAAGTTGCTAGTGATATAATGAGAGTACAGAGGGTCCTGGTCCTCCTCAAATTTCTGGTCTGGTGGGAGAACACAGGACTCAGGTAATGTTAAGTCAGCAGACCTAATGATGTCAGTTCTATCTCTAGAATGAGGGCACTGGATCTGAAGGACTCAGAGCAGCCAGGGACTGGAGTTTGGAGGAAACTCTGGCACCTGATGATGTAGATTCTGCCGCCATATCTGTTGCAGCTTTGCAGAAATGTTGGAGGCTTCACAGGGAGAGAGATTTAGAAGAACTGAGGATCGTTAAGCATGCCACATTCTTATATCAAATACCTCACACCAGGGTGAGGGTGAGTGAAACATTTGGCTCTTGGGTGGAAAACTTACGGAGACTCCAAAATAAATCTCTATGGTCAGGATCCAACAGGACCAGGATTAGGGTGGGGGAATGAGGTGAGCCATGGAGGTGCACTGTGGAATCCTCTCTTTATTTAAAATTTTGATATTTGGTTCATCATAGATAAGTTGGTTTTTTATTTTTAATTTTTAATTGTTATGGCTACATAATAGTTATATGTATTTACAGGGTACATATGATGTTTTGATACAGGCATACATTGTGAATTAATCAAATCAGGGTAATTGGGGTGTCCATTGCATTAGGTATTTATCATTTCTTTGTGTTAGGAACATTCCGAGTTTTAAAGTATACTCTAACTCATAAAAATATTGCATGAAGGTGTACATTATTTCTCTCAATTGCTGAAATTTTTGATGCTCCCTTAAATTTTGTGACCAAAGTGAGTGCCTCACTTGTCTCACCCAAACCCAGCCCAGTCTCCTACTGTAGTGACAAGTCACAGCACATTGTTAAAAAGTTTGCAATGTATCATTTTTATAATTTAGTGCATATAGGATGCATACTCATAATAAATACTTCGCATAATGTGTGTGTGTGTATATATATGTGTGTGTGTGTGTAAAACTAATGTGACCTTATGGAATCCTTAAAAAATGTACAGTGTTTAAGAGTCAGCAAATTGAGACACATACATGGAACATACATGCATCGTTTTTTGACTCAACACCTCTTGGTTTAGCTGGGAAATCCTGCTGCACGGTGCCACATCTGGATCTGAGATTTAGTTGCTGTCTACGTCTGTCCTGGGTGGTGGCAAAGAGCCAGTGAAGACTGCTGACCGTGTGGCCCAGAGCCTTTGCTGGCCCCCATGCCTGTGACCACTGCTGTTTCCTGCCTCACGGTCCTCCATGTGCTATCCTAGCCCCTCCCTTCTGGCTTTATGTTGCTCTGATCTTGTCTTATTGTCCCGGGTCCCTTATCTCTGTTTTCCTCTGTCCCTAATCTTCTACTCGTTCCCTTATCTCAGCATCAGACCAGACTCCGCTTTGTGTTTCATCCCTGACTCCTCAATCGCTGGCATATCTCAATCTCCCACGCTATTTCTCCACCATCTGGAACAAGTTCTAGAAGCCTAATTAACTTGTGAAGTGTGTTCGGTTTGGATGGCAAGACCCATCTTTCTTTTCCGTGACTTGAACCTCCTGACCTTTTCTCATAAAACACTCATGTCCTATTCGCTACCCTGTGCTCAGTTGTCATTAGTTTGTGTTGACAGTTTTATTGTTTCCTGGTGACCCCTGTCCATCCACAATTACTATGGTATGTAGCAACCTATTTATTTCAAAGCTAAGTGTGGGGAATAAAAATAAAACCAAAAACTTCCACATTCTACGGGAAGAAAAAAAAATCACAGTTTTTAAAATATAACTCACATTCATTCATGTATGTATAAATCCTTTTGTAATATAGTTCACTAAATTCATGAGCAGGTCTCTTAAACATGTCTGGAGAACATAGTCCTTGGCTTTTTAGAACGGCCAGGCTCTAAAAATTATGCATATGAATAAATAAACATAGAAGGCAAATTTTTTCATAGGAGCCAAAATGAACCAAAAATAGATATATTGCAACAATTACCAAATAAATGGCTTTAAAATGTTGGAATATCAATGAAGGTGATTCATTCTTTCAAAATATCCTGGATTTTTGACATAAAATAAATTTATATTTATGAAATCTGTGTGATCTAATCATAATGTTGGAATTGAAATAATGAAGAAAAGACATTTTGGGATACAGCAGTATGGAGTGAGGGTGAGGAGACCACGGCCCTTACATCAGTCGCTGCCACTGAGTGCAGAACAAGCTCGGTTAAGACGTGCACCACGCTGTGCTGGGAATTGGAGGACGGGGCTGGAAAGAATGGCTCCCACCCAGTGGTCACTAACGCCGATAGAAATCAGCACCACACAGCTACAGACCTGTATTTAAGGAAATTCTTTACCTCTGGGTGCATTCCTATTTATAAATTTACATAGTAAGGGATTGCTATTTGATTTTAAAAGTTGAAAGGCCAGCACCAAGATGCAGAAAGAAAAAAAAAGTATACTATGTTCCATGGGAGGCCAAGAAGTTTGGTATTTCTTCAGATGCAAGTTATTATTCTTCTATGTATATATATATATATATATATATATATATATATATATGTGTGTGTGTATATATATATATACACTCTTTAAGGCTAGAGTAAGCTTTTCTTTTTATTAATTTCCATACTCCTTTTCTAGCTCTGTGGGATTCATGTCTTTTCAGAGAATGGACTAGGAATAACAGCATGTGTATTTGTAAAAGCATGCCTTTGACAGTTTATCTTTGGATTAATTGGTGAGTTTTATAAGTCAAATTGTCCCGGACTTTCTCCCGAGTTTCTTCAAAGAAATCATGGGAGGCAAAACTAACATTTTGCTGATGCTTTGGGATCCTTGGTAAGCAGCTATGTGAGAAGCACAAAGTATCGCTTTCATTTGGCAATCGTGATTCTAAGGCATATTGAAGCAGACACTTGAGTGCTCCAAATGACAAGATAATCCAGATAAACTTTACGCATCTTGCAGCTTTTGAGGTTTCTAAAGCCAAATAGAGTGGAAGGATAAAAGACAAACCAAGTTCCTAAGTTAGTTCGTATCCTATATGTACTTAGTATCTCTCCTTCGTATGAATCCCACTGCCAGCAACAAATATTACAGCCAAGTGCCTAAAGGCGGCTTATCTGCATGTGGACAATTCTATCACATATATGGGCTATGGATTCCAAAAATGAGGCTATCTTCTTATGTAACTCGCTTTCTTTTAATTAACATAGAACTGAGTAATTGAATATGCTTTTCTACAATATCAGTTGTAATAGCAAAATAGTTGTCCATTATATAGATGAAATAAAATATATTTAACCAATCCTCTATCATTAGGCATATGTATATATGTATTTTGGAGACAGAGTCTTGCTCTGTTGCCTGGGGGTAGAGTGCCATGGCATCAGCCTAGCTCACAGCAACCTCAAACTCCTGGGCTCAAGTAATACTCCTGCCTCAGCCTCCCAAATAGCTGGGATTACAGCCATGAGCCACCATGCCTGGCTAATTTTTTTTTCTATTGTTTAGTTGCCCAGCTAATTTTTTTTTTTTTCAGTAGAGACAGGGTCTCAATCTTGCCTAGGCTCGTCTCAAACTCCTGACCTCAAGTGATCCTCCCACCTGGGCCTCCCAGAGTGCTAGGATTACAGGCATGAGCCACCAAGCCTGGCTGATAATTAGGCATTTATATTATGTATTAGAAACGTCCACTGTTGGTGACATATGAATATGGAAAAAAGCTTCAATTTGACTTTTTAAGTTTCCTAAAGCTGTTAGTAAAAAATAAAATGTATGGAAGGCCCAAGTGGGTAGGGCCAGAAGCCTTGTGAGGTATTACACAGTGGGTTAGAGGGGCTTGGGCCCTACAGAACTTGGAGGAGAACTGGATGTTTGAGTATACCATGTGAAATCATTGTATAAACTATAGAAAATGCACAATGACATATTTAGGCTAAGAAATGACTATCTTTCAACACGATCTTTCCATGATTATTTCTGGCCAAAGACATTAGCCTATATGTAATCATTAGATAAGATTTACATAGTTTAATTTCATTTTGGATACCTCCTTCTTAGAAGAGTCTTAACATGAACTTATGTATAGTACAGTTTAAAAAGTGGACACAGTTTTATAAGTGAAGAATATATGTAGATTTATTAAGTCTGATGCCTTGTACTATGCCAGTGTAGGTACCTGGAATTACATACCCCGGGATACCCTTTCCTATTTCTTATCTGGTTAAAGCTGGCCACTAGAAAAACCCACACAAGATTTGGAAAGCCAAAGCAAAGCCAAAGTTGTTTTTTAGTTTTGGAAGTTTGGCACAGAACATCAGGCACAGTGGCAGCTCATGCATGTTGCTACCCTCCTGCAAGCTCCCCTGGTTGTTGTGGGCAGCACCCACACCCATCCATCCCCACCTCCCACCGCATCTGCTCCTTCAGCTTCTGTGAATCCTGGGTCACGTGTGCCTGCAGCTCATCGGTGAAGGGTACGGCTTCCCCTGCAGATCATCAGGGTTGGAGGTGGTGAAAAGCAGATGCAAGTTCCAGTGTGTTAGCCCAGGCTCCAGTTTGTCCTTGATCTCCTCTTCATCAGCTTCCTTCTCTACTGCAGTCTGGCTGACCTACGGTAACTGCACAAACTGCTTCACAGCTCCTGCAATTACCTACAGCAGAACCACTGTAATATCCTTATCCAAGACGGCTCATGCCTGTTCTACTTCTCCAATCAGACTCTGTTACAATAAACAGCAACAGGAAAAATAAAGTCTTCCCACACATACAAACGAGCACACACACACACACACACACACACACACACACACACACACACACATGAGCACACACACACTGAACCTGAAAGGAGATTTCAGGAAGATGCACCCAGCAGCAAGCCTCTGGCATTGAGGGATAGGATTGGGGTGGAGATTGAAGGCATCTTTAGCGTAGGGGTCTGTGTGTGAGAGCTGTATGAGATATGAAAGATGTGAGAGAGATGGTGGGAGTCACATAAGAGGCATGATGGGGAAGGACCCCATAGACCTAGGAACATGGGACACAGGTCCAGACACAAGGGCTCTGGATGGTTTAACACAGGTTCAGTTCTATATATGTGCAATTAGCTAACCCAAGTTTATAGACCTGGGACCCACAGAATACATAGCAAATGCATGTAGGAAAATGTAGGAAGGTGTACGGAACTGGGATAGAAGCGTTATGAAGAAGAGTAGTGTATATTGGGTAGTTTTGCCTGCCTGGCAAACATCCCCCAATTTCCTGACAAGGATACCAGGGCTGTCAGTGCATATGGCAATTCTCTGTGAACTTACAAAAGATGCTCCCTCCACGCAGATGCCCCAGACCTGGCCTGGACAGAGGAGCACAGCCGAGCTTTATCCTCCCACCTGAACACGCAGCTGGCGCCGTGAACATGGACACTGTGTGCCGAACTTCCCCACACTAGTCCATGTGGTTCGGGTGGGATGACTCCAGCCCAGCCTAGATACGGGACTGGGCATTTGACCACCTCCTGCCTGTATTCCCACAGCTGATAATCCCAGCGGATAAAGAGACTCTCTTTCCCCCCAGAGAAACAGAGTCTTGTTGGCGTAACTTTGAGGAATGTGTGCACCCCTGAACCCATCTCTGTGGTCAGCAGTGTGATCTCCTATTCAGGCACTTTTTTTTAATGGGCTGAACTGCACCCCCTCAAAATTTATATGCTGAAGTCCTAACCCTCAGTACCTCAGAATGTGACTGTATTTGGACACAGGGAAATTGAAGAGATAATTAAGGTACAAGGAGGTCAGCTGGGTGAGTCCCAATCCAATATAGCCGGTGTCGGTAAGAGAGGAGGTTAGGACACAGACATGCTCTGAAGGAAGACCAGGTGAAGACAGAGGGAGAAGGCGGCCAGCTACAAGACAAGGAAGGGGGTTCCAACAAAATTAACCCACTCATACCTTGTTTTCTGACTTCTAGTCTCCAGACTAGTGAGAAAATAAATTTCTATTGCTTAAGCCATCCAGGCTGTGGTGCTTTGTTATGTCAGCCCTATCAAACTAACAGTGTCCTTATTAAGTGGCTCAATATTTATAAAAGGATACCAAACCAATCTCTTATTGTCTGTTTAGATATTTGTCTGCATTTAAAACGTGACATAAACTAGCCCCATAACAAGCACTTTTTTGAACTTGGGGGCCACCTACCATTTAGTAAAAATCGAGCTCAAACCACATGTATCAAGGGAGGTTTGCTCAAAGTCATTCATTTCATCAGTTCCACCAGATATTCGACAGCTTCCCTCTCGACCAAGCTCTATCAGTAAGCTGAATTCCTCAGCTTCATAGGGCTATTTCAGCATGAGCTTGTCTTTAATAAATTGCTGTTTATTGTAGTGTCATCAGCATTGAGCAAAGAATTTCCTAGAGGAGCCTGAGGAAGCACATTTGTATGTCTACTGAAAGGTAGCTGCTGAAAACATTAAACATTGCATGCGACTTTTGCTAGGAGGACTCTAGGGAGAAATTTCAGACTAACTTAAGTACCAAGAATATCTGCTTTTCTCGTGATCAATTAATCCAGAGATTAACATAGATTTTCTTTTTGCAAGAATGGTTAGAAAGTTGGGTAGCGGTTTTTAAGCTTGGTGTGCACAAGAATCACCTGAGGAGCTAATTCTGAAACCCTTTCGGAGACTGAGTAGGGAAAATGTAATAAAATATCCAATATAGCATAAAGCTTGGTCTGATCAAAACATTTACAGTGTGTCTCCAGGTAGTGTTCAACTCCTACCAGACAACATTGTAAGCAATGTCCTTTCTTCTCTTCTTTTGCTTCCGAGGGTGGCGCCTTAGGTGTCTTCACGGTAGTGGGTTGGAGGGTACCTGTCATTTCCTGGTTCTTGGGTGTTCGCTGGTATGGGACCCCTTTTTCTCCACCATGCCTCGCGCCCAGGCCTCTGAACAGCTGCTCGATTCCACCTTCCCCTGCGGTGTCATCTTGCTTCAGCAGAGCAGGCCCCACATCAGCCTGTTTGGTTCTCAGCTCAGATATTTACACCCCAAGGGGCTTGAGGGAGCGCCAGAAGCCGTAACTCAGATCACCCTCTGTTTAAACACACGGCTTGCTTTCTTCTGGGGCTGAGTGGCCCTGTGTTGGTGCCAGGAGCTCCTCAGAGTCATTGCCTGCTTCATTCTCAAATGAGGAAGAAAGAGGCAGTACCACTTCTCTTCGAGGATTCTTTGCTAATATAGCACAAATCAGCCTCTCTGGGCCAAAACCTGAGGGGGAGAATCAGGACACCCAAGACTGAACACTTGAACCTCATTTTCTTTCTTCCCTTTCTGCTCTGTGATTCCCCAATGCAGAAATGGGGAGGTTTTGTTTTCTTTACTTACATTTTGTCCGCCTTCCACAAACATGCAAGAGATTTCCTGCTATTGCATTCTCAGGTGCAAATGGAATTTTCTTAACACTAAAAAGAACTCAATGGCCATGGGTCCTCCAGGATTGGCTGCTGATATCCTAAACGAGGAAATGGAAGCATTTGGGAAATCCTTGTTCTCTAAAAAAGAAGTGTGGATCTTAAGCTCATTGACTTTCTGCTAAATCCTATTTCATATGTCAGATGCTGAATATTACATCAGTCTTTATTTTTATTTTTCTTTCCCGGACACATCTCTCCAAGCAGATGGGTGTTCTAGGACATGTACTTGCAAATGCAAAACAAATAAAGCACATTAATAATTTAAAATACCATCTCCAATATATGCTGCTATATTGTAAATGATAATAAAAGATAGATATCAGAAAATAAAAGAGAAAAAAAAAGAAATGGCTTTGAAGGAGAGGAGGAAGAATAAATAATAAACTTCAAGTGTTTAAAACTGTTTTTTTTTTTTTTCCAGTCCTGGTGGCAAGGAACAGTTCTAATGACAGATACTGAGAAAGAACAATTGGTACCTGGGCCACATGTTGGGGCTCTTGGTTTGGACCATCTATTTTGGACATAAATTATTTTGAAAATTAAAGATAGAGCTAGTTGGCTCTGATCTGATAAGGGACTAAAGGGTTAAATTGAAGTATCTCTAAGAGGATTAGGTCCATAGCAAGTAATCCAAATTTTCTTTGCTTTCATTTTTTTTCTTCACTTTTATAAAGCTGATCAAACTATTCTTCTATCTTTCTTGCTGACCTCAAAGGAGTGTGGTAGAGAAAAAAAATTGAAGAATAGAGATCTATCTATAGTAAGGTTGAGATATTAAGTTTATTGCATCATTTATTGTTACACATTGAGAATGGACAACTTTCTTTTTCTGCATCCTTAATAATGGAATCGTTGCAAACTGGTGAGGAGTTAAAGACTTCCAAAAACAGCATGTCTTCCCATTTCACTTCAGGTGACCTCATTTCTTGTCTTGATAGAGACTGAGATGAAAGGGGCCCTTAGACATGGCAGTGGAATTGCCCCGGTGTATGACATTGGGTGATAAATGATTCCATAGCAAAGGACAGTAGAGAACTTAATGGTTAAAGAGTAATAGGAGAGATTTCTAAGCAGCAAGGCTTCTATTATGGGTTTGATTATTTAGGCTTGTTAGCAAGCATATATAGACACAAAATCCTTGAAGATTTTGGAAACTTTATCATTGATTTAATTGTGAGCAGCCTTATTACCCTGTTTTTCCAGAAAGAATCCCTATTTAGACAAAAGGTTGTTTCCAGCTTTATACTTCATCTTTACCATGCACATAAGATGTACTTTTTGTTCCTTTTGCAACCCACACGCTGATGTAGCTCACTGCTAAGCTCTCCATTTTCCTTCTCCAAATCCTTTTTTCCCTACTGCTTTTGTAGCAATAAGGACATGGCATTACTTTTTTTTTTTTTTTTTGGTTGAAAACTACTGTAATAAAGGTGGGCCGTGAGTATATTCTGATGGCATGGTTTGTAAATGCGAAATGTTTTTACAGATGCCTTTCTTGATGAATCTATTAGTGGTGTCTTGGTTTTTTAAAAAAATGACGCCAAGGTGGAGCCTCCTTTTCTCCTAAGCACCTCTGATCCCAGTGTACAAATAATGTTTATATTCCAGTTCACAGAAAAAAAAAAGGAACATGAAAATATTTCATTGAAAGCTGACAGCTTTAACGAACTTTAAAGGTTAACCCTGGCGCTAGTTAGCATATCTATTCATGTCTCCATCAGTCTATTGAATTACTCAGCTGAACACGCACACAAAAGCAAAACGGGGAAAAAAAAATACCCAGGAAGCCAACATTAATAATTCATAAATACTGGAGGCTTGTGACTGACAATTTTTTCCCTACTGTGTTGAAGTCTGTTAAGAACTGAATCCTGATAGCTCCTAAGTTACTTTAGAAACCCAGCGAGCACCCCTGTCCAGGAATGTTAATGTTTCTGTGAGTGGTTAGCCACCGAAACACATTGTGGATTTTCATCGCCTCAAGCACTTGTTCATGTTCCTTTGGATTAGTAGAAGGTACGGCTTTTCATGAGATGTTTAACTGACAGTTTTTATATTTGAATTTCACAAGCATCTGCGGACCATAAAGGACTCCAAATTCAGCCATAATCTTCTGTTACGGGGTAAATCGGCATTTTTGAACAGATTCCAGATACCAATTATGGCATTAATGAGGGTATACAATCAAGTTGTCTGCTTGGGCAGGATTAGAAGTGATGTCGCTCCTGACAGGGCTGGCCTGCTTCAGAATTCATCGTCCTCCTTCCTCCGTGCACATAAAATTGTATTTATTAAACTTTTCCGTTAAAAGTAGAAGCTATCAACATCTTTAGGTATTCACCATTTTCCCGAGGAAATAAGGGACAAATACTACCACTGCCGCCTGACAATGACTTGATTTCAAGCTCTTGTATTGGAAGAATAAAAATTCAGGCTTTATGTTATTAGAAAGATTTAGCAAAGAGCTCCCATAGGAGACTAAGGAGATGGGAACTCTTGGTAGGTTCCCTGACTGGTACCAATTGCTTTTCTCACCTGGGTTTGCTTCAAAAGGGGTCACAAGGAGCTGTGAGCTCATGGCTGATGTTCCTACCACTTGTCAATGGTTAAGTTCCCTTTTATGTTTTCCATGTAAAGGTTTTTAATTGTTATGCCTCTCTCGGGAAAAAGCAACAAAGATGTATGGACTTGGAGTTTTCTCAGGTTTGGGAAATGGTTCTTTTGACATGAGGTTTTTTTGTTAGCTCTCACAAGCCAGCTTCTAAATGTGAAGCTATGGTGGTATCTGATATTACAAACCTTTGCTTGGCTTCCTAAATTGCAGCACTAGGAATTGGTTTATACTAGGGATAGTTAGAGAAATAACTAAATCTCTGACCTTGTTAGCAATGAGCTTGTTTCCGTTTCCTTTAAGTTGCAGTTATGGCAACAGCCAGAAACTTGTTACATTCACTCAAGTCCTTCCTCATTGAAGTCTTAGCCTCATGAACTGTCAATAAAAGACTTAAGTTTCAAGAAGATTTGCAAAATGTAGAGTAGAAACTCAAAAATTTAATGATTGATTCCATATTATTGCTTAATATGGAAGGCATTGACTTCTGTATTGAGCAATAAAGCCAGAAATGTCTATTGAGTACTTTTGTCTATAAAAAACTTCACCAGGGACAGTGAATGTATTAAGCATTTATGATAGATGTAGTTTGAAATCCTAAACTGTTGATTTATAACTGTAACTTCGAGCCTTTGTTTACTTGCCTACAAATTGGGGATAATAGTATTTACCACCAATAGGGGGTTTATACTACATCATAGGGTTCCACTGTGGATTAAATAACATATGGTTGGTTCTTGTTTTTTTTAATCCGTTCAACCACTCTATGTCTTTTGATTGGAGAGTTTAGTTCATTCACATTCAACATTATTGATAGGTAAGGACTTACTACTGCCGTGTTATTATTTGATTTCTGGTTGTCTTATGAGCCTCTCTTTCTTTCTTACTTCTTTCTTATCTTCTCTTTAAAAATGATTTTCTTTAGTAGTGTGTTTTAATTTCTTGTTTTTTTTTTTACTTTTTGTGCATCTGTTGTAGGTTTTTTGATTTGCAGTTACCATGAGGCCTGCAAAAAACATTTTATAACTGATTATTTTAAACATATGGCAACTGTTTATCAACAAATAAACATGCAAAGAGAAATCTAACAGAAATTCTACTGTTTAACTGTATCCCCCTTTCCCCTATTTTTTTAACTTTTGATGTTTCCATTCATATATTTTTATACTGTCTATCTCTCAAAAAGTTGTTTTAGTTATTTTTGATAGGGTTGTCTTTTAGTCTTCCTACTCAAGATATAAGTGGTTTCTACACTTCAATTACAGCAATAGAGTATTCTTTATTTGTGTACCTACAGTTATCAGTGGGTTGTATACCTTCAGCTGATTTCTTACCATTCATTAACATCCTTTTCTTTCAGATTGAAGAACTCCTTTTAGCATTTCTTACAGGACAGATCTGGTGCTGATGAAATCCCTCAGCTTTTGTTTGTCTAGAAAGTCTTTAGTTCTCCTTCATGTTTGAAGAGTAATTTTGCAAGATATAGTATTCTAAGGATAAGGGTTTTTTTCTTCAGCACTTTGAATATGTCATGCCACTCTCTCCTGGCCTGTGAAGTTTACACTGAGAAGTCTGCTGCCAGATGTATTGGGGCTCCCTTATATATTATTTTTTTTTGTTGCTTCCCTCAGGATCTTTTCTTTATCTGTGACCTTTGAGAGCCTGATTATTAAAATGCCTTAAGGAAGACTTGTTTGGATTAAATCTGCTTGGTGTTCTATGGCCTTCTAGTATCTGAATATTGATATCTCTAGGTTTAAAATGTTCTCTGTTATTATTTCTTTGAATAAACTTTCTACCTAAATCTCTCCCTCTGCCTCCTCTTTAAGGCCAATTACTCTTAGATTTACCCTTTTGAAGCTATTTTCTAGGTCTCGTCGTAGGTATGCTTCTTTTTTTTTTTTAATTTTCTTTTTTCTTTTTCTTTTCTGACTGTGTATTTTCAGATAGCCTGTCTTCAAGCTCACTAATTCTTTCTTCTGCTTGGTGTTGAGAGACTCTGATACATTTCTCAGTTTGTCAATTAAATTCTTAAACTCCAGAATTTCTGCTTTTTTTTGTTGTTGTTGCTGTTGTTATTTCAATCTCTTTATTAAATCTCTCTGATAGGCTTCTGAATTCCTTCTCTGTGTTGTCTTGAAGTTCACTGAGCTTCTTCAGGACAGCTAGTTTGAATTCTTTGTCTGAAAGATCATGTATCTCCATTGCTCCAGGATTGCTCACTGGTGCCTTATTTAGTTTGTTTGGCGAAGTCATGTTTTCCTGGGTGTTCTTGATGCTTGTGGATATTCACTGATGTCTGGGCATTAAAGAGTTAGGTATTTAATTTAATCTTTACAGCCTGGGTTTGTTTGAACCTGTTCTTCTTGAGAAGGCTTTCCAGGTATTCAAAGGGAATTGAGTGTCATGATTTAAGTCTTTGGTCACTGTAGCCATATCAGCACTGGGAATGTCCCAAGCCCAGTAATAACTCTTGCAGACTCTTGTTGGTACCTTCTTGGTGGACTTGGGTAGGATACGGAAGAATTCCCTTAATTACCAGGCAAAGTCTCTCGCTCTCTTTCCTCATTCTGTGCTGGGCTGCTGGAGTTTAGGGAAGAATGACGTAAGTACTCCCTTATGGCCACCTGAAGGTCACACCTGAAGTCAGCCCAGTCTCATCCAAAGCCCGTGGTGACTTCTGCCTGGCTACCTCTGATGTTTATTCAAAGCCCAAGGGTCAGCAGGTGGTGAATCCTATCAAGACTGGTTCCTTTCCTTTAGGGCAGCATATTTTTTCCTGGCTCAGGGTGAGCCCAGCAATGCTTTCTAGGAACTAAGACCTAGACTCAGGGGCTTCAAGAGTCTGCTTGGTACTTTAGTGTGGCTGAGCTGGTACTCAAGTTGCAAAACAAAGTCCTCTGAACTTTTCCCTTTCCTTCTCCCCTGTGGAGGAAGACTCCCAGAGTCATACTGCCTACAGTTGGGGTGCGGGGCAGGGTTTGACATAGGCACTGGATTGGCCACAATTGCTGATGTCTTACTGAGTCATATGCCCCCCAAATACACTGGCTTGAGCCAGCACAGCCCCAGCAATTGTCCAAGTACTGCGGCCTTTGTGGCCTGACTGCCTTCCTAGTCCAGGCCCCAGTCTGGTTTTTGTCAACTGGTAGTGTGGCTAGCTGGAACTTGGGTTTCATGGCAGGGAATTTCTCTCTGACAGGGCTGGTCTAAATGCTCCCTCCATGAGCACTGGCAGAATTCTGTGTTCCCCTGTGCTGCAGTGGCCCTGAGTTTCAATGCAAAGCCTCACAGTCACTTCACTCTCCCTCCCTAAGCACAGAGGTTCTCTCCACTCGGTGTGCTGGTGGGATGGGTGGGGTGGGGTGCTGTAGGCAATGCAAAACTGTCTTTTCTGCCCTCTTCATTGCCTCTTTCCTTGATGTAATGTTGATTCCAGGTAGTCTGATCGCTCACCTGATGTTTGATTCTTCTGAAGGTGCTTGCTTGCATGGATAGCTGTTGAATCTGGTGTTTGTGTGGTGGGACAATCATTGGAGGTTTCTATTTGGCCATCTTGCTCTGCCCCCTTCCAAACTGGAACTTGAGCCTACAAATTGTCTCTTTTACATTGTTTCCATGAGTATATACTGCTTTTTGTACTACCCTATAAAAAGTCCAAATTAAATAATAATTACCTCATTCCTAATTATTTCACTGAAAATTTGTCATTATGCTAAGGGTTACAGATTAATTTAAAAGGAAGGAGGAAAATGTTTCAAAGATTACTGATGCGATATTTAGTGATTTACATACTTTTTGATAGAAAAAAATTTGTTTAATTATTATAATAGCTAATAGTTATTTTGGGCTAATCAAAACATCAGGAACTGTGTTAAATGTTATACAAATATTAACTTTTTTATTTCTCACAGCAATTTCATGGTATTGATACGGTCAATATCTCCATTTTACAGTTGAAGAAACAAAGGCACAGAAAGGTTAAATGAATAATACAAAAGTCACAGGTGGCGAAACTGCTTTTCAAACTCAGAAAATGTGAGCAGGATTCACAATATTTAATGTGTAAATTTTGCTACAGGACCACTTACATAAAATTAGTTATCATAAAAGTAGGCATAATGTCTCAGAGTGTTTGTAATTTTTATTTTCCTTGAGGTTCAACTTCAAAGTTTATTAAGAAAAAGGAAAAATTTCAAGGAACTCAATTAATACTCATTTTAATATATTATTTACAAATACTTTTTTAATTATTTACTTGTTCTCTTTTTTATTTAGTAAATAAAAACCTTGATACAAAATTGAATAGCATGATCAGTAAAATGCAATGTTATAGATGATCTGCCTTTTGTATCTGAGATTATATTTACTTTATTATAAAATGGGAGATTAAGTGTAACTTTGTTTCCAAATCCAAATTTAATTACTATGGATTTGGTCATAGCACTTCTTCACTTTCCTATACAGAATTGTATCTTTCATTAGAAACCCTATCAACACATTTTTCTTGGATTTTATGACCACTCTCTGTGACCTATGAAGACCCTCAGGACAAGTAGTTCTATCATTATTACTCAGCTGGATAATATCTTTGAAAAATTGAACTTAGAAATTCAGAATTCTCCTCTGTCCAATATACATTCATCTAAGAAAAATCTATTTGCCTTTTTTTTTCCTTTGTGGATTTCAGGCAGCATAACATAGCAAACCAAAATGAAAGTGACAAAAAAGAAAATATCGAGATCAAATAAAAAGGAAAGAACAATTATACACATCATAAGGCTCAAACCTTGTTGCCACAGCTGGCTTTCAAATTTGGCTGTAAGCCATTATACAATTCCTTGAGGGCAGTGAGTGATGTAATAAAAACTGACCTCAATCATGTTTTTATAACTGATAAAACATTAAATTTCATATGGCTTGACTATATGATGACATTTGATAAAAGCTAAAGGTAAACATTACACTCTTAGGGATAACCCCAATGTGTACCAAATATGTAACTTTCTGGTAGTTCAGATCACTTCAAGGATTCAAGTACCTAGAGAAGTTAATGGATCGCATAAATATTTTTTGAAATGTTTCTCTATATTACAGTTATTTGGCAAAAGTTCCATTAATTTTTTCTCTCAAATTTAAAACATATATCTGAGAAAATACAAAGCAACACAGGAAACATTTTGTAATCCTTCCCTCTACTCTCTTTCTCTTCCCATTCCCATAACCTGTATTAGTATCTTGTGTGTACTAGTCCATTCCACAGTAGAGAATGCTAAAAGGGCTAGATACAATGCTTTGAAAAAAATCTTTTAAAATTTATTTTAAAGGCATATGACCAAGCTGGGGTTAAAATATAGCAAATAACTGAAGTCCAGAATCTGTGAGAAGGAAGGGAGGTAAGAAAGAACTGGAGCATGTTTTTGCCTCGAGGACATCTGCCGAACCCTGTAAACTAGGCTGGTTATAAAGGTTTATATGTGGGGAATAGGAGGCAAAATCTGTAACCCAAAGAAAATGGGATGGCAGATAAGGGTTACCCTGCTGGCCCTGTAGTCCACATATAAAGCTGAAATCAACACTCTTACTTGGTAGCAATATGTTTTGGCTTTGGCAAAAAAAAAAAAAAAAGAAAGAAAAAAAAGAAAATATTTTCTCAGAGAATTTGCAAAAAGGGCACAATAACCAATATGGCTAGGATAAACATATCAGTTTAGACAAATTCCAGCTTGTTAGTGTTGCTGGGCCCATACCAGAAAACAAACAAACGAGCAAACAAATAAACATTATTTCTTTCTGGAGAGATGCATTTTAAATACTAGTTTAAAGAATTCTCATAGATGAACTTTCAAGGAGCATGAGTTCATAATAAAAATCCACTAAACATGTGAGGAAACAAGTGACCATAAGTGAGTATCAGCAAAAACCACATAACACAGGATTGGACCAGCAAATACTGTAGATACTGGAATTATTTGAGAGTAAACATTCAAAAGTGTTTGTTTTCTAGAGGAATGAAAACAGGGAAGGAAAGCATAATCAAGGAACCAGGAATCATAAAATCTGGGCAGGAAAATAGGAAAAGGAACCAGGTTAAATTTCTAGAAATAAGAAATGTACTTATCATGATTAAAAACTCAATAGCTAGTTTAAACAATACATTAGACACAGCTGAAGTGAAAATTAGATTACTGGAAATAGGTCTAAAACAAAATAACCAAGAGTATAAACCAAAAATATGAGCAGATGGAAATTATGAAATAGAGTTTTAATCATTGAGGATAGGTAAGAAATTCTAACATATGTCTAATCTCAGTGGCAGAACAACAGAATAGACTGAATGAAGAGCTGATATACAGATATAATAACTAAATATTTTCCAGAATTGATGAAAGAAAACCATCTTCAAATATAGGAAGTCTAATAAATCCAAAACAGGATAAATAAAAAGAAATCTAAATTTTTCACTTCTGGCTATGATGGAATATTTATATCAGAACAATGTTTCCGTTGAGAATAATTATAAAATCTGAGTTAAAAAAAATTCTGCTGTTTTAATGAATTATAGTGCAACTAAGCAGCCAGGACTTGAGGGGCCAGGATTCCAGAGGGAGAAGAGATACGCTGAAGAAGAATTCTGCTTTGTCTACCAGTAATACTCTTAGGCTATTTGTGCACTGCACAGGATAAAAAAGCTGAGCCTGAGCGGCCACGCAGTGCTACCTGCATTCTTACAGGGCTGAAGATATAAAATTGGAGTTCAAGTTTACCCAGGCATCCACGATTTTAGGGGACACAATCTTGGAAGGGGAGAACTGCTGTGAAACGAGCCCAATAATCTATACTATTTTCCCCTGAGGTATTTGTTAATTTGTAAGCCACATGGGGAAAGAGGTCAAGAACTCAACCAGAAAGAAGCCCAGAAATTTTGACATTTTCATGGTGCTAAGAAGACAAGAATTGGAGTTCATAGCTTTCCAAAGATGAGGGACTCTGATAAACACCCCAAGCTTTAATTTAAGTTTCCAGAAGGGCTAAACCCAGAGAGTAAGGATGAACTGAAAATAGACTAGACCTTCTGAAAACAGATACCTAACCTCAAATCATCTCAATCCTTGATTGATTAAAGATGATCAACCCTTCATCTAACTGCCTTCCTAAAGAAAAGGAAATCATCTCTGAAGGAAGGTATCACCATTGAGAACACTGACATTGTTTTATACATCATATCTGGCATTCAAAAAATACTTTATATACCAAGAGATAGGACTAACTTGCTGAAAACCAAGAAAAAATCCACATAAGGTACAAGCCCACAGAGGATTCAGATACTGACATTAATATCTTTAGGAAGAGGTGGATGGAGAATTTCACCAGAGAATTAGAACCTATAAAAATGAATCAGAGGAAATTCCATAACTGACAAGTTTAAGCACTGAAATTAAGAACTCAATAGATTGATTTAACAAAAGATTAGATAAAGCAGGCAAAAGAATTAGTATAATGACTAAAAGAATCATAAAAGGAGGCAATATCAAAAGCTAACAAAAGGGAAAAACTGATTAATAAAAACTACTTGATAAATCCAAAAGAAACATGAACAAGAGAAAACAAAACAACAGGTTAGACAACTAGGAAACAAGAGAGATTTAAGCTGAAATATTTGAATAATTATCTTTAAAGAAAATGGGGCAAATACTCTAATTAAAAGACTGTAATAGTGAGACTGGATCAAAAATAAATACATTTGCTGGATACATGTCTTTAGTATATGATATGGAAAGGATGAATTTAAAGTATGGAGGAGGCACACTGTGTAAACACTAACCAAAGAAAGTTGGTGAGCTACACTCCTACTAATATTAGTGCACCTACAAATAGGCAAAGTATACTTTAAAGAATAAATATCACTAGAAAAAGAGGGGCATTTCATAGCGATAAAAAATGTCAACCCACCAAGAAGTTCTAAGAATTCTAATTTTTTATGCACCAAATAACAACACCTAAACATATATGAAGCAAAACTGAAAAGAACTAGAATAAAACATAGACAAGTCCACTATCATATTGGAATATTTTAACTGATACAAACATGAACACAACAATTCCATAAGAGTAGAGAAGAACAACATTATTTTCTAATTTGATCTAATTAGCAAACATATGACACTGTACCCAATAACTAGAAATGCATTTTTTTCTGGTACACATGGAACATTATCAAAAATTACTACATCCTGGGCCATAAAGCAAGTCTTAAGAAGAATCAAAGTATTGAAATGATGAGTGTGTTCTCTGATCACAAGAGAATTAAAATAGACATTAATTATGAAAAATAACATGACAATTTCCAAATATTTGGAAACTAAGCAATTCTCTTTTGAATATAAAAAGTTATTATGATGCAAATTAGAAAATATTTTGAATGGATTGTTAATAAAAACATCACACGTGAAAACTTGAGGGATAAGGCTAAAGCCATGCTTAGGAGAAAAGTTATAACTTTCAGTGTATACATTAGACAAAAAGAAAGGCTAGAAAGTTAATGATCTGAGAATGGATATGAAGGTATTAAAATACAAATAGCAAATAAAACAGAAATAATAAAAGAGGGGAAATAAAAAGATAAGAAGGGGAAATTAATAAAATAGAATTCATATTTAAAATAGAAAATATCAACAAAACCAAATCTGGCTCTTTAAAAACACCAAAATTTTTTATAATCCTGTCGTAAGACTGATAAATAAAAAAGAGAGAAACTCAAATTATCAATATTAGAAGTAAAATGGGAGACATTATTATAGATCATATAGTCATTAAAATTCATAGCAGTGTATTATGAACAAGTTTATCCAAATATGTATAAAAAATCATGTTAAATGTATAAATCTGTAGAAAACCACAACTTACCAAAATCAATTCAAGAAAAGATAGAATATTTGAAAAGTTCTACATCTATTAATAAAATCGAATCCACAATTGAACACTTTTCACAAGTAAGTCTCTAGTCCTAGATGGCTTCACTTCCAAATTATTCCAAATATTTAAGGAAGATATAACACCAATCTTAGACAAGCTTTTCCAAAAACAAAAAAAACAAGAAACACTCTCTATACTTTTCATGTTCTAATACATAATACTGATACCTAACCAAAGACAAAAAACACATAAAAATTACAAGTCAATGTCTTTAACATAGTTATAAGAATCCTAAAGAAAAATATTTAATTAGTAAATCCAGTGATGCATGGAAAGGCTAATACATCATGATCAAGTTTTATTTTCTAAAAAATACAAGGTTAATTTAATGTTTGAAAGTCATTGAAATTAATTAATCACATAAAGAAGAAGACCATATATTTATCTCAGTAGAGGCAGAAAAGTATTTGATAATATTAAAAACTATTCATGATAGAAACCTGAACAGAAACATTTAGTAGTCACCAGCAAACTAATAATAAAGGAGAAAGTCTCAGTCTGATGAAAGGAATTCTACAGTGTATTTACAGCCAACATTCTACTTTTTTTTTTTTTTTTTTTGAGACAGAGTCTCGCTTTGTTGCCCGGGCTAGAGTGAGTGCCGTGGTGTCAGCCTAGCTCACAGCAACCTCAAACTCCTGGGCTTAAGAGATCCTACTGCCTCAGCTTCCTGAGTAGCTGGGACTACAGGCATGCGCCACCATGCCCGGCTAATTTTTTTATATATATATATTTCAGTTGGCCAGATAATTTCTTTCTGTTTTAGTAGAGACGGGGTCTCGCTCTTGCTCAGGCTGGTCTTGAACTCCTGACCTCGAGCGATCCTCCCGCTTTGGCCTCCCAGAGTGCAGGGATTACAGGCATGAGCCACCGCGCCTGGCCATCCAACATTCTACTTAATGGTGAAATATTGATGATCCCCCTCTTTTATCAGGAATAAGATAGAGTCCTAGCCCCTGCAAGTAGGGAAGGAAAAGGAAAAAAACACACAAGTATTGAAAATGATAAAATAAAATTTTCCTTGTTCCTTTATGACATGAATATGAACATAGAGAATCCAAGAGAATTTAGAAAAAATTAAAAAGTGAGCTTAGACAACACTGGATAAAATGTCAATATACAAATATAAATTGGTTTTCTATATATTAGCAAAATAATTGGGAAATAAAATATTTAAAAACATATTATTTACAGTAGCATGAAATAACATCAAACATTGAAGAATAAATCTAATGGAAGATCTATAAATCTTCTGCACTGAAAACTAAATAACTCTATTGAAAAAAGTTAAAAACCAAAATAATGTAGAGATAAACCATATTCATAGATCAGAAGGCTCAATATTAAAAAGATATTAGTTCTCCTACATGGATTTACAGATTTAATGTAATTCTAGTTGTATTTATTTTCTGTCTGTATATATCTACCTGTCTACCATGGGAAGTGGCACACTGATACGTAAATGTATGTGCAAATGCAAAGGGGCAAGAACAACTAAGATGATCTTGAAGAAGAGGAACAAAGTTGGAGGACTACATCATGAGATATCAAGATTTGTCATAAAGCTGCTATACTTAAGATAGTGTAATAGTGATATAAAGATGAAATCAATAAAACAGAATAGAGTCCAAAAGTGACCCACTTATATAAGGTCACTTGATTTATGACAAAGATTATACTGCAGTACTATGGAGAAGTGTACTGTGGGAAAAGGATGGCCTTTTCAATATAGAGCTGAGTTAATCTCTCTCTCTCTCTCTCTCTCTCTCTCTCTCTCTCTCTCTCTCTCTCACACACACACACACACACACACACACACATTTACTTCTATGTCCAGCCATAGGTCTAAACATGGAAGGCAAAACAAAGTTCTAGAAAACAATATGGGAACTGTAGAGGCTGGAACTTCTTCATGATATCTAGAACTCCAGACAGATGCATTCCCTTCCAGAGACTGCCCAAGAGAGGAAGGGAAATGGCAGAGGTGTTGGGGTGTGGGGTTTGTGTCTGGTGGGGGTGGAGGCAGAGAGCGTGTGCTCTCACAAAAGAAAGAGAACCATGGCTTCTCCAATATTCTACCTTTAATCTCCTCTCAGAGACTACCTTGCTGGCTCCCAGTACAAGTCTGTTGTCCAGGAAGCTTGGAAATAGAGCCGAACAGGAGAAAGAAGAGAGATGGTTCAGAGAGCAAACAAAAAAACTGAAACAAAACAAAAGCTGCCAGACAATCACTGTGGCCCAAAAGACAAGCATGATTCCAGAAATAGGAGATGAAGCCTAAGCCAGGAGATAAAAAGACATAGCTGGGTTGTGAGAGTGAATAAATACTAAGAAATTATAGCTAATGATTCCTGAGAATGCCATTCCTCTTTATTATTGTTTGGATGACTCTATTCTATATTAGATTAAGCCCAAAAGCTTAGGGAGGGAACAGGATAATTATTAAAAATAAGTTTATTTTATTTTACCCTCTTATTATTTATTATTTACTTTTCTTCAACTTTTAAAAATTCTATTTGATTATATTTTAAAGAAAACGCTCCAGTTGGAAATTATACAGCCACTTAAATATCTATCTGTCTGTATCTGAAAATATATTCTGAAGTGTAACAATAAGTAGAATAGTTAGTGTTGCCAATGAATTGAATATAATCCTTGACTCTTATTCAGTCTTTAAATTGTTAGCATGAGCTGAGGGGAAGCAAAAAACCCAACAAACACCAAACTGGTTCCAAGAATGACTTTCCTTTTTAGCCAGTGTTACATTTTGCACAGGATGGGGGAAAAAGCTTTAGTGGTTGCATGCTGTTCTCGGGTAATACTTTTTAGTAATGCAAGAGCTTAGTTGGCTGGGTAACTTGATTACTCTGGAGGGCATGCTATTAGCAGAGTGGGAAGGAATCAAAAGAAAAAAATAATTAACATTAAGGCCACAGACATGCCATACAATACAATTACTTTAGGTTTTATATCCAAAAAGCTATTATACTTTTTTTTTTCATTCTTTTATCACCGTGGTATTCTGGTAAGGGGCTTTATGAGAGGAAAGGAATGGATGCTAGCCCAGAAAAGCCCAAGAGATTGTTTTGTGAATGAAAGAGGCCTGATGCTGGGAATAAAGTCCATATGGATTTTTCTTTTTAGCGCTTTTCAATGTATTGTGATTATCCATGGATAATCAACTCACTTCTTTTTACCATAGTTTTCACATGGAAACAATCATTCTAGTTTTTATTAAAGAAATGCTATATGCATAAAAGAGACAATCTATGCAAAGTACTCTTGTATACCTGAGAGAAGAGTATAGTGTCCTTCAACATCATTACCCAAGATCTTACTAAATATTATTTACTTATACAGTAGAAATTATTATGAGGAAAGAGCATCTTGGAGTTGATATTAGTCAGGACGGGTTAGGTTATGTTGTACTAATAAATTAAGCCCCACATCTCAGTGGCTTAACAACAAAAAAAAGGATTTAATTTGTGATCATTCAACATATCCTTCAGTGGAAGGCTTTGCTGCAAATGCTCAGATCCAAGCTGAAGAAGCCCTAGTATCACATGTTGTTTCAAGCTCAAAAACACGGTTTCCAGGGTCTGCATGAGAAAGAAAGAGGAGCATGGAGCACTCATACCTGTTCTTAAGTGCCTTGACTAGAAGTAGAACATATCACGTTCAGTCACTGTCTATTGGTGAGAAACAGCCATATGACTCCATGTAGCTGCAAGGGGCCTGGAGAATGTAGCCCCTTGTGCCCAGGAAGGAGCAGAAAACTACAGATGGGTGAACACTGTGCTCTTAACTATACTGCGTTGGAATTCAGTGATTGAAATGTGCAAAGGACCTCATCAAAAGGGAGCCATTCACAGATGAGGTGGACCTTTATTACTTGTCTCAGGTACATCCCCACGGTAGTCTTTTAGTATTATTTCACTCTTGTTTTGCTTCTAATTGGTAGATGGCCAACCAGAAACAACTCTGGGTTATAAGATGAGTCATTGGCATAACCAATTGGCGTAGACACAAATTCTAACCTCAAATATCAGACTCTGAACTGACCACGGAGCTGCTCTCTGAGTTTGTGTCAAACTGTGATTCTCTGCTTCCATCAGGAAATCCTTAAATAGTTCATTTTTCCTTCTAGGAGCCTGCTGTTGTGTTCTGGCTAGAGAGAACAGGACCAGGGCCAAGTAAGATTTTGAAATTCAAGACAGAGACATCTGGTCTGAGTTTGCTGAGCTATTGAATCCTACATTAATCTAGGCACTTGTTATACAGAAACTTTATTTTATAGGCAAGTGAAAGAGCTGATTTATGTGAAAGAGCCTAGTCTGGTTCTTGGCATGCCTATAGTAGGTGCTCAATTAATGCATCTGTACTGCTTTTGCAGAGGAAGTAACAATTACACTGGAGGGTATAAGTGAATAGTATTTAGTGAGATTCTCAGGTAACAATATCCTTCCTACTGCTGTACTTCTATCTGACCAATTTTACAATTCTGAAGCTATTAACACTTCTATTCAAAGGAAGGCCTTTGTTATAAGCTATGCATGGAGATACAACAGTGAACAAAGCAGCCAAAATTCCTAGTTGTGTTCTCATGGTGTGGGAGTGGTGCAGCAATGGGGACAGAGAACAAATAAATAAATGAACAAAGAAAGTATCACTGAGATGTGATAAGGAGAGATGTGGTTGAGAATGGGGAGCTACTTCAGAAAGCTGGTGGAGCAACCTGGGGTCCCGGCAGAAAAACAGAGGCAAGACCAGTATTTTAGGAGGGAGCAGCGTGTGAATGTGGGAGGGGCTGGAGAGTGAAGGCCTGGAAAACGTCAGCTTTGGAAATTACAATTTGCATATGTACAATTTGTATAATTAAAGCATATGCTTGGATTTTACCTTTTTAAAAATAAAGTCATACAATCTCTGTCTTTAAAAAAAGTGAGAAAGAGAGAGAGAAAGAGAAGTCTCTGCACTTTCATCCGGAAAAGCTGGAGCTCAAAGTGAAGTTCCAGAAGTAGTGCAAGACTAGCTCTCAGACGAGGACCGTGCAGTGGGTGCATGAAAGTCGCCCCGACTGACTCTTACAACCTTCCAAGAATAATGACTTCTGCCTTCCATATCTTGCTGGGACTCCTGCCCTAGCAAACCCTCGTCCAGAAGCATACAGAAAAGGGGATTCTGGGAACCACAGTTCTCAGCCTTAGATGGGGGTGGTGACATGGTGCCGAGCTGACAGCAGACAATTTAGCACCGACGATGAGAATGACATTTAAGCTGAGCTCTGAATAACAAGCTGGGGCCCGCTTCCCAAAGATCATAAGGAAGAACATTCCAGGCAGAGGGAACAGCCAGCACAAAGACACTGAAGCTGGAAAGAGTTTCTTGTGTTTTCCAGAAGCAGCAAGGAGGCCATCGTGGCTGGAGCTGAGGGCATGAGAGGAAGAGTGATGGATGGTGAAGGGGGAGGTAACCAGGGACTGAATCATGTGGGGTTCTAGAAGATACAGTAGGTCCATTAGGGCTCCATGTGCCTGACGGGCTTGTGTCTGAGCCCTGTGGATAAAGTGTGGACAGAAAGCCGATGGAGCTGCTTAGAAAGAGGGACTGGGGCAGACCTAAGGACCCAAATTTTCTGCTTTAGTGCTCAAGCAGCAGAGAGAGATACAGAGCTGGTAGAGGGGACGTCACCATATCATTCCCAGAGCACAACAGGATTTTGCAGCAGAGAGTGTTTAGGGAACACAATGCTGCACTGGAGCCTGGACAAGAAGACATTTGGGAACATCTGGGGACATTTACTTTGGAAGGGACATCAACATTCGTACAGTGGTAAAAAGCCGCAGTGTCCGAAGAGAGGTGCTCTGCAGTAGGTTTGAGTGGCCAGCTGAAAGATGCAGTCAGAAAAAAATGTGCGACCACCTCCCCATTCAGAAACAGTAGGATGAACAACAGAACCAAACCTGGAGAGGGAAGATGAAGGTCCAGTGAAATACGGGTCAGTAAATGTTAGGGTGACTTATTATCCTTGAAGCCTGGCTAAAAGCCACGTGGAACCTCAGGTTACATTGACTAGGTCCTTGCTTGAATGTATTTAGAAAGTTAAGAGATATTAATTTTCTTTTGAGGATTCATATAGGGATTTCCTTCCCAATGGCTATTGTGTGCTTCATTCAAACAACTATGTCTCTCAGAATTTTTGTTAGTCATACTTTCAAACCTAAAAAATTAAGTTTAGGTATTTCAGTTTTTTCAGCAAAAATAGTGGCCAAGTTTAACCAAATATAGGCTGGTCTGTGCCCTATAGTTTGTTGCCTTATAGCCAAAAAGGTGGCTCTAACACTCCTTCAATATCTCTCCTTCACACTGTCTGAAATACCATGATGGAGAGTGAGTTTGCCTATCCCTGTGATTGAACCGGGTACCCACAGTGATAACTGCTCACGAGTGCTCTTTAAGTTTTTTCTATCTCGCTTCTTGAGATCACCTCCCCCATAAAATACTTGCACACAAATCCTAGTCTCATTGTCCCTTTCTGGGAAAGCCCAAATGAAGACAATAATCACAACTAAATTTATTAAGGGTGTGCTGGGTGCCAGGCCCTGTACGATTCTCATCTAATTGCTAAAACTACCCTATGAGTGGTAAGTATTTCATTATTACTGTCCCCATTTTACATGTGTGGAAAACAAGGCACAGGGTGGTGGACTAATTTCCTTATGGTCACCCAGCTAGTAGATGGCAGAGCCTGGAATCCATGGGACCCTCACCTTGCTTCATTCCCTTCCCTTTTTTACCACTTTCTGATCAATTTTGTTCCTTCTGGCACCCGATGAGGAAAATATTTAATCTCTCTGTCATCCTACTTTCTAAAAATTGCTTCTCCCATACACTTCCTTCCTCATTATAATATATAATAATATGGTGCTGTTTTTATAAAATTCCCCTAATCTGAGAACTTCCGTGGAAGCACATATTACCGTTGATGGTAATAACAGGCCACCGGCCTCACTAACATCTTAATGTTCCTCACATGCACTGAAGAATGACTTGATTGATGTATTTCCCCCCCAGCCCTTCAGACTTGTCTGCCTCTGCATGAGAAGTCGAGGCTTCGAGCCCAAGGCTTGCTCTTTGGAGAGCGATGACTGTGAGCAGGAGAAGATGCGGGGTGCATTTAGACTGCCGTGCCTGTGGGTTCTTACCAAGCCTCCTATGTTTGCTCTTTGGGTGCAGTCTCAAAATAGCCCGCTTTCCTCCACCACCCAATTTAACTTCTTCTCTCTCAGTCCCTGAGGCAGCAGTGATGTGTCTGTCTGTGGTGGCAAAGTGACACTGGCCTGGGAAAGCTAGAGGGCTAGAGAGTTGAATCTGTGCATGACTCTCTCTGTCTCTCCTCTCTCTCTCATCTCTTCTTTTGTGTGTGTGACGCAAACTTTGTCTCAGTGTTTGGTTTGGAGTTTGTTTGCTGCAATTGGAATGCTCATATAAAGAAACTTAAAATATAAGTGCATTTATGTTATGGATTCAGGTCATAGATCTGGGCTTTGTGGGCCCTCTGTCTCCTCAATTTCTACGTATACCATTCACTTCTGCTCCTGTCTGTGTTACTGATTTGCTGCTTCTCTTTCTACCCACTGACTTTCCTACTGACTCATCTGTTTCCCTGACAGTGACTTCAGTGTCCATATTTTTATGACCTTTCAGCTCGGCTTCTCACAAGTAAGTGAGTTGGTTTCTGTGTTCTGCTAACCAGTCCCTGGGACAGGGAATATGATTTGCCCAGTTGGAGCCAAGAGACCATCCCTGCTACAACTGATTGGTGGAGATGGTGCTGTTTCCTCAACAGGAGTTGCCAGTCTAAGAAGATTCTCTCGGTGGCAGCAGAACTGACCTCCATGTTGGCTAAAATGTTTTTATCTTATTTACCTACATAGCTTTATGTGTGTTGAATGCCAGCCAGTTCCCCCAACTACACTATAAACATCGTCTCATTTAATCCTCACAATTACCCTGAGATGGAGGTGTAATTATCCCCATTTACAGATGGGGCGTCTGAGGGAGGGTCTGGGGCTTTCCCGAGAGTGCTGGTTTTGTCATGGACCTCAGGCCTCTCTGCCTCCAAGCCTAGTGCCCCCTTCTCTATGAACACAGCTGAGTCACAGGACTTGTTAGGAAACAGTTCTCAATGCAAGCAGCATACCTGGAAGATGTCACTGCTTTCCCAGGAAGAAAGGAGTGAAGTGCATGGAACACATTTTTATGTTTTAGCTAGGTCGGGTCAGCCCAGCCCACCGAAGGTGAAGCCTGCCTGCTGATACATAACGATATTTCAAGATGATGAGCAAGAAAGCTCTGTCCATTCCAGGGCAGAGTTCCCTGGGGACGAGGCTCAGAGAGCAATGAAAAGAGGATAAGTGAATCATGAAGCCTTCAGACTGAGGATGAACACTAGAGGCAGGCATTTACGGCGAAAGGCCGAGTGGGCTGGAGTGGACTCAGAGAGCATTAGAAAAATGATGGCATGCCAGCCGGAAATGAGACTCTGAGGAGCTCTCCCAATTTGCAGGGACCTGCCCATGGACTTCGTTCATTCACTCGCTGATAGACATTGGTTGCCTTTGTGATTAGGAACCATGTCTGAGTTCCCAGACAAATTGCTGAAGTGTGTGTGATGTTTCCTTTTCCACTTTTAGTCTTAGTATGCACTGACTCTTCCTGCCTGCCTTACTCATATACCACGTGTATATAGTCTAGAGTTATGTTTTGTTATTCCTTATTACAAAATATTTATAACACTTTGTATTTTTGTGGCATGCTTTGTCCCATTCCCAGGACACTAGGGAAGAAGTATTCGCATAGAGAGAATACACTGATATATACAAAGTGTTACTTGCTGACAATGGCTTTATCTTCTGACCAGCACTGGGGTTTTTCAAGTTCCCAGGGGGTGTCCTGGTGATGCAGTGCCTGAACCCAGAGAATGATTCTCTGATGGAGGGCACCCCTGGCTGCCATTGCAAGAACCCACACATCCCCAATTTCCACACCAGAGGGGTTGACTTCTGGCTCACGTAGCTTCAAGCTCAATAAGAATTAAACAAGGGGAAAGAAAGTTCTCTGAAAAGCTTACAAAGACTATGCAGGAAAATATCAATGGAGTTGAGGAGGAAACTAATTTATTGAGCATCCACTATAGGCCATGTCCTCTATAGCTGTGGTCCCCACTATTAGGGACCCGGCCACTAAGTTCTGCCACACTTGCCCCTGTCAGTGGAAAAATTGTCTTCTGTGAAATTTAGGAAGGGGGGATGCACAGCGGTGGGTGAGCGAGCAAAGCTTCATCTGTATTTACAGCTGCTCCCCATTGCTCACATCACCACCTGAGCTCTACCTTCTCTACCTCCTACCCTGTCCATGGAAAAAATTGCCTTCCATGAAACTGGTCCCTGGTGCCAAAAAGGTTGGGGACTGCTGCTCTATAGAGTACTTTCCTGCACACATTCCCAATTCTTATTATTTTATACTTTGACTTTTTTTTCCTGTTTAAAAATATAAGTACAAGGGAGAATATGGCTCCTAGAACTACTGAAACATGCCTGAGATTTCTGGGAAAGGGAAAACTTAAATATTTCTCTCCTGAGATAAAAAGTAAATGCTGAGGGAGATAGGGAACAAAAAGGTTCCTTATAATATTTACAATTGTGTATTTTTGTTGAACAATTACGTCCTTGAATTAAGATTAACAATAATAACAGCATAGCTAACACATACAAGACTATGTGCTAAGTACTATTCTAAGTCTTTTATTCCTATAAGGTCATTTAACCCTTACAACACCCCTGTGAAATACATATTATCATCACTTTACAAATGAGGGCATTGGAATAGAGAGGTTAAGTGACCATCTCCAGGATGTATGGCCAATAAGTGGTGAAAGCAGGTTTCACATGTAGATAGATAAGCTACCAGAATTCCCATCCTTAACCATGACACAACTGTCAAAGGTCTGAAGCAAGTTATATACACATTGCAAAAAAAAAGTTTATATGTACATGGTGAACAGATACTAAGAGGTTGAATTAGTAGACTTTAGTTACAGTCCAAGTTTTGTGAATGGGTAGCTATGTGCCCTTGGGTAACTCCTGACCCAAGCCTCGATCTCCTTATTTGTCAAATGAACATAAAAATATTAGTAGTTTCCTGTACTGTTTGGTATTGATGGTCTAATTATTTCTGGTCTGAATTCTTACTACACCTTGGGACTACATCACCGATTATGAATAGTATACCCTATAATATGCGATAAAATTTGAAAAAAATGGAAAGCAAGGAATATTTTTAAATAGACTAAAATATGTTTTGTAGTCATCATATTAATCTGCCTTTATTGTTAGTGAAATAATTAGAGAATAATTGTACATGTACAGACTAAAGCACAAGACAGTGAGAAGTTGGGAGGCTTTCAGCTGCAAGCCTCAGAAAATCAAGCTTAGTAAGGGAATGTTTTGGCTCATATAACTGTGAGTCTAAGGAAGGAGGGGCTTCCGGATTAGCTGATACAGTGGCTCAACCATGTCCTCAGGGACCCAGCTTCTTTCTTTCTGCTCTGATATCCAAATGATCAACTTCATCCTTAGAGTGATTTTTTTGTGGCTTTAAGATGATTGTCAGAAGCAATTAGGCCACAATATTGCTAATTTTTGTCTGGGGATAGACAAGGAGACATTGCAGAAAACTCTTCTAGAAACGAGAGGAGGACTTTGGCACACCTCTGTCTCCCTGGACTGCAGTTGTGTCATGTGCCCATTTCCAGACGATCACCACCAAGGAGTATGAGTGCTCTGATAGGGATCAGTTGTTAGTTCTCAGCATTTACTGCTCATTAGAATCGTAAGGGGGGGGGGCTTTTAAAAAGTACTAATACTTGTGCTTTTCCCAGGCCGACTAAGTCAGAATCTCTGGATGTGGGACCTGAATATCAGGATGTTTTAAGTGCTCCTCAGGTGACTGTAAAATTTGAGAAGCACTGGCTTAAACTAATTGAGATTCACCCATTGATGTAGAGGTTTCCTCTGGGTCAAAAGTCCTGCATGTAGAATGGTCATGGATTCAGAATCAACTTAGGATTTTGTTAGAAATATGGAAGTGGAGATGCTTGGTAGGCATTGAATATTATTTGCTCTAAAAGAGATTTGCCAGTTACCATTGTTAAGATTTATAGGCACATCTTTGTTTAATACTCCTAAGAGCCTGATGAGCCTTTTGAGAGTGAAAAGAAGTGTGGCATTTTTAGGGATATTATTCCAGGACGTCAAGAAACAACTGAGACTATCCCAGGCAAACCAACACATGTTATCACTCTACTTAGCAGGTATTATGTGTAGTAAAGAATTTGGCGTCGTTTAAAGAGAGATATGGCCTTTCCCCTTAGCTTATAGAAGGCAATCCATGTCATACCTGATTGGAATAATTTGCTTAGGCCAGGGGCTGGCCATGCTGGATCTCAAGACGAAGAAGGCCACACTTGTTTGATAACCTTAGAGTGGTGACTGGCCACACTAGAAAGGCCAACCATGTGATTTAGAGTGGGAACTTTGGAATACAAGGTGTCAGTTGATCCAGATACTGAATTCAACCATATGGGCAATGAATAAATCAATTATGCCTATATAATGAAGCTCCAGTAAAAACTCTGAACACTGATGCTCAGGCAGACTTCCTTGATTGGCAATGCTGCAAACAGACTGTGATGCATTGATGCCAGGAGGCTAATGCATCCTGAGGACAATGGAATCTTCACATTTAGAATTCTTCCCGACTCTGCCCCATGCATCTCTTCCTTTGGCTGATGCTGATCTGTATCCTCTCCCCATCATAAACCATAACCATAAGTACAATAGCTTCAGGGAGCTCTGTGCATTCTTCTAGTAAATTTTGAAGCTGAGGGTGATACTGGAAATATGCCAAACTTGTAGCTGGTGTCAGAAGGGAGGGATGTCTTGATGACTGTACCCTCAAACCTCACAAGTTTGGCTAACTCTGGGTATATCAGGCCACTTTAGGAGGCTAATTAACTTGCCCAGTATCTCACAGTTCATGAAGGATGGAGTCAGTATTCACCCCCTAGAAATGAGTACTTCAGTGTCACTTTTTTGCCCTTCCCCTCTTCAATTTATGTTAATTCTTTCTTTTAAAATAACTGATGTGCCTTCTGTTTTCCTGACTGCAACTAGATTGATACAACAGTATTGACATCCTAATACTTTCTTTTTACTAAAAAAAAACCCCTTCATATTTGTAGGATGCTCTCAACTATAAGTACAATAAGAAGATGCTTGTCTACAATCTTAGAATGAGAAAGTGGTAAAAGCTGCAACAAAACAGTTCTTAGAACTCATAGCTCAGTGTGGACTCAGTCAAGTCAATGGCCTCTCCTTGGCCTTTCAGAGGGTGGCATAGGCTTAAAATGAATCAGTCGCTCCACATGTTGGCTTTGCAAGGCGCCTTTTCCATTCCTGGGCATTTTGAACAATCAGGCAGAGGCTGATGAGACTTGAGACTCATAGAGTGTGACAAAAAAGGAGTGCAGTTGCACAAATTCTCCTTGCCTTTCCTTTCTCATTCTGGTTTCTAAGACTTCCAATTTGATTCAGTGGAGTGTCACCCTTACTTTTTCTGGTTTTGGTCATATGAGATTTGCCTCTAGTTTTACTATTCCCTGGATAAGGGCAGCCAGTCACAGAAACATTCACTGATGAAATTATTTCCCAATCATTTGAATAATTGTTGCTGATTTAGTGTCTTTTAACGTTACTGATATGTAGATTGTGCCAAGGTAAATTAGGAAGGTGAGCCCATGTACAGTATTTAGTTCATTAATATTCATTCCATAGATCTAGTTGTGAATATGAAACTATAAGGAGAAAACACCCCACTTCTGATTAAATGCCCTAAATAGGATCCAGTTAGCAGATAGGGGCCATATACTATTTCTGGTGTATACAAATTTAACTGTGAAAAATTAATGTAGACAAATGGTGGCTCATGCTGCCTCACTCCTTGTTTTAAAATATAATGTATTAATAGACAATTTGAGGTATAGTAAGGCCAACAGATCAGGAAATGGAAGATAGTTCATTACCCACAGTTCCTAAGAGGAAGGAGCTTGCCACACTGTTGGGGGGGTGGGGGTGGTAGGTGTGTTAGTCAGAGTTTTTCAGAGAAACAAAACCAATAGGAAAGAGAGAGAGAGATTATAAGGAATTGGCTCACACAGTTATGGAGGCTGAGAAGTCCCAAGATTTGCAGTTGGCAAGCTGAGACCCAGAAGACCTGATATATAGTCCCAGTCTGAGCCCGAAGGCCTGAAAACCAAGAAAGCTGGTGGTGTAAGTTCCAGACTGAAAGCCAACAGGTGTAAGACCCGAGAGGAGCTGATATTTCAATTTGAGTCCAAAGGCAAAAGACCCATGTCTCAGGTAAAGCAGTCAGACAATAGGAAGTCCCCCTTACTCACAGGAGGGTTGCCCTTTCTGTTTTATTCAGGTCTTCAACTGATTGTATGAAGGCCATTCACATTAGGGAAGACAGCTGACCTTACCCAGCATACTAATTCAGATGTTAATTTCAACCAAGAACAGAGAACACCATCACAGACACACCCAGAATAATGCTTGCTCAAATACCTGGGTACTTCATATCTTAGTTAAGTTGACATGTAAAATTAACCACAACAGGGGGCCTCATGGGAAAGTACTAGACTTGGTCACAGGGCAGAGGGAGGGGGCCACCTGGGCAAGAGTCTCCACTGTGGTTTCCACAGGAAGGAACAGGGAAGGCAGGGTAAACAGATTTAGGATTGGGTAGTTTGAATGATTTTAATGGGCTCTGGGGCATAAGGGTTGTCCCTTGTTGTCTAGTACATGGCCCTAGGGTGCTTAGGGCAGGTGCACAGTGTACCAAAGTGTGAAAGCCAGATAAGAAAGGTGTTTGAAGGTATAGACTTTAGGTTTATTAGTTCGTAGTTGAAAAGTGCACCCTGGGAAGAAGATTCCTCCTGGGCAATGGGGGAGGTAATGAGGGAGGCAGGAGGCTTAGTCAAGGTGACTTAGGCATATTATTACGTTGTCCCAAACTAGGCATATATGGCATATTCGTGTAGAGTGGATGTTAAATGTCAAGTTTACGGAAGCTAGAAACAAGATTAATACACCCTGTGGTACACAGCCCATCTGTTTCTACTGTAGGAGTTAGCACCCATCATATGCATTCTCTTCCTCTCTCTAACCAAAGCTGAGCCACAGACCTGCTCTTGCCCAGCTTACAGACTTGTGGGTCCTGGAGCAAGTAGAATGGGATATCAGAAAATGCCTGTGCATTTTCTCATCTCCAGATGAGAAAACTTATAACTGAATACTGACCCTGCCACTTATTAATAGAGTATCTTTGAAAAGTAATTTAATCTCCCTAAGGTTTGATTTTTGTCACTGATGAAAGGTAGAAAATAGAATTTATCTTGCAAGCTTACATAAAGATTTGGCATAATGAATGTGTAATGTCTTGATGTAATAAGAAATGTGCATTTGATCTCTGCCCTCAGTTCCTGAGACAGAGCTCCTGAAACCCTTGTAGATAAGGGTGCCAGGAAAATTTTTTGTTCTGTAAAAGAGAAGTAATATTTTTTTTCTCACCCACCACAAGGTGCATGACTGAGACTCCTATAACAAAATACAGATTAACAAGAGAAAAGCATTCAAAGTTATTTAATATAAGTTTTATATGACACAGGCACCTTCAGAAATGAAGACTCAAAGAAATGGAAAAACTATTTTGATGGATTATTTTGCAGAAGTATGATTGGAGGACGAAAGGGTATGATATAATGGTCCTAAGCTGGGGGAACTTAGCAAGGCCTGTTTATTCAGATTCTGTGTGACATTTTCCCCTCTGGATAAAGGGCAAGACTCCTGTCACCTGAGGGTCTTCAGGGAAGCAAGGAAGAAGAAGGTCAGAGAGTGACATTCCTAGGTTTTATGGCCTGCTTCAGGGGAGATGGGCTGAGGGCCATTTGGGTTTCTATGGCCTGCTTCCAAAGAGAGAGGGAGGGAGAAGACCTTCTAGTTTCTGCAGTTTTCTCAAATCCCCAGGTGCCACATTTTGGGATTTTCCGCTCCCCATCAATTCTAATATTTGGTCTTTGACCTCAATTCCTGATACAGAACTCCTAAGATCTGTGTAATTTCCTGAGTGATAGGAGTATGTTTTCTTCTATTTAGGTGACTCTTGGTGGTTTCTGGAAGGCCTCATGATGGGGGCTGGTTGTCAGGGGGTTGGAACTACCTCGTGACCTCTGGGGAGGGGCAAGGGGCTGACGGTTGAGTTGATCACCAACAGCCAATGATGTAATTAGTCATTCCTGGGTAAACAAACAAACAAACAAAAAAAACAAAACAAAACAAAACAAAAAACCTCTTTAAAAATGAAAAAGACAGGGTTTGGAGAGCTTCCAGGTTGCTGAATACATGGAGGTGCTGGGAGGGTGGTGCTCCCTGAGCCTGCATAGAACTTCTGCGTGCGCCGTCCACACCTTGCCCTAGGCATCCCTTCCATCTGGCTGTTCGTCCATGTTCTTTATAATATCCTTCATATAGTAATAAACTGGTAAACATAAAGTGTTTCCCTGAGTTCTGTGAGCGGCTCTAGCAAATTAATCAAACCCGAGGAGGGGATCGGAAGTAGAGGAGCCCTCAACTTGCTATTGACATCTGAAGCAAGGGCAGCCTTGTGAGGCTGAGCCCCTAACCTGTGGGGTCTGCCACTGTCTCCAGGTAGGTAGCATCAGAATTAAATCTAATTACTGGCCACTGTGTCCACTGGAGAATTGGTTGTTTGGTGGCCAGAAGTAAAGTATTGTATTGAGAGTGGTGAGTGGAGTGTGAGAGTAGGGAAAACACTTTGGTTTTTTTTCTTATCTCAAATGTTATAGAATGTAATGTGCCCGGCAAATAGCAAGCAGTTATTTTAATTAGGATATTTTTGTTAGTATTATTATATTAGGGTACAGAAATTTGGGAATCTTGAACTAAAGTCAGGGTTTGTGGGAATTTGGTACTCAGAAAAATTCAAAATATCTGGGACTCTTACTAGATTTAGTCTTTTGAAATTGTGAATCAAGTAAGCTTATTTCAATTCCACTAGTGGTAGCTGGAATATATCATCAAGTAATTTTTTAAATTAACCATGCACAGTGGTGCATTGCCTGATCTCTTGCGTGTTTATGTCCTTCTGTTTCCTTTAGACTTGATAAAAACAAACAAACAAAAACACTTGTCTTGAAGTCTCTTTCTCTCAAAATTTAGTAACCTTTGCTTCATTGTCTTTTGTCATGAAATATTACGGAGAAGCCACATGTCTGCCTGAGCTTTGCTCCTTTGTGTGTGTACGTGTATGTGTATGTGTTTGTATATGTGTTTGTGTATGTGTGTATGTGTATTTGCATGTGTATGTGTGTATGTGTATATGTGTTTGTATATGTGTATATGCATGTTTGTGCATGTGTATGTGTGCATGTGTATGTGTTTGTATATGTGTATGTGTATTGTGTTTGTGTTTGTGTGTATGTGTGTTTGTATACGTGTATGTGCATATATGAATGTGTTTGTATATATGTATGTGTATGTGTTTGTTTGTGTGGGGTTGCTGCTGTATGTCTGTACTCACAGGCCTGAATGCTTGAGGGATATTTTGAAAGGGAAAATTGAAAAAAAAAGTTGGCATATGTCATGGTGTTGGGCTTTTTCCCATTAAATTTTTTTTTTGCAAAGTATTTCAATCTTCAAAATCAGTTTTTTAAGGGAAAACGTTTTCTTTTAATCATTCCTTCAGTGCTCTCTACTTTATTCTTCTTAGACTCCCTTTGCAACTTCATTGGACTCCCTACATTTACCTTCCATGTCTTTTAGCTTTCTGTAACCATTTAAATCTCTTTATCTGCTTTTCCTAGGTTTGGGGTGAATTTCTAGACACAAATTAGAATTTTTAAGATAATTAACTCATTAGTAAGCCTCCATTAATTTTATTAAGCTTGTTATTTATGCTTTTTAACACCATGTCTGATATAATTTCATAGAAACAGGTACTTTTGATTCCTATTATAAGCACATAATACAGATGTTTGAAAGCACTTTCCTGTTCCTTGCAGTAAATTTATTATTTTATAGGAAGACATTTGCTCTGAATTCTCATGGTGATTCCTTTCTTTTGAACTACCATATCTTTTTTATATATGCCTTGTACATTTTTTTCCTTAGTTGTTCACTCTTGCAAAGGAATATCTGGGCTTGTCAGGGATTGGGAATTGAGAAGGGATCTATCAGGCATGGGTATGAGACATTGTTTGCAATTTTTATGCCCAGATGAAGGGTAAAGGACAGTATTTGGTTTCATTTTGCCAGTTCAAAGATATTTCAGCCTGTGGGGAATGGACATAGAGCAGAAGCCAGAGCTAAAGTTGGAGAAGAGAGCTGGAAACAGGTATACCTGGGAACTTTGCCCAGAATTGCTGTTTTGTGTTTGGCATGCAGACAGGATTTTTCTGGGGCAGGGCTCCTGCTATTGTGTGGCAAAACCACAGTCTTTAAGACCTAATGGTATCTTTGCTCCTACCCTTCACCAAGTGTGGCTGCCAGGACCAATTTTAACCAAGAGGAGTGGCCCCCATACAGGCTCCAGGTTTGGCACAGCCTCCAGGTGAGAAGTGCTTTAGGTGGGGAGTCGATATCCTCTTCCTGTTCCCCTCCTCCCCCATCATCTCCTCACCCCGTAGTATTATTCTACCTCCATTCCCAGCCCTCACAGCCTTCACTTCTCCGAGTTAGGATACAAGTCAGCATCTAGTTACATAAAACCAGAAAGGGTAAGACCCAGATAAGAGGGGCAGCTCAGCCCGGAGTTCAAGAACACGGGGAGTTTGCTTGGTTGTTGGCTGGTTTTGCTGTAGGGCATTTTCCTGGCTCTGCTCTCGGGCATTCAGTCTTAGAATCTCTGAAGCAGAAGGCAGGAATTTGTATTTTTAAAAAGCTTCTGAATGATTGGAGTGCAGCTGGCCCTTGGATCTCTGACAGTTATTTGCAAATCATGAGTTTGAGAACAAGGCTTGAAAAAAAATGTGCCAATGTGTCTTTCTAACATTTTTTAAGCACCTACTTTATGCAAATTGCTCCGCTATGACTGTGCTTCTGTGTAGGATAGAAAGGAGTACAAGGGGAGAAATGTACAACCTACTTAGGCAGAAAAGACTTTCTGCAAAAATAGTTAACGTTTATCCAGTGCATTTCCCATAGCGCTTCACACACATTAGCTGCAGTGATCCTCACAATAACCCTAGGATAAGGAAACGATTATTTTCCCTCTCTACCAAGGGGGGGAAACAGAGGTTGAGAAAGGGTTAGGGAGTTTGTCAGCATCACACAAGTGACAAATGGCAGGGCTGGAATCTGAACATGCAGTTTGTCTCCGGGGCTGCATTTTAAATAAATTCTATTGTCTCCTACAGAAGGAGATAACTGTGGTTAGGCCAAGTGGGAGCTCGGATTCTAAGTGCCGTGTGTGTTCAGGGGGGCGAAGCATCACAGGGAAGGCCACTGGGACTGGGAGTTGGGGTCTGTGGGCCGGGGGAGGTGTAGTGAGTGCCATGGGGGCGTCGGGCTGCTCTCCCCACAGTGGCATCCAGCCAGGGACTTCTGCCCTGTGGCTCATGTGTCCTGAACTTCCTTCTGCTCCCCTCCTCCTGCCTACTTTGTCGTTTGCAGCCAGCATGGATGGAGGCTCTACCCACCTGTGTTAGAAAGAAGCCTGAATGCTCCCTTGTCTGTTTTTAAGCCATTTGTCTACGACAGAGTATGAATAACAAGATGGGAAACATCTCTCATATAACTTTAGAGGCCCTGTGTGCCATTTCAGCGTCAGTTTGTTGCTTTTCCCTTTCTCTCTACGATAGTAAAGATTGGCTACTGGCTGCGATCTTTTCAAAGGAACGTAAAAGGGTCATTTACTTAGCTTTGGGGATAATTTATCCAAGTAGATTTCCAAATATTTTGTACAAACCTAATGAAAACATAAAAATTGTGGTGTAAATGCATCAGTCACATTTAAGGGAACTTCAGAGAGAAGGGATGTTTTCAGCGTTGGTTTATTTTCTGTGATGTTATTAGAATTTGGTAATATATTATGTCATTGTTATTACTAGGAGTTTAGTAAGTGATTAATTGCGCAAGTTGCTTCAGTTGGCTTTACACAGAGAAAAGTAGAGCAATAGTTTGCTTCTAAGAGATGTGTTATTTAAGATGAATTTAAGACAAATAACATTGACATAAATATTAAAACCAGAAAGGATGAAGCCCCTGCGAGAGAGGTTGCACAGTACAGCATTTAGTGTATAGGGCGCAGTATGCTCTAGAATAGTGTTTAAGAACATGGATTCTAAAGCCAGATGCCTGATTTCAAAGCTCCATACCCCACGTAGCTGTCTGACCTTAAGTAAGTCACTTAGAGCTTCATTTTTCTCATCTTTAACATGAGGACCCTAATCATATCCATCTCATAAGTTCATTGTGCTTATTAAGTATGTACACATGTGGCACATTTTATTGCAAATGATTTGTATTATTTGTATATTATATACAATTATTCGATCTGAAGGGAAAAATTAGTTGCAAAATCACAATGAGTTTATTGTCAGGATGCCAATTATAAAAGTCTTGTGCCTTGATCAAAGATATTACCACAAGATAGTGTTGACTGAACTTGGCTTTCCTATTGTTAGAGGAAAAATAGGAAAATGGAAACATTTCTCATATATTGGTGGATTTTGTTGGACAAAGGTTTATGCAGTGCTTACCAAAGGCCAGTCTCTGGTCAGAGGATTTTGCCAATATTAACTTACTTATTTAAGTAGGAATGAGGTCCTTATCATTCCCATGTTTTAGATGAGGGCATTGAAATACAGAGGATGAAGTAATGACTCCAAACCACGTAGCTCATCAATAGTAGAACTGGAATTCAAATAGCGGGTAACCATACCATGTTGCCTCTCTCAGTATTTTTTTTTTTTGAGACAGAGTCTCACTTTGTTGCCCGGGCTAGAGTGAGTGCCGTGGCATCAGCCTAGCTCACAGCAACCTCAGACTCCTGGGCTTAAGCGATCCTACTGCCTCAGCCTCCCGAGTAGCTGGGACTACAGGCATGAGCCACCATGCCCGGCTAATTTTTTTGTATATATATTTTTAGTTGGCCAGATAATTTCTTTCTATTTTTAGTAGAGACGGGGTCTCACTCTTGCTCAGGCTGGTCTCGAACTCCTGACCTCGAGCGATCCACCCGCCTCGGCCTCCCAGAGCTAGGATTACAGGCGTGAGCCACCGCGCCCGGCCCTCTCTCAGTATTTGAATATTGGACCCATTGAGCAGAATATTTTACCAGGACACACATAGTTTTGGCCACAGAAGAGTAAAATCAGCAGCAACTTACAGATGTTTCTCCTTGCTTATCCCTGCTGACTCAGCCACCAGTGGGTCCTCAACCCTAAGGAGAAGTCAGATGAAGGCATCAAGGAAGTCCAGGGAGAGGTGGAATATGTTCTAACTCTTCTGTAATGGCCAATGTTTGGCCTCAAATTTTGTAGCTTATCTTACCAAGTCATGGGTTCATACAATTAAGAAGCTGGAGTGGGCCTTAGTACAGTACTTCTTAAACTTAAAACTGCATATGATATGCCCTGGGATATGAGGAAGACTTTGATTCTGCAGGTCTGGGTGCTGCATTTCTAACAAGCTTCTGGATCACAAGCCCTTGCAGTTCTTTGTGTCAACTCCTGTATTTTACAAGTAAAAGCAATCAGGCCAAAGAGGGTTCAGAAACTTGCCCATATTGAGATAAAGAAACAGATCAAAAAAGATATATACGTTTTACATCAATTGAAAGGGGCCCTCTCATTAATCCTATGACATCTTCATGAGATTTTACTCTTCTACTTACAATAAAGTAAAATGAGGCACAGGGAAGAAAAATGACTTACTTGATGTCTATTCAATAAGTTGTACAATACCTGGAGTGTAAAGTAAGTTTAGCCCCAGTTTCCTCTATCCCTCTGGCATTGAAGCCGCCCTCACTAAGTGTTATGCAGATCAATGACTGGGAAATCCATCCTCTAAAGATCCACATTTATGCTGTGGACCTGGATTAAGGCATTTCAGTTTAGAACCCATTAAAATTGCCCATTATTTTGAGAATATTTTTTCCTCCATTTTCGCAACTTGATTTACAGACCGCTAAGCAGAGTTTCAACTTTGGAAGTTGTAATATTAACATAGGGTCTTCTCTAGTGAGGCTATTTGCAATGCTATTCTTGTGTCTCATGTACCTTTGAGGAAAACCATTGATGGAAACCACATGATGTTTGTGTGGTTTTGAGTCTGACACTTGCCCAGGGATAGGTTCATTTTGCCTGTTTACTTATTTATACCTCCTCTGATTTCATAGAGTCTTTGAGGCCACTGATATGCTTATTTTAGCAAGGGGCTTAATTAGTTGCTCTAGAACTTGTCTTGTCAGAGCAATAGAACCTATAATAATAATTTCTAAGCCTCTGCTAAGGGCCAGAGGCTCAACATACCTTATAGAATCCATACAATCTGATTCAGTTAGCATTGTTACTGTACATTCAGAGATGAGAAAACTAGAGCCCGGGGAGCTTAAATAACATTCCTAAGGCCAAATAGTATGGAAGATGGCAGTACTGCAGTACTAAGATTTGAACTCAGATCCACTGGATTCCAAGCCATTGTGCCTTGCTTCCTAACATTTGGCTAAAAGTATCTTTAGTTCTTTAGGAATCTCATAGACAAATTTTTCATTTTTTTTTCTTTTTTTATTTTTTTTTTGGTGGTTATTGTTATTTTTGTTGTTAGACTTAAGGTTAGCCCTGAGCAAAGTAGTGAAGTAGACAACTCTCTCCCATCTCTCTGTCACCTGCTCCTCCTGTTCCTAAAGGGACACAGAATCCTGTGCTGCTCCTCAGAAGACCCAAGACAGCTTCCCATGTGGGCCTGCCTAGACCTCTTCCTTCCCCATCCTCTTATATTTTGGGTATCTCATTTTCTCTCAGCTAGCTATCACATTAAAAAGCAATGTCTGCTTGCATTTATTCCCAGAGGGAATTTTATTTTAAATATAGGTTTTTGAAGACATTGGAGGGCAGCCCCAGAGATTCTCTGACTGTGGAGTTTTTGGTCTGGTCAACCATTGGAGAAGATTGGCTTGAAGATCTTCCTGCCCTTCCAAATCATATCTTGTAGTTTATCCATCTACTTTCTCTACATTAGGGTTTGCAGCCTCAGAACTATTACTATTTTTGGCTAAATAATTCTCTTTTGTGTGGGAGGGTTTGTCTCTAGACATTCCTTAATGTCCCCCCGGGGGGGGGGGTGGGGACAAAATCAACGCTGGTTAAGAACCACCGCTCTCCAAAAAAGTTGAGTTCTGTTTAAAGTGATTATATGAGCAACATTTTGCCTTTTCTCAGGAATGGGAGCCCATTCTTAGTACTTAGACTGTTTTCCTATGCCTTGTTGAGCCTACAACTTGATTAAAGTATAGATGTTAAAAAGTAAATAATTTTTTTTCTCAGTTGAGGCTTGACTTCCTACTCCTGCTTTCCTATAAACATTATTTATGCTTTTAAAAATACAACACACTGTAGTAGAAAATATTCCTTAAAGTCAGAGACTCAGACCAGAGATTGACTGTCTATTTACTGGCTATATAGGCTCAGCCAAAATCAACTTTTATAGATCTTTGTTTTCATATGTGTAAAATGGGAATTTTCCTTGCAACTTCTCAGGCTTCTATAAAAGGGGAATGATTTCCACTCTACCTCCCAGGGAGGAAAAATTGTCAGATTGCAGAACAAACACTTCACTTCTCCCCATCCTTCACTCAGGCCTCCCCAGGGATGAAAGGGCGCTTAGCTGGTTGGGGAATTCGAAGAAGGAACCAAGCGTGTCCAGCTCAAGTGCTTTCTGCCTACTTGCCAGCTTTTCTGCCTTCACCTGCCTCTGCCTTGGAGTTCTGTGCTTTTCTCCTGGGAGCCAGGTACGACTTGGGGTGAACTATTAGGAAACCTGTTGAGAGCTCACATTAAGCCTAGCTCTCCCAGCCAGTTGAAAAGCTGACTTTTTGATATGTCTGACCTCGTAGCTGGTTCCAAATTCAGGTTGTAAAAGCAGTTTTCTTTAGGGCTCCATGATCCTCAGCAGAGCTTAGAACTACTGCATAAAATACTAGTGATGGGTAAATGAAAGGGTCTGTGCAAATTGCCTAACCTGGTGCCTGGTTATATGACAGGTATCCAATATTACTTAATTCTCATTTAAAATGTTATGAGGTATTGTTTTTCTTTAAGCAAATTAAATTCTTCTTAAAGCTAAATGCCCTTTTAGTATTTTCTTTTTTTAAACTCATAGGCAATGTTGAAGGAGGAACAATGTCTTAGAAAGGAAAAAACTCAAGAGACCTTCACAGCAGTGTGGAGGTGAGGAGGAACCTCATCATTTGATTTAAGAAGTACAAACCTGCATGAGTTTCATAGTTTACCCTGACGATGTTTTTGCACTTGCTCATTCCTCCCCTCACCTCCGTTTTTTTTCTTTCCCTCCCTTCTTTTTATTTTCACAAGTTGAATGGAAAGTGGCATTGGAGTATCTTAAGAACGCTTTGGGCAGGCAGCTAATTGTTTCTAAATCTTGATGCACAGTCTTCTAACTTAGGGGAAAAGGAGTTGGTGCATGATAAGCAGGAGACCTCACTGAGTGTGGTGCTCACTGCTCACTTCTCGAGGCCAGAACCTACACACAACATGCAGAAAAGTCCTCGTGCTGGTGAGACTTAAGCCAGGTGACCTCTAGGAGGATTCTAGAATTCCAGGCCAGAGGATGTAGGCAACAAACACATAGGGCAAAAATCAGACAGGGCCCATTCTCCTCTCCCCTTTCCATTTCACTATTTCTGGAGCATAAAGTTAGTGTGGCATGAAGTCAAGAGACCCATAATGAACCCCTGAAACGTCTGTCACCAATCGGCGAACACCTTCTCCCCCTGCCTTGGAGCATGGATGCCCCTGTGACTAATTTGCCACATCTTTCTGTAATAACAAGGGATTTTTAAGGTGTTTATCCCATCCACAGCTTTTTAAAGCAAGCGAGTTCATTTAAATAATTACCTAGTCATTTAGTTAATGCATTCTTTTTTAAACTTGACTAACTACTGCGTATGTGGTTTTGATGGAAAAAGAGCCCCCTTTATGTAATAGCACTGTTTTTTCCCCAGCAAAATAAATGCAACACAATTATTTTACTGAGGAGAAATTAGCTCATTTGCAAATGCCACCTCAGAACACAAGAAGAATGGCATTTATTGAAGCACTAATAAAGGCACCATGTTAGAATAATTTTATGCTGACGGGCCCACAATCACTCAATATTTTAAGAGCTGTCATCACACCAGCATGAGCTGCATGCAAAAGTACAAATTTATGCTGTGACATCATGGCACTAAGAGTATAATTGGAATAAAATTACCCAGCTTCTCTTTGGCATTTGCCAGTGTTTCTGAGTCCCTCACTGCCCACCCAGAGTGGATCCTTGGTTTTGCACCAGCGGCCACACGTTCTGTGAATGTAGAATGCACCAGGCTCACGATGGCCCAGGGCCCTCCAGGTATTGCTGAAGGTCACTTTTCAGTAGGCACTCAATGACCTGCGCTGTTACAGAGCAGAGGGCTTTACGGGCCTAGAAAGCGGCAAGAATCACAAATCAGCCAAAGCCACTCTTTAGATATGGATAATTAAGCAAACAGTGGCCATACAATGGTTGAAGACCTCATAGCATCAATTTTAGCAAGTTAATAAATTCCAGTCATGGGCCATGGTTACATGCTAAGCTTGAACAAACGAGAATGTCTGCGTGAAAATCGGGACTCCCAGATTCAACCTTTTGACTTTTTACCGCATTTTTATTCTCACTGGAGGCGGGGGTGGGGGTGGGGGTGAAAAACAGCACCTGACAAGAGATAGCAGTGAGCGTGAGAAAGGGCAAAACCTACCTGTCGTCTTTGGACATGACGCTGTGCTTGAAATCTCGCATTTCCTCACCGCCTTTCGGGCACAATCAGACGTGCTCCACAGGGCGGGAGGAGGGATTAATGTGCCTCTTCAAATCTGGGCTGAACTCCGTGAGTTGGTAAGTCTGGGCATGCAGGTGCCTGCCAAGGGCTTTGAGGGAAGAAGCACTGGGAATACTGAGTTCTGCAAAGCACATCATACTGTTTCCCTGCTTGGTGCTTAAAGTGTGGAGCTGGGTGAGACTTTCTGCAGCCTCTAACACTCGTGAGTGAATGTCTTTAAGTAGGCTTGATAAGGTAGTTAATTTGGATGTAAGAGAGGAACTGTTGTAATTATCAGCCTGAAAATTGGTAAACATAACACATTCAGATGAATGGGTGACAGAATAGGGAGGCTGTTGAATTGCAAATGTAGAGGAGGTGTGCCCGGGTGCTGTATTTGTGTAATAGTCTTTGGGGTAGGCAGAATGATGGCACCCCGAAGATGTCCACACCCTTATCCCCTGAACCTGTGAATATGATACCTTATATGGCAATGCGGATTTTGCAGGTGTGATTAAGTTAGGAGTCTTGAGATGCAGAGAATATCCTGCATTATCTGTATGGCTTGATGTCATCACAAATGTCCTTATAAGGAAAAGAGGCAGGCAGAAGAATCAGTCAGAGGAGTTGTGAGGACAGAGCAGAGGTCGAAGAGATGCGTTTGCTGGCTTTGGAGATGGAGGGGCCGATGAGCCAAGGACTGTGAGCAGCCTCTAGAAACCAGATGAGGCAAGGGCACACACTCTCCCAGAGGCCCTAGAAGGAACTCAACCCTGCTCACACCTTGATTTTAGCCCCGTGAGACCCATTTTGGGCTTCTGATTTCCAGAACTATACAATAATTAATCTTTGTGATTTTAAGCCACTAAATTGGTGCTAATGTGTTACAGAAGTAATGGGAAACTAATGCAGTCTTTTTATTATTTAATAATTAGTATCTTAAATGCATTAAAATTATTTAGTTTTTGGTATTTGGTCAGGTTTTGATTGCTATATAAGCTAAAGTACAATGGCTAAAATTGTAAGACTATGTATTGAAAGCTCTTAATAATGCATGGTACATAACATGCATTTCATAAATAGTAGTTTCTTTCCTTGCTTTATTGACATTTAAGAGTATATAGTTGTAGCAATTTTGAATTATGGCCACACATTTGTTAACACTTAACCTCATCCAGAGATGATGTCTATGTCCATTCCCTCTGAGTCTATGTAGGTTGGTAATGCTTCAGTTAATGGAGTACAGCAGAAAGGATGCTATGTTTCTTCCAAAGATAGGTTAAAAAGGGCCTTATTTGCTGAGACACTCACTCCTAGACCCCTGAGCTCCAAAGTAAAAAGCACCTACCTGATTCTTCTGTGCTATGAAGAGGCCCAAGCCTCATGGACAGGTCACATGCAGACACTCCAGTGGATAGCCCCACCCGAGCCCAATCTTTGAGTCATTCCATTTTAGGTACCAGACACGCAAGTGAAGAAGCCTCCAAATGACTCTGCCCCTCCCGGTTTCAGTCATCCAAAGCCACTTGAGTATTGCCAGATGAGGCTGTAGACATTACAGAGCAGAGAAATTATTCCACTGTGTCCTGCCTAAATTCTTGAACCACAGAATCCATAAATGTAATAAAATGGTTGTCACCTTATGCCATCAAGTTTGGGATGCTTTGTTATGCTGTGATGGAATACTGGAGCATCAGAGTATTAACCATGGCTAATGACAAATACGAGGCAGAAAAATGTGGCACTAAAACAATAACCCCTTGCAGATCACTAACTCAGAAATAAAACATAGACAAATGTATTTACATAGTTTTTTCAATTGCATTCTCTTCGTAAAAAGTAAGAGCAAGTGTGCATACTTTAATTCATTTTCCTTCCAATTGCAGAGCAGTTAAAGCCATCTTTTCCTTCTCATTCTTCTTCTAAATTAGGAAAGGAGCCATGTCTTTAAAAACATAGGACAGTATGCCTTCTGGATCTTCTGTGTATATCCCTGTCTCATCAAAAGATAATTGTTTGAAAATACACATTTGAATGGGAAAACTAGCTCAAATGCAAGGAGACAACGTCTTGTTTGTCCAGATGATTAATTAACAAATCTTGGCCTTCCTACTCCTCTTTGTAATAGCTTCTTTATTTGTGTGTTATTGTTATCTCTCTCCTCTTTCAGATCTGAAATACAATATTAATCATTTGTTAGCCATACAAACAAAGGGATTGCAGCTAGATTATATTGATAGGATCACGGTATTTGTGTTACACAGAACCTAATCTCATCCCTCCATTTTTGGATGACTTGGCATTGTCTCTCGAATCAGCTACTTGCAGGATTTCCAGCGGGCACAGAAATGGGATGCTCGCCCAGACTTCAAAGTTTGGCAAACGTACTGAGATAGACCTTACAATGGCTGCTAGTGTATGTATTTTCATGGACTCCCTGCACATCCCGTTTTAATTTAAACACATATGTTCATTATTTTTGAAGTACATGCATATGCTTGAATATTTATTTGGAAATAAACAAAATCATTTTCATCACAATTATCTTTTAAAAGCTAGGGATAAAGTAACACAAAGAAATCAATATTGCAGAGTATGTACACAGAAGAAATGACTAACTGAAAGTTTTGACAGGCCTACAGTATTTTACAAAATGAATGAAATATTTGCGTTTCTTTATTTAATGTGGGTCTGAAATAATGAAGTAGAGGAGAAAAATGAGTACCATTTTTCACTGTATTTGTTGGGTCTTCAAGAACGTCATGTTACCTTTTCTTGCCTCGGCTTCATTTGTGAAATTAGAAATTGTAAAATGCCATCGACTTTCAGCGCTGTCATGAACTGAATGTGATGGAAAAGTGAATCATAAGTGGAGAATTATATTTCTTAAGAATATTTTGATAGAAATTCCCATTTTGCAGTTTCCCGTTGCCTCTTACAGGTCTGATCCTTATGCTACCCGCTGGCTTTAGCTCGTGTTTCTCTTACTGCCAAGAGTGCTTCTCTGAAAAGCCAGAGCTCCTGAATCATGTTTCTTTTGCTGTCAAATGTGTTTTCTTGATAAATGCTGATAATGTCTTTAAGTTATTACTCCTTGGCACCAAGATTTTTTCTATGTCCATAAAAGTAATTTGTAAGACCCAAATTTCTGGACCAGACTATATTTGGGCAATGCGATTGGGACAATCTCTCCCCTGAAGTTTTTGCAATTTAGTTGACTCTCTTTAAGAAAAATAATGTAAAATTCCAGATAAAAGTAGATAAGAAAATGAATATTTCTTTGGACTCCACAAAGTGACTGCAGTCTGAGATTCAGGCCCCTTTCTTCTGACATCCTTGTAAGCAACTGGCCAGAAATGACTTCATAGAAGGCTTTCTCTTACATTCTGGTTTCTCTGTCACCTAGAACATTCTACAACTCCTGTTGAATCATGACACGCTTAGATTTGAGTGTAAGAGATGCCTTGAAGCTTAAGCTCATTAACTTCAGGGCAAATTTGCCACTGTTCCAGTGAATGAATGAATTTTACCAACAGAAAACAATCACAGCGGACACTATTGAGCACTAATTTTGCATGGACCACTGTTGCAATCACTTTACATGTATTGACTTAGCCTCTCAGCAATACATTTTGATTGTCTAGGCCCAGCCACCAGACAGGTGCAAAAGGGAGGTTCCCCGTGTGCAATTGTATAATTCCATTTGTATAATTTATAAAATATAAATATAACACATGCACAGGACTGTTTATAGACCATACTCATAGATGAGGAAAAGTTCCATAAATCTTTAAAGGCACATTTGTGGCAATGCCATAGACTTCATTAAAATAGAGAAACATTAATATTCCAAATAATGACATTCTTATCAAGATACAAATTCTGACTATAAAGTAAATATGCTACTGAGAATTATGTATATTTTAAAATTAAGAATTCATAGTCAATTATACCTCATTGAATTGAAGAAAGGGTTTCTTATTTGGAGTTTTCCTTCTCTTATTTGGTTATTTAATATCTGAGGTCAATAATATTAAAAAAGAAACCCTTTCAAGGACATTTAGTCAACTTGTTTACAAGGGACAATTATAAATGTTAAGTACTTTAATGAAGTTTTATAATTTGTAAATATTCTTCCTCCCACACATGACAAATTATTAAAGTGTTTAATATGTTAGTTAAAACTGGCATAACAGCATTCAAGTTGATAGATATTAGTTTAACTCTGTGAAAATTTCCTAAAATATTTTTTTTAAATATTTTTAAGGGTAAATTAAATGAAGGATAAGTGTAGATTTGGCACAGCCAGAGTTCAGCCCACAGAAAATGTTCACAATTAAGCTCAAAATCATAATGAAAACACAGTTGGAGCTAAGGCAAGGCCCTCAAGTGTGGAATGTCAGCTTTTAAATGGAACATGAAGTAAAAGGGCTCACAAATAACACTCTGTTGTGACAGATGTTTTCTTGGTACTTTCCTTATAAGCCTAACTCATCCGTATTGTTATTTATTTTAACTGTTTCCCTACAATTTGCATTTGTATAAACTTTTTAAAGTAATTTATTATGATGTATTAGTCAGGGTCCCAGCATAAAACAGAATCCACTCAGATGGTTTAAACAAGGAAATCAAAAGATGGGACGGCTTAAAGAGGTGTAGGAAGGGCTTGGAACACACATTATATGATGGGTCTTGGGGCATCCAACAGTGGCAGCAGCTGAAAGCCTTTGGTGCTTGAAGGGCAAAGGTGGAAAAGGTATCACCAGGATCCAATGGCACCATCACCATGAAGAGTGAGTAAAGTAAATAATCTCTGTCAATTATTATGCTTGTAAATCTGAATGTTCAACTGTTGGTTTGCTTAAGAATGGATATGTCCATGGCTTGGGAACGAATCCAAGCTTGAAAGGGCCTGACGTTTATACAAAGTGGGGGGGCCCTCTTTAAGAAACATTACAGAGTTACAACTCACAGTTGCTAGGTCTTCTGCAAGAGCAGTGGTAGCAGCCCATGCAATTGAATGAGTCGCCCTAAGAATTAAATTTCTTTGGCTTCACAGCAAATGTGTCTCCTTCTTGATGCATACTCCCTGCCTGCCAGCTATGTGGTAGGATCTCACAAACTGACCTAAGCCAATTTGGTTATGGAAAATTTCATGGTTCTTTGGAATAGATAATGATATGTAAGGTTGGGTGGGATTAGGTAAGCCCATCCCTCACAAGCCTACTACCTGGTACAGTGAAAGCCAGTCTCAGACAATATTCTGTCACAGACGTGGACAGTTATTAAAGAGACTTTCACTAGCAAGGCAGGAGCCACCAGGAGGGCAGGACTAGTGCGAGGGGAGTGAGACCCTTGGCTATGGCACACAGTGTAAGGGGTGCCAAAAACCTCATTCATCAAAATGAATAATATTTTAATATATTATTTTTAATAGTAAAACACAAATCAATGCAATATATCCATGATGAAAAACAGTAAAAATCTTAAATAAGGATGGAATCTTTTTTCCTTCTGCCTCAGGCTCCAATATGCTTCCACATGGCACTGCAGAGAGTTGAGGTAACCTCTTTCATGTGCTTTGTGGTGGTCCCAGTATTCTCCTCATGAAAGGTTGACCCCGGTTTCCAGAGTCAGGGCTGTCTGCATCCTGGTTTGTATGAGAAAGACGGAAATCATCCTGGGTACCAGGATGATTGGGCTTGAGCTTGGGTGCCATTCCCAAGGGTACGGCAGAGTGCATTCACTGGATTCTTGGATCCTGTTTATGCACAAGGTTGGGAAGTGTCTATGATGTGTCTTTAGCTACTCCACGTATCTGGAATAGTTTGAGACCTTATTTCTGCTATTTACTCTGCTAGCTTCTCAATGAAAATCCATTCCTGACAGCCACCCTGAATATGGCGTTGGCTGGTGACTATGATAAGCTATAGCTGGGCTTGTGGTAGCCTCTTCTGGAGTGTGGCCCTTTCTGATCAGAGCATCATCTGACCCTGGTCTGTGTGTTCTAGATTGGCCACCTTCGTGCATTCCCGATTAGCACCTAGGTTTTGGCGGAAACTTAAAGTAACTTAGAGGTAATGTGGGCCTTGAGGATAGTGTGGGGGAAACAGCAAAGTCCCTGCCCTCCCAGAGCCACCTTTCAGTGGGGAAGAGAGACAATAAATAAACAAACAGACACATGTTGCAATATTGTAATACCGGGCACTAATAGGTGCATTAAGAAAATTAAAGCAGCAGGGAGGTACAGGGCCTGAGGAAAGCCATTATATTAGTCAGGGTGGGCAGGAGAGTCTTCTAAGACAAGTGACACTTGAGTGGGGAACTGAATGAGGTGAAGCCATTGCTTTGCAAATGTGTGGTGTGCAAAGGCAATAGCAAGGGCACAGGTGACAGATGTTAGGGAAATTGTCACATTCATGTTGTGAAAGATCCGAATCAGACAATATAAAGCACAGAAAATAGGAGTTTCCTGTAGTCCTACTCCTCGGGGACAGCCACTCGTACCAGTTATTATGTTTCCTTCCAGACATTTTCCTGTACATAGAAAACCTTATATCCTCCTTGACCTTCTCCTTTCTTCTCTTCTTTCCTCCCTTTCTGCATTTTCTCCCTCCTTTCTTCCTCCTATCTCTCTTCTCTTTTAAAATGAAAACATACCATACATACTTCTTTGCAGTGTTTTAATATTTCTTCAGTGTCTTTCATTGTAGCAACCTCACCTGCAGAGCAGCCTCATTCTATGGTAAGTGTGCTCTGGCATAAATGGATCAAAATGGATTCAATTGGCCTTTGGTAAACAAACTTTCTGTGCATTTCCAACATTTTTACTATTAAAGATAATACTGTAATGAACATGGGCGTACATACTTAATATGTATGTGTGTGTGTCAGTATATACCAGTGCAAGTATTTCTTGCTAATCTTCAAGTCTGAATGATAGGTCAAATGGTATGCACTTTTCTAATTATGATATACATTGCTGAAGTGCCTTACAAAAAGGTTATGCTAATTTATATTCCTGCCACACTTTATGAGAGTTCCTGTTTTCTGATACTCTCACCAACATTAAAGTATGAACAGTCATTTACATTTTTGCAAGATGGTAAATAAAATTACATCTTCTCATTATTATAATTTGCATTTTTCTTCTTTTTAGCAAGGTTGAATATTTCTTTCTATGCTTATTGGCCATTGACTATGGCAAGGGTGCTAATTGTTAATTAAGGATAGGAATTCTCACCTATTTTCTATCTAATATCCAGGACTGTCACCAGCACATACTACATCTTGAGAGGATTAGAAAAAGGTGGTCCTTCCTCATGACACTTTACTGCCATCTACCAGAGAATTGCCATTATAGATAACTAAATCCATGATACCTACAGTGTGAATGATTAATGAAGCTCTGTACAGCTGTGCAGTGTTCAACCTGCACATCTGCATAGGACAACCCTGCTGATATTCAGGCTTAGTTGATGCGTTTCAGCCAAGATAGTTACTGTTGCCTTGATATCTCTAGCTTCCATTCATTGTGTCTTAGCTCTCTGACCAATTCTAGGACATGATGCCATTTTCTTTTTCTAAATCCCTTGGGTTGTCTAGGTCCTCCCTTTCTGGCTCATTTCATCTGTCTGCAAACTTAACTCCTTCAGTGAACTAGCTGGTGTCCTTTTGTCACCTTCTAGATAGGAAGAGGTAATTCACGTTTTCCTATAAAGTCTCTTGATCCAGAGTCACAGCTCCACCAGCATTCCTAAATGCCTAGGAGAATTTCTGTGACCGCATAGCCCATTTCCCCTTATCATTTGCTTTCTTTTAAAAATATCACTACCCCTCTGGGTTGTGGCACAATACATATTGTATGTAATGTTGATTGAATGCTTATTAAAGACAGGGCACTTTTCTCAGCGCTTTACATGTGTGAACTTATTTTCTTCATTTCAGTCACTAAATGAATTAGATACTAATCTCTGTTTGTATCACTAGCATCCATTTACTATTACCACTAGTAGTAGTACTTTTAGAGGCAGATAGATAAGGAAGAGGAGGTAGAGATAAAGGAAGCAAAAGCTAGCAAATGTACGCTTAAGGCTTAGAGCAAACATCCCATTCTGATCTTTTTAATAAGGGAGGGCACTGAGTTTACCTACTCAGAAATATAATAGAGGAGTTTAATGCCAATGGGCAAACTCTACAACAACTCAACCCGCAAGAGGCTTGAGATAATTCAAGCCCTTTAGCTTCAGAATAAACTGATGAAGCTCACAGAAGGCCATTTCCTCGGGAAGCAGGTCCCTGCTGACCTCCCTTTAAAAGTGTACAAAGTTCATGGTTCCCCACGATCCACTGAGCAAATGTCACATGCCGCTGATAAAACTCAGTCCAAAAAAAAAAAAAAAAAAAAATCCAAAATCAAGCAGGGGACTCTATTTGAAAATACCCAGTTGCAAGTGTGTATATATGTGTGGCAGGTCCTGCAAAAAGTTATGAGGAGCACAGTGTAGCCAGTAAGATGTACTGGAATTTAGGGGCTGAAAGCAGCCATGGAAATCATCTAACTTAAGTCTCTAATTTTCAAGACCTGAAAACTGAAGGACTGGAAGGTTTAATGACTTGACTGAATCCACACAGCCATTGAGTGGCCCACCCTGATGCCCAGAATTATGTCCTTTCCCAAAACACCCTGCCCCATTAAATGTAGACACAAGGGTCGCCAGTTTGAATATCAGATCTGTTGCCGGTGGACTGTGCCACATTGGGCAAATCACTTTATCCACTTGCACAGGGATTAGATTTCTAAAGTTCCTTTGCTCCTTAATATGCAACCCAGCCTCAACCCAGTTAGAAGTTTCTCTGCTAAACCTGGCTCTTTCCTTTCAGTCTCTACATCCATTGACCATCCTTTTAGGGCTTAAGAATGGCCCTTGTGACATTCTTAGCCAGTGTAGGCAACCGTCCTGGGGCCCACCCAAGAAGACTAATTGTGTGGAGCTTTCTGGGAACAGTGCTTTGACAGGGAAAATGGCCAGCAGCCAGCATCCAAAACCAAACAATTGTCAGATGGCTGGGGAAAGAAAAATAAATGTTGAGCACAGTTGAGAACCTCAATAGCTATTTGAGGGCAGTAGAAGGCTTCCTTTAAGGCTGTTTCAACAGGAGCATCAGAGTGTGCCTGAACCAGAGGGATCTACCCCTTTCTGATTCCAAATGACTAGGCTACCACAGCCTGGGAGCATTCCCTCAGCTATACACCCCTAGGCCTGTGTGCTTAGGTCCCTGGGTAGTGGCCAATGCGTGTAGGATTCCTGCTGCACACTCTCAGCACACAGGGCTGCTTCCTGGGCTCTCGATACCCCATTGTCCATGCCCAGGGCTATGCTCAGATTTTTCTTGGCAAGCTCACAAGGCCTTTTCGATGACATATATTTATTTCTTTGACCAATTACTTTCTGCACCCATCAACTACATTGTGGGGTTGACATCTTTTTATTGTTCCTAGATTGAAAATCCTAGATAAAAAACTTATATTCACTCTATTCTTCAATCTGGGAGACAGGATTGCTTGCCACCTCCACCTCTCTCTATTTATGCTCCTACTCGCATCTGTCTTTACATGTTGTGTAGGGATGCTGTGATACAGATATTGTGTATTTGAGGCCATCTAAACTTTATTTGTGTAGAGATTCTATCTGGCATTTATAATATAGCCATTTTAGATGTCCCAGGTACTGAATTTACTTTCAGATTTCTTTCTCTTTTCTTCCCTCTTCCCAATTTCTTCCTCTCACATCTTTTTATTCTTTCGTTTCCATTGAAATGCTTTCCTTTGTGTCACACTCTGTGAGAGGAGAGCACAGTAAATATATTAGTAGAAATAAATTTCATGAATGTATATTTCTTTATTGTATCATCTTATATTTAATATATTATACTTCTCATGAAGAAGACATTTTGAAGTTGGTTTTTATCTGGGGCAGATGAAAAGAAATTATTTTGTGCACAGAAGAACTTAAACATAACCTGAGGATAGAGCAAGAAATGTCCATTTTGAGTTGTTCTCTCAAACACAAATGGCTTCAAGGCTTTTGGGTAAATGTGTTTATCTATTCGGTGTGAGGCAATTGGGAATGGTGGAATCTGTGGCTGAACTAGAATGCCATGCCTAAAATCATTCAAATTTAGTTTTTGTTTGTTTGTTTTTTTACTATCACACCAGCCACTCAAAATATGTTTTTTGACCCAACTGGATTGCCAGGGCATTAAGTTTGCAACCACTGCTTAGGTGACCATCTCTTCTATTTTATTCCATTTATCTGGTGAACCTGATGCTTTTCCTGTAACAACTTATATAACATAATGGTATCTCTCACCACAGTGCTAGTCATGTCACTCTTCAGGGTTCCTTATTGTTTCTAGAATAAGTTGTGGCATTTAACATTCTCCCTGATCTGGCCCCACCCTGATTTACTTATTTACTTATTTACTTATTTATTTATAGACAGGGACTCACTCTGTCACCCTGGGTAGAGTGCGGTGGCATCAGCCTAGCTCACAGCAACCTCCAACTCCAGGGCTCAAGCCATCCTCCTGCCTCAGCCTCCTAAGTAGCTGGAACTACAGGTGCGTGCCACCATGCCTGGCTAATTTTTTCTATTTTTGGTAGAGATAGGGTCTTGCTCTTGCTCAGGCTGTTCTTGAGCTCCTGAACTCAAGGAATCTTCCTGCCTTGGCCTCCCAGAGCGCTAGGATTACAGGCATGAGCCACTGAGCCTGGCCCCAACCTGCTATTATGCCGATATTTTTCCTCTAACCTCCTTAAATTTATGCTAATCTCACCTACTCATATTTTCTTAAACATACCATGTTCTTTTGTTCTTTACCACTCATTTGCTTTATTGGTACCAACTCTTTTCCCCATCTTTGTAGACACTTTGCTCATTAGTCAAGGACTTGATTAAAACTGCCTTTCTTGAGTTCTAGCGTCTACATTTAAAGCCCCTTGTTCTGTGCGCTCATAAAACTGTATGTAAGCCTCTGTTAAGCTAGGATGAGCTAAGTCCTAGTTTCCCCTGGACAATCTCTGATTATGCCTGTGGTCTCAGCTTCATTATTACTTTATAATGGTCATGCTAATTATAACACTTAGTTACATTTCTGCCTTATGTTGGAGTTAGATGTGTTTATGTTCTCATTGGGCCAAGGATCATCCTTGTATCGTCCAGTGGCCAGGCTATCTATTTCTGTTGCATTCATGACTCTCAGTTAAGGAAATTGGTGAATTTTATCTCATTTCCATATGAGTAGAAAGGTTTGAAGACATAGTGTGTTTTATAAGTAGGCCTGAGGTTAAATGACTTTCATCTTTAGGCATTTGTTGTTCTCTTTTCATTTTTCTTTTCTTTTCTTTTCTTCTCGTTTCTTTTCTTTTCTTTTCCTTTTTCCTTTCCTTTCCTTTTCTTTTCTTTTCTTTTTTGAAGGACTCTATTTGATTTTGTTTCTTTCTTGCACTTAGGTAGTGGTGATGGAGAACAGATCAGGGAACCATGTTTCTCAGAACAAGGAAGGACTTCGGGTGATTATCTGGTCAAGTCCCCTGCCTTCACACACATAAATAACCTTATAGTAGACATCTGTTACATTTTGGACTCTGTATCATTCATTCCTTTTCTTTAGGTAAGTAGAACCCTGATTTTCCTTTGGAGAAACTATTTCCACCTAACTCTCATTAGCAGGGCTGCTGGGAGTAGGGTGAGATACCTAGGGTACAAACTTTAAGGAAGTGCTCACTTTCAGGGTTGTGCAAGTTTAGAGCTGGCAGCCAAAAGAGTGCCTTCTAAAAGATTGTCTGCTCGGCGCCTTACCTGCCTCACCCTAGTTCCGTCCCTATTCAGGACAAGTGGGACTTACCCAATCCTGTCTTTGGATATGGACATTTGACCCAAGCCTGGTCAAAGAGCTTTCCTTTCTCTAACCACAGTGACTAATTGAGCTGTAGTTGTGTGACACAATCAGAACTGATGAGATTCTATTTCAAGACTTTTCACTGGACTTCTTGGGAAAGCAAGGTCTCTTTTTGGTACAATTGGAACAGGGAAGACTGAAGTTCAGAAATGCTGGGACCACCGTGTGGAGCAGCCTGCAGGAGAACGGATCCACAGCAGAGGGAAGAAGACTCAGGGGTGGAGAAGGGCTGCCTCCAAATGAATGAATTGTTTAAGCACTGGATCTAGGTATCACTGATTTCTCCTAGGTTTCTAGGTACTAGTCAATAAATAACTCTACACACACACTCACACACACACACACACACACACACACCCCACACACTCCCATACATTTCTTTTATCTTCATGTCAGTTTGACACAGGTTCCTGTTTATTTGCAACTAAAGAATTCTGTGCATAAATATGAGGTGGCTAAGGCATGGAAGTTGACACTTACTCTTGGTCACATGTCTTTTGTGAAATGTGGAAAGTAAAGCTAGATGTAGACTTCCTTGAACAGTATTTTTTTGTTCTACTTTCTCTGATGTTCATCAGCCCCACATAATAGTTCAGGTGTTGGACCACTCATTTAAAGTGCATTTGACAATCACAAGTTAAAGATCTTTAGGAACTAAGAGCCTATGCTTTATTTTTAAAAAATAATTATTATTTTCAGATTCATTTTCTGCTTAACTTGTAATGTTAAGGAGATGAGGGCCCTGAAGCCAAAAGATATAAAGGTAAAATTGGTCCAGTTCTCTGGACTTTTTTTTCAGTAGCCTTTATAGTATACTTCTTAGCCTCTCAAAACTAGAACTCCTCATTTACATCTTCTAGTTAGATTTTGATATGTCATTGAGCTGCAGGGATCAGTTGGGTGTCTAGATCATAGTTTGTTACAATGCTTACTCAGCCTAAGACCAAACAGTGGGGATTGATTTTTTTGTCTCCCATTGGGGCACACAACTTAGTTTGCTAATGGTGACAAATGACATTAAGAGACAAATCAGTTTAAATTAATGACCCTACACTTGCAAAACACCACAGGGAGGGAAAGTTCACTCTAATATTGTGGAGACAGTGGTATTCTTGCCACTTGCAATTAGTAAAGTTAATGAAAAAAATTCAAAGGCAATCACAACTTCACACACTCCAGTGAAAACACAGATTACTGGGCCTTGTCTCCAGAGTTCTGGATTAAGTAAATCTGGGGTGGGGCCCACAAATTTGCATTTCTAACAATGTCCAAGGTGATGCTGATGTCAAAGGTCTGGGGGCCACACTTTGAGAACTGTTGCTCCATATCAGGCGTGGAATGTTAGGGAGTGCTCACTTACAGGGAATTGGTGAGAAATGTTAATAGAGATGCATAGTTGAGGCTAACTTTCTGAGGCTATGATAAAAAGAAGAAAGAAAGTTTTCCAAATGCTCCCTCAATATTTCCCATCGTTGTCACATTTTCTCTTTTTAATCCTTCCAACCAGACTTATGCTAGTAGGAGCCCTTTAAAATATTTGACAGAATGCATATGGCAGTCGGATGTGTCATTCACAATTAAGAAAACAAAGAGACATTTAATAACTATTAATTTTGTTGTGGCTCTTAGTTTTGCTAGTCCAGAAACTTAACTTTGTTGCTTCATTGAGTGGGGATCAGTCTTCAAGGGATGGTGTGAATTCACAGGAGACTGTCGAATAAGTCTGAATGCAGATTTATTAATGTCCAATGAGTAATATAACAAATAAGAGAACTATTACTCTCATGTCAGTGGGCACATTTTCTTTTACAGTAGACAAGCTGCTACAAAAACCAAAATGTTGCCAGATTACATCAGACGATTGCCTAGGAAGTATGGTCCCAGAGGAAGAGCCACTAGTCTAATTCGAGGGATACTGGCCATAGGTTGGTGTGATGCACTCATCACTTTTTGAAGATAGCTTTCCTTACGGGACACGAGTACTATCGCTTTTTTACCAGCTCTCTTAGCTCCTTCTAAGTAGTGCTGGACATACTGCTAAAATCTGCTTGCTTTACCTGTTTTTTACAAACCAAATTGATCAGATGGCTTCCAGAATATGTTAAGATAGTCAGACAAGTTGCAAGCAGAGCTTGCTGTGGACACTGGGTTATTCTGTTGTGTATTAATACAGAGCTCTACCTATCTACTTTGGGATATCACAGAGATGTCTACCACACTTAATAGTGGAGGGAAGTTAACTGTCCTCTGGGGACATTCCTCTAAACAGAATATGTGGGAAGTTCAATATTTATTTGAAGTTAAACTTTTATTCTTCATAATTCTAAAACCTTAGATCTTTCTCCATAAAAGAATGCAATCCACTATCAATTCTTGAACCCTTGTCCAATGAGGTTTGTATGAAATTTAGTTAATTTCCCTGGACCACACAACAGTCTAAGTTTTCTTCAAGAACTGTGTGATTCTGAAAGGCTTATATTCTTCTATTTAAATAGTGGTTCTGATTTCTTGGTTTTTTGTTTGTTTATTTTTCTGAAGGGTTTCTCCTTTTTTGAGGGTGTCTCTACTGCACACTGACCTGCACATGGACCCAAGACATTTTTCCTAATTTTCATCAATACTGCTTACCAAAACTTTTTTTTAGAGTGGGTCTTTACTGAAAGTTTAGGCTAATGATGGGGTAGGAGTGTTGAGGGGTGGATAGGAGGGCAGGAGGCGTGAAGTTTTAAAACACAGCATTGTACAGCAAAGCATTCAGAATGGACTGTTACATACCTGTGTCCTAAAAGTGCTTCAGCATCCTACCATGTTAACTTGAATTTCTCCCGGGTTATTTATCTTCCCCCATAGACTCAAAGTCCTGCCATATCATGGTACTCCTTCTTGGACTTTTCCTAATGATTCATCTTGGAGTCAGTAGGAACATTCTGGGTCATGGAAGAGTTTGACTCCCTCCTTCTCCCCATCTGTGTCCACATCACTTCCTCAAGATGCTGCTGCCAAAATCAGAGTGGTCTACTGTGGCTTTTCTTAAGCAATGACAGCTCTCCACGATCCACTACACTGATAATAATGTTTCAAAATAATTAGTAAAACTCATACTTTGGGAAAGATACACCACATCTTCCTGCATAATCCCCGAGCAAGTTGCTGGGCTCTACAGTTTGAAGAAAATGGTGTTGGTGGTCAAGTTTGTAGACTGAATCTCAGAGAGCAATTACCTTTCCAGGACCATAGGCATGGAAATACCTTCCCCTAGTCAGGATACTTCCATGAGGTCTGTACTATGTTCTTTTATTTTTTTTTTATTTCAACTCATCATGGGGGTACATAAGTTCAGGTTATATACATTGTCCATGTCCCGCCCATCCCCCTGAGTCAGAGCCTCAAGCATGTCCATTCTCCAGACAGTGTGCCTGGCACTCACCATGCAGTCATACCTCCATCCCCTCCCCCCACCCCCACCGCCCCGAGTCAGCACCTTCAAGCATGACCATTCCCCAGACGGTGCACAGCGCACTCATCATGTAGGCATACACCCATCCCCTCCCCCCACCCCCCATCTCAGTCTGATATCCAATTGGTATCCTTCCCCGATGTGCATTTAGGTGATGATCAGGGAAACCAATTTTATTGTACTATGTTGTGTGTGCTACGTGTTACCATGGTGGGACTAGACTAAGAGAGAGCCCGATTAATAGAAATAAGAATTAAAACATTTATGATATCCAATCAGGTTACACAAGTAGTTTTATATTTCTCAAGAAAATTTAATATTTTGTTCACATTGAAATTCCAAGGTTCTAATAAGATTTTTCTAAAATTGTGTATGTGTGTGTTGTGTTGATGTGTTGTTGATATTTTGACTGAAAAACAATTGAGCCATATATATTTATCTTGTATCTGATCACTTTATTGTACTGTATTAATCCTAATAATTGTAGAATATATATTTACCAGGATTTCTGAATAAAATAGTCATCTCTCCCCTTTTGTCTAATTTGCACATTATTGAACGGTCTACACAAGTTTATCATGTTGAAAAAAATTCTATTTTTAATTTTCTAAGAATTTTTAACAAATTTAAATAAGGGATGGATAGCAAATGCTGTTGAACAAATTTGAAACATCTGAATGATTAAGTTAAATTATTTATATTTTTTCTTATTAGGCCTATTTTTTGAATAATTGTATTAAAAGATTTCCCAATCCTATGCCTAAATTCCTGGGATAAATCCTACTTAGTCATGCCAGCTAATTCTTTTGTACTAATGAATTCAGTTTGAAGTATTCATATTAATGAATGAGATTTTTTTGTGTGTATTCTTAATATCTAGTTTTGGCCTTAGGATTTGTTAGCTTATGAAAAAAATTGAGTAGTTTCTGTAGCACAATAATGATCTGCTTTTTGAAAGTTTCTATAATTTGTGATAAACTACTTTTAAAGGTAGTTTTTAGATTAACTTTCTATTTTTCTGAGAGTCTTTTGATGTTTTTTACTTTTTAATTGAATCACTTTAGATAATATACTATAGTATTTTCCCATAAACACAAATATTCTATCAAAAGGTCTTTATTTTTAGAATCATATGGTATTTTCTATTTTCTTAATCTCTATTTTAATTTTTATTATGCAAATATATACTTTATTACCTGTTGCACTCGTTATTTGTTATATTTCATTTATATTTTAAAAAATATTTTGTTGCATTTTTTTTCTCAAAAAGCTAATGCTTGGATTTATTTAGCTGTTTTATAGTATTATAATTCATTTTTTCTGTTTAAAAAATTTTTCCTTTTATCTTGATTATTATAAGATTTTGAAAAAATATTTAATCTCTTAAAGTCAATGTTGTTTCACGTACTTTTATTCTTATCTATAATAAACATGTTCAGAATCACAAATTTACTTCTAACAACAACTTTGATAGAATTTCTAGATGAATTAAGAATATAAATTTTTATACAGTTTTCCCATTTTCACTCTTCTAACAGTCTGTAATCATACTTTTGATTTCCTTTGGGCTCATGAGTTTCTTTTATTTCAACTGTATTATTATTTCAATTTCATAAGTAAATATCTCATGAACAATGGAAAATGTGCATTTTATAATCTAAGGTTTTATATATATACATGTGTATAGATACATATTTTAGGTGTCTTATATGTATACATGTACACCATTTGCTTTTTAAAAGATTAAATATTTATATGCTCTTAAGAGAAATCAGAATACTCAGTTGTTTTTTAAAGCTACATTATTCAAATTATGTCTTCATTTATTTTTTTAAAAATCTACTTTAAATATAATAGCCTTGAAAAAGGGGTATGTAAAATTTTTTCACAACAATTGTTTTCCTATCACTTTTCCTGGAACTTCTGTTAGTTTTTAATCTGTAGTATTTTGATGCTTTATTAGTTGGTTTTTGGTGTTAATTGCCTTATTTTCTGTGGATGTTTATAGGGTTTTATTTTTAATCCTTTTAATTAAAGAATTAAAAAATTTGCTTGAATGTATACAGAGATGAGATATTTTCAATAATTTTTCCAGAAAAACAATCAAGTCCTTTGATTTGACCATTCAATTATTTAAAAAATTTTTTAGTTTGAAACAACTTCAAAAACAGTACAGAAAGCTCCTATATATTGTTTACTCAAATTTACATAATGTTAACATCTTATATAACCATAGTATATTTATTAAAATTAAGAAATTATCATTAGTGCAGTATTATTAACTGAACTACACAGTTGATTTGGATTTTACCAGTTTTTCCACTATTATTCTTTTCCTCTTTCAGGATCTAAAGCATTTTGTTTTCATGCTTCCCTGGTATCTTCCAATTTGTGACAGTGTTTCATGATACTGGCACTTTTGATAAGTATATCCAACTATTTTTTTTTAAACTAGCACTGGAATGCATTCTTCATCTATGACTTCTGGTTCTATTCCAATCATTCACAGTTTTCCCCTTGGGAACATATAAAATTAATAGGTTTGATCTCCATTGTCTTATTTTCTTATTTGTCACATTCTTTCAAAGATTTTCTTCTTTTTTTACACCCTATAAATTTAGAGTGTTTCTTCTGTTGATTTTTTATTATCTGCAATGTCATTCTCTTCTTTAACACCAACATTAAAAATTAAAAATTTTTCTGATCTAAATTTGGTGTTCATGCAACACTTTCGTATCTATCATTTTATCTTAGCTTGTAATGTACACATTGCATCTACTGTGATTACTTCTCAGCCCATTGTCTCCTTTTCATTGTATGCTCAAGTTTCATAGAGCAGGAAGTCATAAGGAAAAAGTAGATATAAAGAGAAAAGCAGGAAGAAGTCCATGCTGCTGCAAAGAGGGAGATGCAGAGAGATCAACTGCTTTGGTTTCGAGGATTTGCAATTTGACTCTCTTCTGAGGCCTGGTTATAGTATATCGAGAATGCCAAAAGTTGTGCAGCATTTTCTTCTGGTTCCTACAGTCAATCATTTTCAAAAATTTATTTACTATGAAATTATCTTTCCCTTATTTTTCAGTACTTTTTGTTTTGAATATGCCTAATTTTGTGTTGTCTCTACATATCCTCAAATGTGAAGTGCTCTATCCAGATAGTTAACCAGCACTCAGGGCAGGGGGAGTTACTTTGACTTACTTCCCCATTCCCTTGGGCACTGATTGAGACCCCTTACTAAATCCACAGATGAAATACACATAGACCTCCAGCTTACATTCCAAAGCTGAGTGGGCTTTCATCTAGTGTTGCTGTTGAAAGAAGTGAAATGCCCTCCTGTTCTGCATCACTGCTCAGTTTCTTGAGATTCCAAGTAGTGCAGTGTATGAAAAAAGAGACTTCCTTAACCTGAACCCATCCACATTTCTTCCTATATCCATGCACAACAATTCTCCATGTGACTATACTTCCCAGAGAGCAATATGCCATTATTCTCCCATGTTTCTCTACCTGTTTTCTGAGACCAGTGGCTTCTGGGTAGATATAAAAGAGATGAGGCAAGGATGTAAAGCAAAGTTCTAACAGCACAGAGATGACTATCTAAATTCTTTAAAAGATTAATAATGATTGCCAGTCAATTGTGGGAGGGTAAAAATTGTCAGCCTGTATTTTGGGAGATGGGTATAACTGCTCATCCTTGATGCAAAGGATGGTAGATCACACATTATTATTATTATTTTGTTTTTGACACAGAGTGTCACTTTGTTGCCCTGGCTAGAGTGAGTGCTGTGGCATCAGCCTAGCTCACAGCAACCTCAAACTCCTGGGCTTAAGCGATCCTACTGCCTCAACCTCTCGAGTAGCTGGGACTACAGGCATGCGCCACCATGCCCGGCTAATTTTTTATATATATATTTTAGTTGGCCAGATAATTTCTTTCTATTTTTAGTAGAGACGGGGTCTCGCTCTTGCTGAGGCTGGTCTCGAACTCCTGACCTCGAGCTATCCACCCGCCTCGGCCTCCCAGAGTGCTAGGATTACAGGCGTGAGCCACCGCGCCCGGCCTTTTTTTACTTTATTTATTAACTCGTTGATACGATAAATATGTATGTTGGATCATTGTTGTATGCAAAGCACTGTGCTTGCTCCTGGTAACACATATCTAAACAAGAAACTCATGGTCCCTACTACCATTAAATTTTTTTCCTTGTTGCAGGAAATAAGTTAGCATTTATGAATGTCAACATTTATTGAGTGTATCTTACTCCATAGAGTTGTTATCATAACTAAACATGATAACCCATGCTTGGTGTTTGCAAGGTAAGCACTTAGTCAAGGTTAGCTTTTACTATTTTTATTATAATTATTATGAATACTACTACTTTCATTATTACTGTTGGTCAGACACTAAAGGGAACATCTTACAAATATCATCACATTTAGTCTTCAAAACAAATCTCTACGATGCCAGCCCTAGTTTTCCTTGTGGTGTTTTCATCTTTTATTCTTTTTCATGGGCATTTTGGCGGACTGTTGAAGTGGGCTGCAAGGGACTGCTAGCTTTTCTTTCTCCTGTTTTTCTTGATCCTGCTTCTCATCTTCGCCTGCTAATTTTGTCATTCATCACTGATGGTGCTGACACCAGTTTTAGCACCTGTTGATTGTTCTTGCTCACAAGCTATTACAGTGGTGTTTACTAAATTGGTGATTTTCTATTTCCATCACTTGATCTGTTTTTGTTCATTGGAAATTTTACTGTAGCAAGAGTTTTCACTTTCCTGCTCTATAATTATTTATACAACTCTTTATTTACATCAGTATATGCTCATGGGTATTCATTACAATCATTTTTTATTTTGTGACTCAAATTGATCCAGATTTGAACACTGAGAGCCCCGTGTAGTTGTCTCCTGTTTGCATAATATTTTCAACTGGAAATCTCTTTTAGATTTTTCTCCCATCATTTTATTATTAAAATTTTCAAACATAAAATGCGAAAAAATTATACAGTCTATAAATTATAAGAATCCATACTACCACGTGGATTCTACAATTTTTACTTTTCTATAGTTCTTTTATAATATAACTATCTATCCATCAACCTATCCTATCTTTTTTGATATGGCAAAGTAAACTGTAAACATAAGTACACTATGACATAAAACTCTTTAGCTTGCATGTCAATATCTAAAGTTAAATATTTGTTTATAGTTCATTTTTTAGGTAAAATTAAATACTGTGAAATGCACAAGTATTAAGTGTGCCATTAATAGAGTTTGGACAAATGTATATTCCTGTATAAATCAAATCCCTCTAATGATATAGCATATTTTCATCACCTTAGAAAGTTCCCTAATGCTTCTTTTGAAGTAGCCACTGTCCCCACCTTCTTATAGATTAAATTTGTTTCTTCTGAAACTTGATATACATAGAATCACTAATTAGATACTCTTTCATAGATAATCTAATTTCATACTCTTTCATTAGATACTCTTTTCACTCAACGTTTTTAAGATTCATCACATTGTTATCAGTAGTCCATTCCTTTTAATTGTTGAATATAATTGTGTTGTATAGACATAATACTGTTTGTTTATTCATTTTCTAATTGATGAATATCAGAATATTTCTAGTTTTTGCCCATTATTAGTAAAGCTGCTATGCATATTCTTATATGCATTTTTCCATGACTTTTGCTCTCTGAAGGTCTATCACAGGTGTGAGCCATACCCCTTTGCTTACCACCTGCGTACCACCAACCCCATTCATGCGAGGGCCTGCAGCCCTGTTGGTACCACATGATTCTACTCCCCTGGACCTGCTTATTGGGGGAGTGGATACCTAACCTTTTGGGGGAAACCAGATTAGTTTTCTAAGAACCTAAAATTCTGAAGCTGTGTACAAACATCAGCGTGGGGAAAGAGAGAAAGCCACTTTGCCAAGAGAATAATGCAGAATTAGAAAAACAGATATAGCTTATGAAGGGCGAATGGAGAACAATTGCCTATTTTTGATGGTTTTCTCATTTTGGACTTTCCAAGGCCTTGGCTACATTTCCTTCTTAGGTTTCATAATATTTTTCATTTAAATATAATAATATAATATTCTTTAATAAATTCTATTATTTATTCAAGGTAGCTCAATAAATTTCTGATATTTGGAACTGAAAATCTTGACAAAGTCACTGAAAACAAAGTGCCACAACTTACAATTTATTGTTTTGTCTAAATTCCAGTCTGTACCCAATTAGAAAAAAACATTCCAGACTGTTAGAACCTAACATACAATATATACTCAATAAATGCTTGTTGATTGATCAATGGAATGACTAAAAATGCAAACAATCTAAATGAGGGAATGATAAAGATTCTCAGTCAATTATGGTTTAGGGTAAATGGCGTGGTCAGAAAATTTCCTGTGAGCAGATTTTCAGTGGTGGTAAGGAAGAGAGAATGTCCAGTTGGGGAACTTTGGGTTTCTATCTGAGTACGGGGTGATTTCCAAAGAAGTAAAGAAAAGGAAGGTTCTGGACCAAGCAATTAAACAAAACCAAGTGTCCGCACAACAAGTTAAAGGTCAGGGCCCCATATAAAGAGGTGAAAAAAGACAGAGGTCAAAGTCTTTTTGCTTGCTACCATTTTTGGATGAAAACTTAACCTGCTTCACCCTCTTGTTAGGATCCAGGCAGAAGGAATAAGGAGAGTGAATGTAAGGAAGCAGGAATTTGTCTGCCTTCCTCAGGAAAGGCTTATCTGACTTCCTCTGCAGTAGCAACTTAGCCAGAGACACTCAGCATGCAGAGAAATTAGGTTGCCTGAGATTGCATCATCCCAGTCCGCATTGGAAATGTGTCTATTTTCTGAGAAATCATTGAGTTCAATCTACATTTCTCATTACCATTTAGTAAAAGAGGGACTACAGTTGACTGTAACAGATAAAGGGCAATTGCTTATTTTTCAATCAATTCTTATTGATTGGGGAGACACAGGGTCCTTAATTGTATGTGTGCTTCATCTTCCCACTGGAAATTTCTATTTCATCTGATAAATAGATTCTAGGTTAAATTACAATGCAACATCCTTATGTGCATTTGTAGGATGAGGCTTTAAGTATTTCAAATACTTGAGAGGAGAATCTAGAAAACCAGCAAATCTTTCTTTTACCTGAATTACCTACCTTGACTAGTAATGCAGGGTCCAAAACCAGACTGCCTAGGTTGAGTCCTAGCCCCGTCACTTACTACCTTTGTAACCTTGGGCCAGTGACTTTACCTCTTGATGTCTCAGTTTACCTGTGAAATGGGTATAACCATAGTAGAATTTATTTACTATATGGGATAGTTGTGAGGATTAACTGAGAATAATCTTACATAAATAAAATTTCATGTAAGAGAGACAAGTTCTCATTTACATAAAAGAACTAAATGTTTTCATATAAAGTCTGGGCTTTTAAAAATTTTTTACTTTTCTCTCTCCTGGTACCTAAGTGCTAGTGACCACCATGTCATGGCTGAGCCAGCATGTCTCATTTTATTTTCTCTGAATTCTGGTTTGTAATTTGTTGGAATTTATTTTTATATACTTATGTTTCAACATTTCTAATTATACTGTCAATAAGATTTTGTATGCTATTCTTATTCTCATGTCACATATTTTTCTGTTCATTTTGACACATTTGCAAATGATTGCATATTGATCCTATATTGTGCTATATACATTTGTCATGAATACATATATATTCATAATGCTTCCTTTAATTGATTCACAAAAATGGGAATACTGAGATTAAAGGCATGAATTATATTTAGAATTATGACACAATTTTCAGTAGTTTAATAGACATTTATACCAATAATTTTCTTTAATTCTTCTTTTAAAACTCTGACATTATTATGGTATAGCATGTGAAAACAGCATTCAAAATGTGTTTTTTAGGCCAAATGTGCATTTCTAAAATTATTTATTTCATACATGAATATCTCATTGTTTATCTCTAATAGGTAAAGATTTGTTTTAGGATAACCAAAATAACATTTATCACATCCCCAATTTTTTTAAAACCCTTTTTATTTTGCGACAATTATAAGTCCATATGCTGTTATAAGAAATAATACAAAGGGATTCTGTATATCCTTTATCCAGTTTTCCCCAATAGTAACATCTCACTTAACCATGATACATCATCACAACCAGGAAATTGGCATTGATATAATCTATCTCGCATTAAAACTTTTAACCATAATTCTTTTAATAATATTAAATATGAAGTTACTGTTCAAATTCCTGTAGTGTCCCATAATATTTTCCCAGATGGTTTATTATGATCAGGGGAGATCCTTGCATTATTAAGAACAAAGCAAACAAACCTCTCTCTTAGCAATATTTGCTGCTTTACACAGCCTAACGCGGACATGTATATTGCAAACCCTCTCTACACCAGGTGAGAATGGAAAAAGGACAGAGGGGTGAAGACAATTGAGGACCTCATCAAGTCACAATGATTATCTCCAATTTGAAGGCGACAGAACTGAAGTGCATAAAAAATAAGCACTTGTGCAAGGTCCTATGGATGGCTAGTGCCACAGCTGGAATTCTAATCCGAGGCTTTTTCATGTTTTCTGTGACAGCATGAGATATCCATGGGAGCTCTGGGGAAAAAGTCTCATAAAAATTCTGGATAGTTTACAACCTGCAGGACTGGTGGGACTCAAATATTGCTGATGCAGCTTAATACATTCTGGTACACTGACCTCAAGAGGTAGTTAGTTGGGCTGTTGATGAAAGGACGTGAGACTTGACCTTAAGGACAAGAGATCCACGCCGCTCCCATCATTTACTAGGGCTGAACTTTGGGCAGGTCATTTAATCTTTCTGAAATTCTATATTTCATCTACACAGCAGGAATATGAGTACCTATTTTATAGTTTTATTTGCTGATGACACAAGATAATATTTGCGAAGCTGCTAGCACGTAACAGTGCTCAATAAATGCTAGTTCAACCTGAATGCTTGGCAAATAGCAAAAAACAAATGCTACAGAAAATGTTATTCCATGTTAGCAATGAGGCTGAAAATTGAAGACTAATTTTTTTTTTTAATTCCCCAGAGTAATTTAGTTTTTCTCAAGGCAAGAGCAATGGTTGAACAGGGGCCTCTCTTTTGTATAGGGTGTCATGGACAAGGGGATGCCATTCATCCCCCCTCCCTTTTGTCCCCAGGTTCTTTACAGATTGGTGCTGACACATGCTCAAAAAACCAAGGCAAATCATCTGCTTGGCTCCTAACAAGCCGCTTGTGATTTTAGCTAGAGCCAGTTTAACATGAATGGCCCCTTTGTAGACCGTTTTGTTCTGTTTTTCTTAGGAACAAAATGCCAGCCTGGTCAAGATCTAGAAACTTGCTGTTCCATTGTAATAGGATATGCATTTAAATGAGAGCTATGCAAGTTGAGGGATACTCATGCTAGCATCAGATTCAGCAAGCCAGTGGGAAAATCTACCAAGTCCTCTGGAATCACTGAGCCTGAAGGCCTTCGGGGCTGGAAGCAGGATGGCTCCATGCTTTTAATGTAGATATTTTGTTTCTGCTCCCCTGCTGGCAGTAAAACATTGCAAATAAATCCTACTATTTGTTCCCTTCCCTTCTAACATGATTTCTACACTTAGGATTTTAGGAAAATGTTGTTTCCAAACTTTGGGTATAAAGCTAAAATTTCTTCTATGACACATGCCACCATGTTGTATTTTTATTTCCTCATAAAAGAGGAGTTTCTTTATTCTGAAATTCAGAACTTAAAAACATCAATTTTTTTGTTGCATAATTCAGTTTCTAAATGCATCTTCTTTTCTTTTTAGTTTCTAATATTGGGATTCACAAAATGAATGAAAGAGCACAATGTTGGGTTAGGCCTTGGGAACTGCAGTGATGGTTTGCGAAAGGTTTTAGGATGCTTTTATTTAAGATGTTGTTAAAATCTTTTGGTGGTATTAGGAGGAATCTCTCTAAAAGTTTTTCAATTTAAGTATTTAAATGAGCACTAAAGATTTTCTGTGGAAAGAGCACAAAAACTCTTTAAACAAAGGCCCATTTCACATTTTAATGCAAATCAGTATAATTTGGAGAGCCCGCCTATATTTCTAAATATAACACTGCATAAAATTAGTGGCATATTTTATATTATCCATTCACTTGTCCTAATCGCACTTCTGAAAAGCACTGTAGGGATGAATAGATTGCCTATAGAAAGTGAGGCTCACAAGCTTCCAAATACTTAAAGAAAAGATGAGACTATCAGGGATATGGAAGGCTGATGAACATTATTCAAGCCGAGACAAGCATCCATATCAATAGCAGTGGAAGAATAAGACCTCTAAGTAATTACCATCTCCTGTGGTTCACCAAGATTATGCAACGGGGAAGCTGTGGCTGCTCTAGCAGTCGACCAGGTAAATGGAGAACACTGGAGGCCATTTCTGGAGCTGCTGGTAATTGCCTCGTTTACGATAAAACGCTCCGTAGTATTAATAGAGCACTCCCTTGCTCCATACAGATATTCGTACCTGATTTACGACTCGCTTGCCCTGCAATGGGGGAGTCATGTGCAACAGCCCTCTGACTTTCTCCACTTGCACAACGGGTCAGTCTCAGAAGACCAACGTGGCTGCCTCCCCCCACTCTTTGTCTTTCCCACATATGCGAGGTGGAGACCAACAGGAGGAGAAGAGGGGGAAGAGAGGCCAGGATAGCAACTCTTTCTTCCATGCCACAGTTAGTTTAATAACTCCAGGTTAGGGATCCGCATAGGAATGACAATGCCTGAGGCCTGCTAACGCAAACCCCCTCATAGACTGAAGGACCCACAAAGCTAGAAGTTAGTCCAGGATTCCCAAAGTGACTCTCTTCTCAGCCCAGATAGCAAGTGCTCCCCCACTAAATTAGGGGGCAAACAATCCACATTTTAGGAGCTGGACAAGCCCCTGACTGTAATATGAAACCTCTGACAGGCATTTTCTAACAATCTCAGGAATGCAGGGCAGGTTATGAAAAGGAAGATTGATTTAGAAGGGCAACGGCTCTGCTGTTTTTGGTGTTGAGAAATAAGTATCTGGGAGGGGAGGGAAAGGGAATGAGGTTGTAAGAAGATCTGCCAGCCACTTTACAGAAGCTGGCCAAATATCCAGGTGGAGCTTTCCAGGCTGCTGTGACTTAACATTCCCTCCACCGAGTGCTGGAGGCCAGTAAGGCAGCAAAATAAAAGCAGCAACACAACTAAGCCTGGTTCAAGAAGGCTGCAAAGCAGACCAATAAATCCCAAATAGAATGCATTTCCAGGTGCCGGGGTGCCCTGAGTGGGAGCGAGTGATATACTTAGTGCTTTACTTACTCAGGAAGACCCTGAGATTTATGGAATTGTTCAAAAATCTAGACTGCATTTATGTGTCCTTAGAGTGCTGGATAAAAGTCCAAGTAAGTTTAAAATTGGGAATGATAATGAGTCCATTTTAAAATCACACATTTCACTCCCCTGTGTGCTTTTAGACAATAGAAAGTTTTAATATACGATAATGTAGTGATTATAGTCTCCAAAGCTAAAGTAATGGAATGAGGGTGTAGACTTTCCCAATCCTGGAAATCTCTCTTTCTCTCTCTGTTTAAAGGGCAGGAGTTGCCTCAGAGATTCTTCTGGAAAGCTTTAGGCCTCTCAGGATTTTTCTAAATATGGGAAATGAGTTATCATGATGTTGCCTGGGCCTGGCTTTTTTTCTAGGGAACTGAAGCAGTTAGTTCAAGTACCACTTTGCACTCAGCTATCCATGACTAAAGACTTCAGCTTCCCAACTACGGTTGGGCCATGCTGTTGGAACCCGGGTCAAGGGGAGGGATTTGGAAAACCAGACAGAAGAGGGAATTTGCACATAGAGAAGCCACAGGATTCCACAGGGTTTTTGACCTTGCTCCATTTGAAGAGGTCCAAGGCCCAGTTCTCCAACTTCTAATATGAGTGGGTAATGTTGGCATGATGGAATATGAGCCAGTTGGGGTCACCCATGTGGATGGTCTCTTCCGGGTTCTGGTGCTAATAGCGTGTGTTCTGTATTGATCCTTGGCCTACTGTTGGCTGTACTTGAAGTCCTCTGCATGGGGTATCAGTTTGCTGTCCCTATCACATCATCACAGTCATCTGCTGAAGTATCTGTATGGTGGAAAGGTTTCCTAGAATAGTTCTGTGGCTCCTAAATCCTGGTTCTCAAATTTCATAAAGAAGGGGATCTACCCATCGATTCTCTGTTACAACTTACATACTAAACTCAAAGGACTAGGGGAGCTCTTCACCTTTTAAGATAAAAATTTTGGATTTGCTTTGGGATCTGGGCAGGTAGGTAGAGAGTAAGTCATTGTAATATCTAGCCAATCTCAGAACTATTGGTTATCTTTGATTAAACAGAAGTTCTTACATTGCAGAAGAGGTGATATCTTGCTGCATATCATGTGTGACATTTGACTAAGCGTTTATATGAATGTGCAAAGTTGCCAGACATGGGTCTTCATGCTGTTATCAATCTTAGACCCAGGAGAGCTTGGTGGGGGAGGGGTATTGCCCATCTCTTGGCTTCTGCCTTCCCACCAAGTGCATCCTATCCAGGGGACCTGGAGTACAGGGCCAGCCAGTGGAAGCTCAGCACTACAGATGAATTCCTCTTTGAGTAGTTCTCTGCTGGTGCTGATGCTGATGAAACATGCTAGGTTCTGAGTTTGGGTCATAACCCACATTTTACAGTTGTGCCGCTGGGCACAGACTACACTTGTAGCTTAAGTGAGAATCTCACAGCAGAGTGGTTCTGGAACTCTGCAGCAGCCACAATGCCTTTGTCAGGTTTCTTTGAAGAGTCCAGAGTACAGCCTATTACCTATCTCAGGCAGCTTTCAAAGGAGAGTTCAAGATGCCTCAGAAAATCAGAGCAAGGCTAAATGAATGTCTGAAGAGCTATGTTCTTGGGAGCAAGTGAAAGATCTGAAAGAGTTTTCAATAAGGCACAGACAAGTCTGAGCACATGAATGAAGAGCACAACCCTTGGAAACATCGCTAGAGGAGAGGGTGACAGCAGAGAGGGTCTTTCCTAGAATACCTTCAGTCAGGGCCACTTCAGTCTTAGTAAACCATTGGAAATCTTATTTCAGAGTTTCTATGCCACACAGAATCAAACATAATATATACCCACGTCCAAAATGAAATATCAATTTTGTTATCAAATGACAAGATTGTTATAATTGATTTTCAAAATTATTTGATATCAAATAACTCATTTATTTTATGATCGGCTATGATCCCTCTGAAACCATTGTGCATTCAAAATTCTCACCATGTGAAGAACAATATATGCTACTGGTTGTTTTCAAGTTGTGGTAAAATTTTACACATATTAAATGTGATGATTGGTAAATCTGAAGGGTGTAATATTATTATAGGCATTTGATTAAACATTTATTAATTTTGGATTTTAGTCTTCCTTTTGTATTTTAGAGGCAATAACTTTCTTTTTCAAATCTCCAGCATTTTCACAGGTTCCTGCGTAGTTCACCTACTCTTGTCACTGAGCCTATAATGCCAGTTGGATAAGGCCGCTGTTCCCAGCTGAGCCCACCACAAGGAAGGCAGTTGCTCAGCCAGGTTAGACAGTTGAGTACAATTTGCAAGGAAGAGTCTTGGAAGATATGAACAAATAAATGAGTTACTATCTTATCTTCAGTTGTAGAATGGTGTGTTGTTTCCAAGATTTACTTAATTGCATTTTCAACTGAAGAGAAAGGAGTGGGTGGCATACTTTCTCATCTCCGGACGAACAGATTTTTGTCCTAAGAGACACTTGGAAGTTCTGGGCACTGACTTGTCAAGGCAAGACAGTGTTTATGTATTTGTGCACTACCTTGTTCCACAAAAATTTGAAATTGCGTATCAAAAATACATGTGTAATGCTCTGATGAAAACATTATTCTCTTACACCTCATTGAAAGAAGAGTTCTTTGTTCGGAAAGTTCTTTGAGGAGCTGTTGGAAATGAAGCAGAGACTCCAAGCTCCTGAGTGCCAACTGGTGCCAGCGCCATGTCTCAGAGGTGGGGGTGCCGTTGTACTTAACAGAAGGGTGAAGATTACAAATTCTTATGGGAATATCCAAGTAGCAGGCAACAGGTGCCAGGGGAGATGGACCTGGCCACTGAATGGGATGGCCTAGTGTAGTGTAGGGTTTGGAGACCAGAAGGGTTTAAAAAGAGCTACCAAGTTGTTGTTGTGGGTTTCTTCTGGGTACTTTGAAGAGAAGGACAAAGAGGAAATTGGAAGCTAAGTTACATACACAACAAGGTTAATCTAAATCATAACAGGTCTTCTAGAAAAGAGACACATGGAATGCAGAGGAGTCTACCTACAATCAAGCTGTGAGTGGTTCTAGTATAAGTTTCATAAAACCCAGAAGTGATTAATCATAAGCTCCTTAATAAGATGAATAATGTGAATTGCCTGGTATAGTGTTAGGCTTAGGGTGACATTCAGGACATCAGTTCACCTACCTCCCCTCTTTTGAGACACCTGTCAATCTCATTCTAGAGGACTGGTATGCCATTCTCCAAGGTTCTATTCTAAGCTTTCTTCTTTTTATTGTCTTTTTTCCCTTTGAATTTCATTCTTTTCCACCATGCTCTCCTCTGCCCAATTTTTCTCTCTGTTAACAGTTAATTATCAATGATTTCACTAAACCATTTTTGATTTTTCATTCTTCTCATTCTTCCTATTTAATCAATTGATGTGCATTATCAATGCTACCTGGGAAATTTGTCTCACACTCTATTAGTTTCCTATTGCTGCTATAACAAATTACCATGAACCAAGTGGCTTCAAACAATGCCAATTTATTATCTTACAATTCTGGAGGTTAGAACTTCACAATGAGTCCTGGGCTCAAATCAAGGTGTCAGCAGGCCTGAGTTCCTTCTGGAGGCTCTATGGGAGAGTGTGTTTCCTTGCCTTCTCTGTTTCCAAAAGACCACCTGCATCCCTTGGTTCATGGCTTCTTCCTCCATCTTCAAAGCCAGCAGGGTAGCATCTTCTCTCCTCTCTGACCTCTGCTTCCCTCTTTACATTTTCTCTATCTCACTCTGATCCTTCTGCCTCCCTCATATAAGGACTCTCATGATTAGATTGGGTCTCCCCTGATAATCCAGGGTAATCACCTCTTCTCAAGATCCTTAACTTAATCACACCTGCAAAACCCCATTTACTGTGTAAGGTAACAGGTTCTGGAGATTAGAATGTGAACATCTCTGGAGGGCCATTGTTTAGCCTGCTGCACCCATCATCATTCCCCTCTTTCTAGTTGCCATTGGATTTGCCTTCCCTCCCTCATGCCTGGAATACTGTAATAGCCTCACAACCAGATTCCTGGTCACCAGTACCTTACCCCTCTGATCCAACATGCATGCCACTTCTCATCATGATCCTACAGCTGGGATCTGCTCACGTCTCTCCCTTCATCTGAGCCATTCAGTGGGTTCTCACTGAACACAGAAGAAAACTCTAAAACCTCAGACTTTAATGCTGATTTTCCATGCCTTTACCCATTTTCCATGCTTCCACAGGGTTCAGTCATGTAGCATGCATTCCAGGTATCCACTCCACTCCAGATTCCTTCAACATGCCCTGAACTTTCACAAATATTTCCTTCTGCTTTTTGTGTCCTTTCAGTAAAGAAGGGATTTTTTTTTTCTTTTCTTTTTTCCCCGTTTCCATATCCTGTTAGCTGAGGTTCAAATTATTACACAGGGCTCAAGTCAAATCTCTCCTCTTCGGCGACACCTAGATACTTCCAGTCTTCACGTACTTTTTACCATCTCTTTTTCATCTAAAGACCTCTGCATGCATTCATGGGGTGATTGTCTGTCTCCACAGATGGTGCAGCTCTGATGGGGAAGAACCATTTGTTGATTTTTCAAGACCTCATAGCACTTAACGTGTTGCTCATTAGAGAATGTGAACAGATATTAGTTTTATTGTATATTTGATATTTTTCTTTAAGGGATAACTGAAGAATTTATAGAGATGCCCTTAAAGTAATTTTTTAAAGGGTACATTATGACTCCAACACAAAAGTTTTGTATATTTTGATTTGCTGGTGTTCTGGCTGGAGGAAGGTTTCTTCATTCTCTGGGCTACATCCCCTAGCAGGGAAGGTAGCATTATGGGAAAGGTCCTTCAGGTCTTTCCCAATCCATTTGCCCCCAGTAGTGTTTCGCATCTGCTTTGTCATTCCTGAGCCTCAGATACGGTGCCAAGGGGCCCTTGTCCTCCAACAGATACTTCTGTTCAACTTTGTCTGCAGTGAATTATTCCTCTCAGTTCCTTATCCAGTATTTAATTCCCCATTTCTGAGCTGTATTGAAGGTGAGGGAGGCCTATCTGATCTCCCAAGGGGCGCGGTGCCAGCAGAGTAATTAGCTAGGCTTCATGCCAGTTCAGAGCTTTGATCTGGAAACCCATAACCTTCAGTTTCAATATGGTGGTGGAAGAAGGTGTGGGGCTGAAGGAGAATGCTCTAGGCTCTTCTTTCAAAACTGTGCAAACATTACCCTGGAGAGGCTGAGAATTGGACTACACAAAGTGTCATTGAAAAAAAAGAAGAAATGTATTGCTTCATTTAACTAATCAAACTCTGACAACGTGTCAGTGGCTTCACAGAAAATTTAAACCAAGGAAGCCTGTATCCAAAGGCGATAAGGCTGATAACGTTTATTGAATTGTGAATGGTATTTCTCTGGGCACAAGGCTTGATGTGAACAGATATGCTTCTGTGAGGATGTCTGTGACCATAATGAAAGTAGTATCAGGAAGAGCCAACTGTGTTTTTTCCATCTTTAAAAAAAAAAAATCAGGGAGAAGAAGAAACGTGCCATGACATATAAAAAGGCACGTTTGACCAGAAGACACATTCTGGTTTTGTGGCCACTAGCTCAAATACAAAAGATTTTTGTTGGAGTGAGGTTTGAAAAGCTGACAAGAAATAAAGCAGCCTCAGAAAGCTGTCTGTCTATGTGAAGTACTTTGCTGGCACCAACACGGAATGTGGCAGCTGCATTTGGTATCCAACAGGGAGCTATAGATTTTTACTAATACTCATGGAGAAAGCGATTGGCAAGGACCCTCTGAGAGTTCTACATGCTCAACACGTTGGCCAGGAAAGCATGTGGAACCCCAAAGGATGGCACAGCACTTCCCTAATGCTTTTCCCCCATTGTGGTTTGGCTATAGCTTTTAAACTTGAGAGTGAATCATAATGGAATTGCAAAGTGGTCTCATTATGTTAGATGGATTGAAACAACTTCTAATGTATGACAATGGAGAAGCTGGTGGGGGGATGTTAGTGGTGGCTGGCAGTGGGCTTGGCCCATGTTTAGTTAATGAAGGCAGTGGTCTTTGTGGGTGACCAGAGAGAGGAGTCTGGGACAGGACACCCTGTCTTAAAAATACCTTTTCTGCTGGCCTGTCATGATGCTTTTATCTCAGTCTTTAAATTCCCACTGGCTAAGGCTTAAAGGTCTTTAACAACCAATAAGATGCCAGGGCTGCTGAAATGAGTTGGGCATTAAGCTGTGTTAGCATTAAGAGAATTCCCTTCAAAGCTGTCTCTCTCCTATGTCCCTAGTCTGTTCCTGCCATACACCATGACAATCTCCCCATGTGTCTGTGGTTTCTTTCACTTCCTAACCACACACATCTAATTAGTAAGTGAGTCTTGTCACTCTGTCTCTGGATGGATTTTTCTCCATCCCAGTGCACTGCCGTGACCATCTCTCGCCTGTATTAATGCAGTGGCCTCACGGTCCTCTGCTGCAGCTACTGGGCTCGCATTCTTCATGCTGCCTCCATTAGCCTTTCTAAAACACAGGTCTGATCTTGTCACCATTCCCCTTGAAACCTCTCCATAACTCCTATGTGGCCACGGGATTGTCCCAATCTTGCAGTTTGATAGCAAATGTCCTCCACTTACACCTGTTTCTCTGACTCTGTGTCTTCTCGCCATATGGGTAACACATTCCCCTGATTATAAAAAAGAAAACTTTTACGGCTTCAGTTTATCACACTTGTTGCCCCTCTACCTACACTGAACTTTCCCTTCTTCTCCACTTGTAAAATTTCTTCTTCTCCTCCAAAATCCAGATCATATATTAGTGCTGCTCCTGTAACTCTTCTAGAAAAAACTCACTCGGTCCCTTTTCTGCTCAAAATAATTTGTACATACCTCCATCAGAGCAATTTCCATCCTGTTAGTAACTCTCTGCCCACTTTCTCAAAGATATCAATGATGTGGCATTCATTCTAAGCATTTGGTGCTGACACAGTGTCTAGAATAATAAATTCAAATTAAAGAACTGACTGACTGAATACATAAACCATTCTTGGGAATTAATAGGTATGATCAGTTGTCTGTATCAACAGCTCTGATGATGTAGCTCTATGGCAAACTATAAAGTAAGTTGCTGCTTTCATGGGATTTGTAATCCAGGTGGGGCAGCAGACATTAAATACACAAATACACAAATGAGAGATAGCTTCAGATAGTGCTAAGTGCTGTACAGACAGTCAAAACAGGAGGGCGTTGGAATAACTGATTGTTGATGTAGCTCTATGGCAAACTGTAGGGCCCTTCCACCACATCACGTGTTGTCAGAGAAAACTTCTCTGAGGAGGTGTCACTTAAGCAAAGAGCCAATGACAAGAAGGAAAGAATCTTCTAACCCTGTGAAGATAAGACATGGGTGAGGGTGGGTTGGGGAGTATTGTAAGCAAAGGCAGAAGCTAATGCAAAAACTCTAAGGAGGGAACGGAAGGATTGCATGTGGGACAAAAACGAAGAAGGCAGGTGGGAGAAAAAGGTAATGGGTGAGCTCAGAGAGGTAGGCGAGAAAGGGCAGACGGTGCAGGGCAGGGTGGGGTGCTTTCCTCATTGCCATGGGAAGCCCTGGAGGGTTTTCAGCAGGAGAGCAGCATGGTCCTAAGACTGGACACCCAGGCATCCTGCTCGGTTCTCCGGGATTCCTGACGTCATCCTTCTAGAGTGTGAATAGGTACCTTCCCTGCTCTTCAGCTCTTGTCTTGTTTTCTCTTTCTGTCTCATTTCTCTCTCTCTCTCTTTATGCTCTTGAGGACTCTGGGGCACAGTTTAAAGCAACCAACACAATTATGACCACTCTTTGCCCCGGTTTTATGCAATTTTATATTCTACGCTTTGCGACATTTCTATTAATCATCCAGGAGACTTGATGCACTAGGAAGCTGCACTGGATTTTCCTGTGGTTTTGCAAACTCCTGGAATACTGTGTACACAGCCTATTCTGAGAAGCACTGGGATATGGAGTGCTTGATTTAGTCTGATGAGGTCCAAACATGGAATGGGCATGCTTGACTGGGGGCCCCCAGGTGGGGGGAATCCGATGGAGAGAGGTTTTGCCAGTGGTCAGAGTAAAGGAAGCTACACAGGATCAAAAAATTTGTTGAAAGGGGGACATGAAAAAGACCCAGCTGCAAACTTTACTTACTTCCCTCACTTATTTTCCAATATTTTCGGGGGACACCTGTGTGCTCCCATCAGAAGGTAAGCTCTATACACAAGGACCTTGCCTGACCTACCCTCAGTGCCCAGGGCACCGCTGAGCACATAGTAGTGGCTCAGTAGCTATTTATGGAATGAGTAAAGAAATGCTTACATTATTGAGTGAGCACAGAAACCAGCAAGGCCTGATCTGAGACTCCCCCAGAGGAAGACCAGGAAAAATCTCCCATGAATACAGAGGTCATCCAGAAATGATTCTGGAATACTGCTGTTGGCATTTAGGGAGGGATGTGAGAAGAAGGAGGTGGCACAGGAGGTAGAGAGGGGAAAATACATTAAATTAAAGATGCATAGGCAAAAATGAAAGAAAATTAGAAAAAGAGAAACAATGGGTTTAGTTTAAAAATAAGTATGAAATTAAACAGAGATTGAACATATTTAATCAGACTATAAAAGTCTTTCCTAATTACTAAGATGACAAAGAAACCCCTTGAAAGGAAGTTTATGAAGCACCGCTCCAATCAGGCTCAGAGCCTTTTGGGATCGTTTGAGTGATAAGTGTGTGGGTGTTACTCCCTCTAGATTATCATTTTCTTTCTGAATTCATTTCCTTCAGCAGAAATGAGAGCCTGCATCACTCAGGGGGCATTCTTGTGTGCCGTGTGGGTTTCCCTCCCTGAGCTCTCCTGGAACCACAGGGCTCAGAGCTAACAGGTCACAGGAGGTTCACCCTGGCCCTGGGGTCGGGGGTGGGGGAGGTTCAGCCCCATCATTCAGAATCAGAGGACTGAAGATGCCCCGGCAAGGAGACTGTGTCAGCATACCAGGAACTCTTTGCAGTGGTTGAATTGATGTGCAGTCATTGTGTCCAAATGGTAGGACCCTTTGGTCCTTCCCATCCTTCAAGTCTCAGCTGTCATGCTCCCTTCCTTCCTTGACTCACCCAAGACTCCCTTCCCCTTTGCTCCCACTGGGCTTAGTACTTATCTATAGGATACGAATTATACTTAATTAGAACATGGATAGCTCAATTTCCAATCATATATTGCATACCACACAGTTTATTCAATTATTCATTTATCCCAGCATTCATCATTCATTCATGAGCCACTGAACATCTTTTAAACTTGACACATGGTGCTATGTAAATGGTTGGAACACCAAGGCAGTAAAACCTGGCAGCTGCCTTCAGGAAGCTCGGTGCCTAGTGTGGAACAAAAGGGACAAAGACCATTTGCTTAGTGGCTGCTATGTTTTAGTTACTGTACTGGGTATTTTACCTTCACACTCTCTAATTTCATAACAATCCTATAAGACAGGAACTGGGAAGTAGATGCTCGGAGAGTAAACTGATTTGATTGCCTCAAAGCCATAAGGTTAGAAAGATTACATGGTCTGGTTCCCAACTAACCTTTTTGTTGTTGTTGTTGTTGTTATTGCTAAATTACACTGCATGTTATTCTTTGTCAATCTCCCCATAAATGGCAGCTGTAGCTCTTTTTTTTTTTTCACACCCTTATTATACTATAAGATCCACGGGTTAGGGAGCAAATCTCTTTATCACTAGTTACTACCGGAAGGTTTAGGGTACTGTAGGTGCTCAGTAAGGATTTATCTAAAGGCTGCTTGCATGAATGAATGACATAGAAGGCTCCCCACCTTCAATTTCAGATAGTGACCTTCAAAGCGGTCTGACTTTTGTCATCTCAGCTCTCTTTCCCAGTTCTGGGCACCTATTTCCTGTATTGGTCAGAGTTCAGCCAGGTACATGAAGCAGGAAGTATTTTAACACAGGGAATTAGAGGTTCACACATCCACGAGGGGGGGCCAAGGTTAGCAGGGTTCGTTCAAGAAATCTGGACGTGCAGGGGGCAGAGGAAAGCTCTCGAAGTGATTTTTGATGGTAGTCGGGTCCCAACTACTGCTGGAGAAGACTGACTTCTCCTCTTTGCTTTCCAAACCCTGAATGAGACCCTTTCCTTGGAGCATCGAATCCAGAATCCTGGGGAAGGGAATGCTGGGAAGGGTAGTTCCTTGGTGAGGGAGCAGAGGGAGGTGAGGATGACTCCGTCCGCAGCAGACAGTCTGGCACTTGGTGAACGCAATGTTTCTCACCCAGCCCTCTGAGTCCCGGCTGCCTCACTCGGCAGCACTTTTGTAAATCAACTTGTATCTTGTTGCCATGCTAACACTGGCAAACGCCAGAACTTTTGCCAGTAACAAAAAAAGATCCATTTCTAACCAGAGCAAGGGAATTCTTTTTTTTTTTTTTTCCTATTTTTCTCTTTTATTTCTTTTTCTTTTTTTCTTTTTTTTTTTTCCTCCAACAGAGACTAAATTATGAGGTCTAAATCTGGGCAGGGCTTTCAAATAGAGCCCTGACCAGTGCTGAATTAACTTGAAGAATGATGAAAGGTTGGCTTCTGTCTCTCGGCAGCTGTGAGTTTTGGTCAGCCCTTTGCAAAGTAAGAGGAAACTTAATGAACCCAAATAAGACATGATCCTTTGTGGCTATAAAAGTTACACTGTGAAAAAGCTCAGCTGGTCAAGAGCCACTTGAAGATGATGTTGCCGCTGGGGAACTCTGTCAAAAGTCCACTCCTCTTGGTGAGTTTCCTTTTCTTTGAGGGAAAACAAAGAGAGGTTTTACAAGCCAGAGAAGGGTCATTTTGCTATCTGAAAGAGCGCATTCAGAAACTGAGGCCCAGTGCGATTGGGAGACATCCATAGTCAGTACTTGTTTATTTGTCCAGCTTTACACCATGTAAGTGATGCAGAATCCTTTCCGCCTCTAATAATAACACCACCGTGGCCCTGAGTTAATGGAAAGCTGGAAGGGCCGAATGAGAGCCGGTGCTCAGATCAACCTCTGCGGGTCAGACCAGTCCACAGCTGCGGTCGGGCGGGCGGGAGGCGAGGGGTGGCGTGGAGCAAGGGCAGAGGGAGCCCATCTTAAAATATTTTTGCCTAGTCAACAGATTGAATGCATGGTGTTTTACCACCAAATTCGTCAACTGGAGAATTTTTTAAAAGGCTCGGGGAAAACAACCACCTAATTCATATTCTATGGCTTCTAATTGTGCAAGCAGTACATTTCAGAAACCTTTTGTACCGAGGAGTCTTCATTTGTAGAGCATTTCGTTTGCTTATACAGTAGGCAACAGTGCTTAAATAGCGTAATTATTATGTGTTTCTAGTTTGCTTCAAATTTTGATTCAATCAGAATCCCCAAACCTGACAGCCTATAATCAAACAAAGGGAGTGCTCTGGAAGCGAGGGATTAACAGAGGGGAATTAAACTGTCGTTTTGAAACAGCTTAGACCAATATGAAAGCCCATTTAGGAGTCTCTCCATAAATATCCCTTTTGTTTTGTCTAATTGCCGGTTTGAATGTATCAGACTCATCAATGGGATTAGGGTTAATAGATGTTTGGTCACGCAGAACATGCAGAGGAGGAATCTGATACACACACACAAAAATTGCACTTAATGAGCTTAGCAAATGTTTGCCATATTTTTAATGAACCCTGGGGCTGTCATTTAGAAATGCTTAGCAACGGCTTTTCCATCCTTGAAAATAGAGCAACTGAAGGACATTAACACTATGTACACCGTAAATAAGAGGAGCTATTTAAAGACACCAGCCAGGAGGAGGGAATGATGATATTTTTCTGTCCGAGAGCCAGTGATACTTAACACTCTGGGTGTGGGTTCAATATGTGACAACATAGCCGGGTGGTTCAAGTTTCCCTAAGGGCACTGCGGGGCGTGAGGTTTTTTTTTTGTGAAGGGTCAAGTAACCGTTTATTTTTTTCTGAAATTAAACCTGTTTAGGATCGAATCTCCCACCTTCCCACTCCAGGCCCTGCTTCTGTTTTCGCACCTTCCTCCTGCCCTTTTCCAAGTATCCGTGGAGAGGCTTTCTAAAGAGGAGGTTTTGCTTTTGTTGCTGCTTCCCCAGACCCAAAGCTGCCCTGGCCGCAAGGCCGGCTGCCGGCAGCTCAGCCAGGCGAGGCGGGAGTGGCGAGCTCCTGGGATTGATTACTCGGAAGATTGAATGATCCATCTTTGGAGCCCTTGGGATTTGGCTCCGAAACCAATGCAGTCGGCAGTGACGGGGCCTTATTGAAAGAGGCCATGCGGCTCGTGCTCTCAGAGCACAGAGTGAGCCTAAAAGAATCAGGTTTTCTTGGGGGAAGGTTTGATTTGATAGAGCACAAAATGCAAGTCCAGTGGATTATAGTTAGAGCAAATGAAGAATATTTTAGACCCTTAGTTTTCTACGGAGCCAGTTGATTTCAAGGACTTCCTGCTCCCTGCCATGTCTCCTCTAGCCCTGCCCCTCAAGAAGGCAAAAATAGACACCGCCTCATTAAAAAAGTATATTATGAACTAAACACAGCTACCTTTCAGCTTGGCTGGAAAATGAACAACTCTCCTGTGATAGCAGTCGTACTTTCGTGTTGAATGATGGGGTCGTAATTCTTATTAGGAAAGAACTAAAAAAAGGCTGTTTCTGGTATTGTTCGGGACCTTTATAAAGCATGCGAAATTATAAAGTTTTCTTTGGAGGGGAGTAGAATGCAGAAAATCAGCATCCTGGGAGAAAAGGACCTGTGTATTTTGTTCTTATTGTGGTATTGCTGCTGATGGTGGTGTGTGTGTGTGTGTGCGTGTGTGTGTGTGTGTCTGTGTGTTTATGTATTTTGTTAGTCATTTGTCATCAAGTGCTCCTTGCCCTCAAGCAACTATTAGAATGCCTGGTTTGATGAATGAAGCTAGAGATATTACCAAAGGCTTTATGGCTTTGTAGTTTAAAAACATTGTCAGTAATAAGCTGTTTTTCTTTTAGAAGTGTCTGAATTCTTGGCACCCAAACCAGTGGATCAGATGAGTTCCAGAAAATCATTTGTTAAATGAATCCCTTAGGTCATATGTCCACAACCCAAACACCTACGGAATCTAGATTGGTAATGTAATTGAATGACTCTAGCTAGATGAAGTATTAAGGAATGGTGGGAACTGAAGCAAACTGAAAACCATACTTGTCCCATCTGAAGAGGGCAGGGACTACTTGGTTGGACACTCTGCTCTTTAAACTCTCAATCCAACTTTACCTCCTCCCTCTTAACTTTCCTATCTTCTTGATTGCTGGACTTGATTTTGACCTTGATACCCACGGCTCACTGACTCTGTCTTAACCTTTAGGCTTTAAGACACCAGCTACATTTTCCCTCCATTCCTCTGAGTGCTATCCTACAACCAGGTCTCAGGTGAATGAAAGAATGAGTGAGCAAATGAATGAACGTTCTACTTTTGTTTAGCGCTAGCACTAGTGTGTGTGAGACCTTCTCCTTCCTTCCTCCTTCCTTCCTTTGCTCCTTCTGTTCCCTTCCTTTCTGCGTGTATAAAGATTAGCATAAAGTAACTTCTGCAGTGTAGACAGTACCTGATCTAGAGAGAGTGGTGCAAAGACATTTATTCATACATGCAGTTGTAACATGGTGGACAGGTCCTCCAGCTGCGACACTCACAGAGGCCTCAGGGAGAAGAAAGCAGAGGTCCCTAGTGCTGCTCACAGATGACCTTTGTGTGTAAGTTGTGTGTAGGTGTTTGCTAGGTAGACAGTGTTGAGAAGAATACTCCATATAGCTAGACAGCTTGGCCAAAGGCACAGGAGTGTGAGAGTATGGCTTGCTTGGAAAGTAACACGCATGGCTATAGTTTGGGGGAATTGCAGGCAAGAGGCTAGAGAGGTGGACACGAATTAAAGCCTAAGGCTTGGACTTTGCAGTTTTTGTGTAATATTCTCAGCCAGCCTACCCAGACTAACTTAGACGAGAAAAAGCTCTCTGGCCATCTTTCTGAATGCTTCCTTTTTCAAGGATGCACTCGAGGGACTGGCCATTTAAGGGATGCCATTTAAGGGATACCAACTGATCGAAGACAATGTTTTTACTTTTGTTATTTTCAAAAATATTTTTTCCAGGAATGTTCAATTGTCCTGCCAATGAGAATCGATCCAAAGCACTTTGAACACCTACTAAGGACATGGCAATGTGCTATGCAAGGTGGAATTACAGAGGCTTTGCCATCACCCTCTTTTCTTAAAGAGTTTATAATCTCTCAGGAACATTGGTAGGGCTATTTTAAAAAGAGTAGGGGAAACTCTTGGGGGAAAAAATCCATATTTTTACGCAAAACAAAAGAAAATGCCTCAGTTGCTTGTGACTTTTCAATTCTAAAATCAGAGATTTTCTTAGCTAAGATATGTGAGGTCCAACCAGTACTTTCTTACATATATAAAAAAGTAAAACATTGCAACATTTAAACCATAAGGTCTCTTTGGGAGTGGAGTGAGGAAGAACTGGGTGGAGTTCTTAGGCTAGTCGGGGTAGGCTGAGGTTAGGCTCTTCAGGGTATGGAGTTGGCCGTGCTTATTAACTTCATAAATTAAAGTATCACTGTGTATCTTTGACTGTCTCAGAAATTTAATAAGCAATTTTAATATAAGGGCGGAATTACAGGGGAAAAAAGCTAGATTGCCATTGTGCCTGTCTTGCAGAGGACTTAAATGCATTATAAATATGATAAAATTAAGAAAGGTGAATATTTTAAAACCTACCACTTTTATTAATTTTATCTGTTCCTGAGTTTCTTTAAGACCAATTTTATTTTTTTAAATTAAAAAAATTTTAAAAATTGTGGTAAAATACACATAGCGCAGAATTTATCATCTCAATCATTTTTAAGTGTACAGGCCTCATTTGCTTCAAAGTAAGGGAAAAATCTTATTGCCCCAAACTGTTACATTTAGTTTGCAAAATGAAAAAAGTCTTTTTTCTTATAAAGTCCAACAAGGGCAAAACTGGAACTTTACAGTAAAAAATAACACATTCGCTTTGGACTCCTTGCTAAGAGGGTCAGAACAAAGGCCTTGGCTGTAAAGTGCCCAACCATTGTGAAATGAGACCGCCATGCCCACGAGGAACGGGTGGGAGGGGAGCAAAGGTTTATGGCTGACTGGTTCGGTTTTGCTCTCGCTGATCTATGGCCACTGATCTGTTTGGGTCTTTTCGGGGCAGGGGGAGGGGGCAGTATTTGGGTTGTTTATTCTGACAGCAGGCTAGATGCTATTTCCATCTGCCTTGGAGTATTTGAGGAGATAAATGTCTGCCACATCCTGATGAATGGTCTCAATGGTTCATTGCCAGAGAAACTGAGTTATGGCTCCTATATTTTATTTAAGAGAAAACTTCAGCCATATCCGAAGTATGCACTGCAGCCTTCCATGTGAGCAGGACAGCATAGCGTTTTTCTGTTTAAAGGACAAGGTTTTCACAGTTGCACCTTAGGGGAACAGAAAGGTAGGGGATAGGTACAAAGCACTCTGTAATTCAGGCTAATAAATCCAGTGTCATCAGTTTAAAATACAGAGAAGAATCTAGGGAGCAGAACATAACAATTCTATGTCTGGGCTGCATTTAAAATCTTCTTTATCTTTGCACTCACAGCCAGTTAAAATCATTTCGGAGCACATTATTTTTTAAGAATAACAAAGGGAAACATATGAATTTAAATGCTATCAAGAGTATCACAAGATATTTATTATCTGAGATATGAAAAACATACAACTTTTTGGCATATATACCAATTATATGTATCAGTGGATTGAATGAAAATTTATTCTAAACACCAACTGATTTTCAGATACCAAGTGGCAAGGGGATTATAATTATAAATGGGTTTTTCCTAATCTAGTATTATACAGACACACATATAGCCTGTATTCATCACTTACTGGCATGTGAGCACCTATGTATGTCGAATGGCTTGTACCAATGGGGCAGAGTGTCTGTTGCATGGAAAGAAGAGAAATGTCTCAGGGTGATAAAGCACAATGGAAAGTGTGAAATCAGTACCTCCAGGGAGCATGTGCCATCACCAGAAACTCTGGGCAAACAGACAAAATAGGGAGGAAAGAACAGAGAATTTTTGTATGCTTGTTAGCAAAGAAATGAGGAAAGACCAGAAGTCACTCACTTGGGATTTAATCAAGTTTCTGAGCAAGTCCGTATTTGCCAAACTGCACATTGTCTGGTTGTTTGAGCACTGGGGCCATACTTTATGAAAAAGCTAATGTATGAGCCAAAATAAAAAAACATTTACTCAGATAAAATACATCTGAGTAAATGCTAATTACAGGTGGAGCCCAGGCATGGTCTAGCTAGTTCCTCTTTGGGGGATGGTCTGGGGAGAAAGTTTGGGAAGTTTTGTGCCACAGACCAAAGGCTAAGACATGGGAAAAAGACTTGAGTTATGAGCAAAAGAGTTCAGTTAAGTTTGTGTTCAAGAGAACTGCTAGGTATGATGATCAGTTGTTTCTCAGGCTGACTTTGGTCAGTAGCAGACCCGTGCAGTCTCGCCTAATAGAAACACACAGAACTTGATTGTTACTGAAAAAAAACGAGGGAAGTAGGTGCTTAACCTCTCAGTGTTCTATGAGAGTTGGTGTGAGGTTGGAGTAATCGCAGCAGCATGCTGCTCCACCCAGGGTGTATGTGTGTGTGTGTGTGTGTGTGTGTGTGTGTGTGTGTGTGTGTGTAAAGTTTCCCATAACTATGACTTTTCCCATAAACTTGAGACTGGTGAAAAAAATATATAACCTCAGAATTACTTGCCCTTATCTTAAGATGATGGGACAGTATAACCTGGAAGTGAATCATGAACACAGTTCGTGTAATAATCAACCTAAATGGAGAATGCCTAATTATGAATCACATGTGACCTCCCTCAAGAAACCTCTGACACCTTCATCCACCTTTCCCCGTCTTGAATGTTGCTCCTTTCTCCTATTTTCAAAATATTTTGTGAAGGCCTCTATCATTGTGCTGTCCAGATAATAACTTGTTTGCCTTTTCAACTAGACTGTGAATTTCTCGAAATCATTTGCATTCCACAGCATTGAACATACTGAGCACCTAGTAGGTGTTCACTTAATATTGAATGTTGGATGTCTATAAAGAAATCCCTCTGAAGTTCAAATGAAAAGTTTATTGTTTCCACTCCCTCACTCCCACCAAGATTGATATTTCCTAAATTGGTATAAAGGGTTATTCCCAAGCAGAGGTGAAAAAATAAAGGAAATCATATTAAACTGGTATATATTTCTACTTGATGAGTGATAGAAAATGGGATATATAAAAAGAGTCACTGACTATAGACTTCTGCTAATTCTGACTGGTAAGGACTTGGAATCTGGACTCATTTGTGCATTTGACCAATGCAACTCTCAAAGAAAGGCTTGGAATAGCCTCAGTTTAGGCAAGGAAGAATGGAAAAACCCCATGGTCTTAAAGCAAAGCAGGAATAGTGAAGGCAGCAGGCATCTTTGAACTAGATCCACATTGCCTGGATTGTGACAGCAACTCCTCAGGATTAAAAGACACAAAAGTTGAATATTGGAATATGAGGCCAAAATTCATCATGGGTAATGTTGCTTTACATCTTTCTTATGAATTAGTACAGATTTTAAAAAGAAATTGTAAGTATGGCAACAGTAGTAAAGCAGAATTTGCTATAACTTTCCAATTACTGCTAGTTTCAAGAGTCAATTCACAACATCTTTCCCTATTCTTTGGTTTTATTTTGTGGCTTTTTGCTTTTCTGCTTATGAGATCACATAGATAGACACTTAACCTGTACATACTTAGCTTCATCTATATTTGACATTTTGTGCATGTAAATGATCACATTAAGTCGAATGCAAATGTGTCTCACCACACCCTTTCAGAAGTATAAACTTAAGAAAATAATCTTCTTATTTTATATACACATATATTTCATATACATGTTGTTTTATTTTGAGGCTCTTTGCTTTTCTGCTTATGACATCACATGGATAGACACTTACCAGTACTTATTTAGCTTCATCTATATTTGACATTTTGTGCATGTAAATGATTACATAAGTCGAATGCAAATGTGTCTCACCACACCCTTTCAGTAGCATAAACTTAAGAAAATAATCTTCTTATTTTATATACACATATATTTCATATACATGTTGTTTTATTTTGAGGCTCTTTGCTTTTCTGCTTATGACATCACATGGATAGACACTTACCAGTACTTATTTAGCTTCATCTATATTTGACATTTTGTGCATGTAAATGATTACATAAGTCGAATGCAAATGTATCTCACCACACCCTTTCAGTAGCATAAACTTAAGAAAATAATCTTCTTAATTTATGTACACGTGGGTTTAGGAATATCTCTGCTCTAATTTTTGTTTTTGCCTGTCATAAGATCAATGATGCATCAAAAACTGCAATAAGTACTTATAAAGGGAGCAGATAGGATCCACTCGGTTTTATGCCACTGTTTTTTTAAAAGTGTAGTTCATCCACATCAATTTAAATTCAACTTTGATTTACTAACTCATCAAGGGTTGGTTACAATTTCAGTTTGAGTAATGCTAACATAAAAAAAAGTTGGAACCAGGCCAACAAAATCTGAGTGCCAAGGGACCACACCTAATTATTGTGACCCAACTGGAGATGTGACGCCTTGTCTTTTGAAACCAGCTAAAGTGAGGAGGAAGACTGCCAGGGAGAGGGCATGCCAGTTTGGCCTTACATGCCCTAAACTTGCTGTCTAGGTTGATTAGTGGAAAGAACATGGGCTTTGTAGACAAACCTCAGATTGAATTCTGGCTGTTGCACTTATAACCTTGAGGCCTTGAGCATATTACTTACCCTCTCTGAGTCTCAGTTTCCTTTCCCATAAAACAGGGATTATACCTTCCCTGCAGTGCTGTTTGTAAAGATGAAATGAAATACAATAACTCATGTCTGATCACTGGGCCAGCACGCGGTGGCTACTCCAGAACTATTCTTTCTTTACTCCTTTTTCTTCCTCAGTAGGTCAAATTAATGCTGGGCATTTCTGTTGCAAATTATTGAAAATAGCAACTTCTATATAATGATGCTGACATTCACTAGATCTTTAGTGCTGTGAACAGGGATATTTATGAAAGTTATAGAGGGAGTTTACGAATTAGAGCAGAATCCTTTCTTACAATATTCTTTTCATTTTTCTCCTTTTTAGACAAGACAAGGAAATCTTAGCCCACGGAAAAGAAATTTGTTATGATTCCCCTTCTTCTCTCTTATTTTTATTTTATTCATTTGTGAATTTATTTTATGTTAATTTAATTTTTTTGGGGGGGACAGAATAGAGAACTTGAATCAGAGCTTTAGAGAACACAACAAATTTGCTGTCTTCATTCTCCACCCTGAGGAAGTTTGCTAGGTTCCTCGAGGCGGATCTTCTCTGTGATGGTCTCCCGTGAATCAAGTAGAGGGTTGCGGTTGCATTGGTCAGCATGTAAAATAACATGCTGTTCGTATAGAACGCGATGTGCACAGTACCAGTGTAACTTGACATCCGTGGCCCCTTAACACCTGTTTCCATAGCTACACTGTAATCCAGACATTTGAGAGGCAGGCTTGCTTCTGCCAGGCCTGTCATTCCAGGGAAATAAATTAAGAAAGCTGATGACAAGGCCTGGATTATACAATTTCTTTAAAGTACAAAGCAGACCTGAAATCTAACCAGGAGCGAACAGAGTTCAAATAAAATGGATAAAATCCATTTCCGGTAACCTTTGTAAGAAAATTTGAATGCAGCCTCCTTTACACATTTTGTTCCCCAACTCCCAGAAGCAGCATCATATGTTACACCTGGCAGTGGTATTTGTAGCACCATATTTTTCTTATTTTTAAGCGTTGATACCATATTTTTTCTAAGTGAAAGTTTGGAAAAAATAAACAGATGGGAAGATACTGGTGGAGGGGGGACATGGAACAGAGACAGAAAGAGAGAAAGATGTAGTTCGGCAAGTGCTAAAGGGCAGAGCGTCAGTCCCAGACACTGAGATATTTGCATATTCACAATATGTTTCTGGCCCAGAGCACGTTTTCCTGGCGTTCTGTATGTATTTCTAGGTCTCTATATTTATCCATGTCCCTGGCTACATATCTAAGACTAAGTTTAGAGTTGGTGTGTTTGCTGGATGCTTTGCAGTGGTACTTGAAGAATTTCATGTTAAATACGCACTGGCAGCAAGAATGAGCTGCTCTCACATAGGAGGGGAAACTGAGGCGGGGGTGGGGGCCTCAGCCACGGTTCTGCAGCATGGTGGCCAGCTGCAGACAGGGCCTTTGACCACTATTTTCATCAAGTGTTTCTGAGCCAGTTCATTTATTTTTGGATTCCCCTTAATTCCAAATAAAAGCAGGTGATACTAAAATCAGACTATGTCACATGAGAACAACTACTTTCCTCCAAAAGATCCTCATCAAGCTATTTTTAACTTCATGTTCTTAGGGAAATTTAGGGTTGGATAACCCTAGTGGGAATTCAGGTAATGCCTACTTGCTTGAGTGGTATTTATTCACTTATTTATTTTGATAAATATGTAGAGGAGAAGGTTGCTTTGGAAGCGAAGAAGGTATGGAGAGAATGAGTTACAAGAAGAAATTATCACAGGAAAATGTGCCCTCCTAGGGATGCAGCACTAGCCGTCATGGGAATGTGCTTGTCATTAGTTGCTTTATTTTTGTGTTTTTTTCCTTCATGTTCACGGTCATCATTCAGCACCTCCTGGGCTAGGTAACAATGATCACCTAGCGTGATTGTTATTTTTGGCATCATCTATAAAATTTACTTCTGGCTCAATATATTTAAAAAAAATGTGTTGGAGTATGTACAAGTACGTTAAACATTACCTTTTAGTGGTCTTCTGAATCCAGTATGTTATTAGAGACTTCTTTACAAAGGAAAATTTGCCTGTGAATTTGCTTCCAATTAGGCACATTTATTTTTTTCTAGATTGAAAACAAAAGATAAAAATTATGAAGTAGAATTACAAACACACGAAAATTGAAAAAATTCATGTATTATTGGCCCAAGGGGATATGTGTGTATGTGTGCATATGCATATATATATGCATGTATATGTACTATACACACACATTTAGTTTTTTGTTCATATTAAAGTTTTATTAGATGCAACACTCTTTAAGCTAATACGATAGGGATAATATTTTGAAAATTTATTGTTGTGCTTTAGTCCTTTACCTTTGCAATTATAAGCTCTTAATCCTGTTTCACCCAAGCCATCTGCGTGCACAAGGACTGTGGATAGAAGGAGATGGCTGATACGCAGACAAGGACTATGCTGTGAGACAAAAACTTGCAAGGCAGGCTGTTGATCTGAAAGAGGATTTTCCCTTCCAGTGTAGTGAAGATACTTCCAGTTAGTCCATCATAGGCTGACCTGCCTTAGGTAGTGAACTTTTGATACAGTGGATGTGTAACTAATGTGATCCCCTTTCTGTTCTTGGGCAATGGAAGGAAGGAGAAGAGAAAGAGACAAAGAACAGACAAGTGAAGGTAAGTGGGTTCTGATTTTCACTTTTCCAGGCTTTCCTCCAACCTCATCTTGCAGGCCGTCCCATGCATTCTGAATCTGAGGTGCTACCATGTCAAAGTAATCATGGTGGCAGAGGATGTGCTGAGGGTCCCCAAGACCACCTCTAGTCTTGATGATGTGCTAGAAGGACTCGCAGGGCTCAGCATCTAGTCAGAATCATGGTTATGGTTTATTACAGTGAAAGGATACAAAGTAAAATCAGCAAAGGGGAAAAGCTCTGGGACAAGGTCTGGAGGAAGAAGCTGCAAGCTTCCAGAGTCCTCTCCTGGTGGAGTCACATAGGATGCACTTGATTCTCCCAGCAAAGAGATGTGACAACATGTAAAATGTTGTCTACCAGGAAGCTCATTAGAGACTCAGTGCCAGAGGTTTTATTGGGAGCTGATCATGAAACTACCTTCTACCTGGCTCCCGGAAGGAAAGCAGGTGTCCACCATCAACCACATTTTTTGCACAAATAGTTGAGACAGTGACCTATTCTTATTAGTTAGTATGGTGGGAGCCCTCCCCAAACCCAAGTCCCAGATGTCAGCCATGGGCCAACCTTGCAAGCCTAAGGACAGCAGTCTCAGACTTGCTGTGACTTTTTACTGCATAGAGGGCAATCAAGCAGAGACATTATGAGGCTAGACTTTCCTGGAATCCTTCAGTTCTCAGGTGGTGTGAGTGCTGCATTAAAAGACCATGGGACTGCCATGGGGTCTGCTGTGCAAGGGGGTGGGTGATTGCATAGGGTTCACTTGTCCAGACAGAGGACTCAGCAGAATCAGGGTCTGCAGCCAGCAGGACTAAGGGTGTCGTCGTTCAGCCCACAGCTGGAGTTTGAAATGTTGCCCCAGTTCTTGGGCTCCTGGCTTGGAGGAATCACAAGCCTTAGTCCACATGATGGAGAGAGATGACAGACACTCAGCAAGTATGCGTGAAGAATTTATTTCTAGTAAACTTTAAGGGTGCAAAGCCAAAGTACATTTCCTAAGGGGAAATGGGTCTGTCTCTGCAAGTGAAGAAGACCCTGTCTACTTCTATGTTTTTCTTTTTATATGCTAGTACTTTATGTTTAGGCAAAGGTTAGTTATAATTAGGACTGAATTCCTTTCTATGTTGGGACATGACTTAAAGGTAATGTTATACATACTGTGGGGAAAGTTCCATTTCCATTCTCTGATTGGTGGTCAGTGTTCCATGGCCTAATTACCCCATTCTTTAAGATAGAAATAATTGTTCCCTCTTTTTATTTTTCTGCAACCGTTTCCTCCTTATTGTTTTTCTATAACTGTTTTATCCTTTCTGTTTTTCTGATTTCCATTAACTCTCACTTGTTTTTCTGTCCCTAACAAAGAGAGGCCAACTTGTCCAGGGAACACCATCCCGAACATTTCCCAAGACAAAAGAATGGGCCATAAGTTCATTAGCCACAGAAAACAGCACCAAAGGCCAATGGGAGGCATGATGACCAGGCAGAGAAGGGACATTTCTCCAGGAGGTAAACATCCAAGGGCTAACACAAGCCCAGAGGCCCCTTTCTCTCAATGTCAAGGCAACACATACAGTACCTTTCTCTTCCCATGCACTCAGGTGCTCTCTTTGGAAGATGAACAGAGACAGGGAGAGCAACTGAACATTACCAGTGGGCTGTTTAGTTTATGGATCATCACTTTAAACTAGATTGTACGAGGTCTGTCCAGAAAGTATCCAGCCATGTGATATGAAAAATAGAGACATTTATTGAAGATACAAGACACAAGAAACATTGTATATTGGATAATGACCCCTCAGTCCTCTTCAAAGTAGGCACCTTGGTACCTCACACAGTTCTCCCAGCGTCTCTTAACCTAACCCATACACGTTCAGCATTCTCGGGTGTTCCGCTTGTTGCAGGTCTTACAGAACATGGATTACTTTCAGTGAATTCTTGACCATCTTTGAAGCATTTGTGCCGCACTTTTATTTGTGCTGCACACATTGCGTCATCCCCGAAAGCCTTCTGAATCATCCAAGTAGTTTTCGCAGAGGAATGTTCAAGCTTAACTCAAAATTTGATGCAGATTCGTTGCTCTACTCACTCTGTCATTTTGAATTCAACGGCCACACAGTACACATGCTCACTCAACGGCATCTTGAGCCCTAATGACTGGTACAGTGAAGTTGTCATTGTTCACGCATGTGCATTCCAGTCCACTCTCCTTGAGCACCAGGTTACATCGATGTCACGCAAACCATTCTCATTATGTTAACAGTGGCTGGATACTTTCTGGATAGACCATGTATATTCAATACATTTTTTTCCCCTGGTCACCAATGGGTAAGCATTTGGGGAATAAATCCAGATTAGAGATTGAATAAAGACAGTACATTTTCCCCTACATCTGCATTATAATATGACTTAAACACTGTGCCCTTACTACATTAGTCATTTTTATTTAATTTGTGAGAAAATGTATTATTTTATGGTCCAAAGACATTTGCCATTTCACTACCCAAAAACTCTTTTCCCCTTCTAGATACCTTTTAAAACTGAGACTATCTTGCCACTAGGTGATGGTACTTTCCAATGTGCTTAAGATTCAAAATCCAAGATACATCTCAAATATAAAGCTCTTTTAACGTCAGGCAAAGTAAGCAATATGGGATAGTTTTCAAAGACGGCCACCAACAATCCCTTACCTCTCTCTGTGGGCATGCTGATCCATCCATTTCTCCTCTCTTTAAATCTGGCCTGGACGCTGTGACTTGTGATTGACAGAATGTGGCAGAAATCACACTGTGCCAGTTCTGGGCCTAGTCTTTACAAAGCCTGACAGCCTCCTCTTTTTTTCTTGGGAAGTCTGCTGCCATGGGAGAAATCCCACTACTCCTGAGACCCACAGGCTGTGAATGTGTCCAGCTGGGCATGTGGCAGAGCCATGGGAGGAGCACTGGGAAACCCCACTAACAGAAAGATTGAGGCCCCAGACCCGTGACCCCAGTGGAGTTACCCAGCCGGTTCCTAATCCTTTCCATCATCCCAGCTAAGACCCCGGAGGTCGTGTAGCAGACACTCTTGCTGTCCAAATTCCTGATCTATAGATTCGCAAGCAGGTGAAATGGTTGTTATTTTAAATCACTACATTTTGGGGTAGTTCATTATGCAAGAAATAGATAACTGGAGCACAGAAATTAGCATGATATTTGCTGACAAAACTAAAAAGGAAATCTTCTAAAAAAATCAACACAAATGTTCTTTACCACTTAGTTTTAACTCAGACTCTTGGAGCCAAATTATCCTCCAAACAGCCTAAGGTTACCAAACCTTTAAGTCATTTGACATTAACATGTTTTAGGGCTTTTGACAGTACAGAGCAAGGAACATTAAAAATTTAGCATCTGTTTTTTTCAAGTAGAAAGTAGAAAACTTGCATTAATTCTGCTACTCAGAAATCATTACCAGTATTAAGTGCTTCAGTTAATTGGTTACTGCTCTTTGCCTAAGAAAACATTTTTTACTCTTTATTACATAATGTTTCAAAAATATATAGAATAGGACATTAGTATAATGCACCTCTCCCGTGTGCCCTTCAGCCAATTTCAACAATTATCAGCATTCATTCCTTTATTTTTTTCCCCGAGGAATCAATCTTACTATCATCCTTTCTCATGAGTAGATTTCCTTCTGGGTACTTTTATCTGAACCACATGGCACAAATTGGAAGAGAAGGAGGAAAAGAAGAAGAGCAGTAGAAGAAGAATAAGACTTGAGGATCCCTTTCCATTCTCTTTAATCAGAAGACTTATTTTTCACTTAGCACTCTAGTTAGTGCATCAAGGAATATTGACTCCAAAACTGAAATAAAGTGATTAGTCTTACTAAATCCCTAGCAATAGCTGCAGTTGAGACTTCAATAAGTGCCTCTGATATAAACACTTCCAGAAACCATTTTCTCAAAGGGCGTCCTCTTCCAGAAAGGTTTAAACAAAATTTAAACAAGATTTTGAGCATAGATTTACTGTTCATGACAAAAGCTGTGGCTTAAAATGTTTTACAAGTTGCTGTGGGTTTTTGAGTGAGGACATAGTGTGTGTTATGCATTAGCTGTTTAATGTGTTCAGTGGTTCAATCCAAAATTGCTTGGAAGGTTTAAACGTTGGCAGCCATGAAAACAAACACGAGTCCATGTTCCCAGTGCCTAAAAGAAATCAAAGCAAACCTAATCATTTTCTTTCATATGACTAATAAAGATGTGAAGAACCAAGCTTCAGTTTTACATTTAAGCAGTAATCTTCTTAATTACATCTGGGTTACAGCACGTAATGCTATGTTTCTTCTCCATGGTTGTAAAATGAAAGCTGAACTTTTATGTATTCCTGGTTCTGTATCATGTGACCGTGGTGGGGCTCAGGAAAATTAGGCAATGGTCCAAAAGGAAATTTAATAGAGACCCTCTTTCTCTTTCTTTCTTTTTTTTTTTTTTTTGGTGGGGATGGGGTGGGAATCTGTGTTAGAGTTTGTCTTAGAGTCAGAATTTTCTCTTTCAGTTTGTAGATGTGTGGCGGGACAGAATGGAAGTGTAGAAGATTGGATGAATGTTACGTAGGTAAAATAGGAATTTGCAGATAGGAGGCTGCTCAGCATTTAGGCAAGCCTAATGGTTTTGGGAAGCTTTTTGTACTGCTGAACTGATTTTGTTTGTTACGAAAACAATGTTAGACTTTAAGGGTTGTGAGGTAGATAATTGTTTTAGAGGTATTTCCATTGAGGTAAATTAATCATATGTTACATATGTTATGTAACATAACCATATGTTACTTTTCAAAGGTTCTTTAAAATATTTTATTCTCTTGGGAACACAGAGAGGACCATGACATATCAGTATACTTAGTGGCTGTAGGTTTCCCAGTTACGGTGTGAAAAGGATATCCCACTAAAAGAGGGAGACTCGAATTAGTTTTGACTAACTTTGCTCAGCAAGGCTTTGTTGTTTAGTTGCTACATGTGCTTAGATTTTTCATATGATGTCCAATGTCTTAGTTGCTTTGTACGTGAATGGGGATAATAAAATTTGTACTATCTACCTGATATTCTTTAAAAAAACAAATAACATTAGCTAGTGTCTTGAAAATATGTTGCAAAAGTTCAAGTAGAGTATGAAAGGCTGATTGTCAACATTTGTGTTATTTATAGAGTGCTACCTCATGCTGAGCAGAGCCTTAGGAAGAGGAGTTTCAAAGAAATATGCCAGCTATTACTACTAATATAAACAAGATTGTAATCCTTAAGTAAATAATTTGTTTCTGAGACTAGGAAGTTCGACAAAGTGAAATAAATACAAGAATACATCATTCTTACCCTGCCATTAGCATTCATTGGTAGATCAATAGGTATTTGGTCTTTATTCAAAACATATAATTGCCTTGTACACAAACTTACACACACACATAGAGGATTTCTAGCAACTGGTGGAGTCCGATAACACAAAAAACATAATCTGTAGGGGCATGACTGATGTAAAGGGTTAGAAACAGAGTTCTGTAAAGGACTGTGCTCTCTACCCAGGGAAATATATCACTGTAAGAACTTACTTAAACCTGTTTCTGTTTTCTATTACCGCATAATGAACCAGCCTCAAATTTAGTAGCCTAAAACAATAACCATTTTATTGCTTATGATTCTGTGAGTGAGGAATTATGGCCCGGGCCAGTGGGGGTGTGCTCATCTCTGCTTCACCCAGTGCCAACCCGGGCAGCTCAACTGGGCTTAAGGATCCCAGAGGGTCTCACTCACGCATCGGGGATTAGATGCTGGCTGTTGGCTGGGTCTCTTCACTTTCCCTCGTGTGGCTTCTCTCTCCACATCGTTTCTCATCCTCCAGGGACTCTCTTCGGCGACCTCTTCTCCAGCAAGATAACAGGATTTTCCATGATGATTAGATTCCAAGAGGGCAAAATGGAAGCTGCAAGATCTTTTCTGGTCTAGACCTAAAACCAACAGCAGCAATTACCTACCTCCTGGCTTGTGTTGTGTGAGAAAAGTAAACTTCTAAATGTTCAAACTATTCTGGTGGGGTATTCTATTATACGGGATTATAATTCCATTCTGCTCCAACCCTGAAGGCTAGCTTAGCTATGGACTGAGCCTTTCTATCCCTGTCATCTTTGTTGTTTAGCATCAAACACAAAGGCTTTCCTTAAGCAGCCAGGAATATCACTGTCTGGACTACCGCTTTAAATAAGAAGGGTGGGCATTTCACCATTTTCCTGCTTTGTTTTGGGTTAACCCCTTGTTAATAAGAAAATTTAGTTAAATAGAATGTCTCTGTTGACCTGAGGATTACAACTTTTCTAGGTGAATTTGGTGAGAAGAGACTGCCCTACGAATTTCAAAAAGGACGCTGCAGAGGAAAAAAATGGTACAGGATACAGAATTAAGTGGTAACAACAAACATTAATATTCATGACAGTCCTCCAAAGCACCTTAAAGAAAAGGAGGCAGCCAAAGCTAATGGATTATTTTCATAAACCTTTACCTCAATAAACAGTTGTAGAGAATTAGTCCAGCATCAGTATGATCATAAGATTCTAATCATACACTTCCTCAAATGTCATAGCTGAGAACAGGATAAAATACCTTCTTGCTTGAATACTTGTTAGTGAAATCACATCTTAGACTGTATGAAATCTTGATAGACTCTGAGGTAGCAGATGTGTGTATTGAAAATCAAAAGACAGAAATTATAATAACTGCTTCACTATAGCTTGCCCCCACTAATCGTCTTTCTAAGGCTTCTGAACCTTGAAAGAGATGCTAATTTGTTGTAAGAAAATTGACCCAAGAACACCAGAACCTAAAAAACAACACAACAGTATATCACATGAAAATGGCTATTATCTTTGTCTTTGTGACAAAAAGGGTCCTTCCTCTGGAGGTAACCAGCTTAAGAGAAACCAGAGAGTAACATTGAGGAAAAAGCCTAATGCCACTAGAAAGGTCAGTTGAGTGACATCCTCTAACCTTGAACTTTATCCTTTCTCCCTTTCTCTCTCTCCCTCCCTCTTCCCTTTTCCTCCTGGCAGGGATCAGCCACTTTTGGTGTTTTTCCCCAGGTGGACCTAAAAATGGGTCCAAGTTGTCTAGTCCGGTTTAGATTGGTCGATGGATTTCTATCCATGAGACCCTCTTTATTCCAGGGCTATGTAATAAGCTGAAATCCAAGAGCATCTTCTCCAGAGAGGATGTAGAGGACTGCACAGAAAGACAAAAACCAATTCTGTGAGCATTGCTGAAGAAAAACACACTTTCTGTTGAGTGGTCAAACTTTTAGTGCACAATACTATTTTTCTTAGTCTTTTGTATTGCTTTCTCCTCAGCTTCCTGATTGCTCAAATGTTTTGGTGCTCTAGGGCTTCGTAGGGAGCCCTCTTGCTTTCACCATTTCCTTGGGTGAATGCTTTTAGGTGTATGGCTTTAAATATCTATCTATATGCTAATAACTTCCAAATACATATCTCCAAACCGGATTTCTCTTATAAATTCCAGGCTCCTAGATCTAAGAGCCACTTGACATCTTCTTTTAAATGTTGCTAGGCATCTTAAACTTAACATATTAAAAAAATCGCTGGAACAATCTCTCCCCATCAAAACACACACACACACACACACACACACACACACACACACACACACTCACACATACCCCTTCCTCTTCCTGGCCAACGTGTACCAGGAAAAACTCTCTCCCACACCCATATACTCAATTGTTCAAGCCAAATATCTAGACGACATTTCTTATTTTCTCTTTTACTCTCCCTCAAATTGATTCTATCAGCATGTCCAGGCAATTCAATCTCTAAAATATATCTGGAATCTATCTCCCTCTTCCTATTTTTACTATTAACACCTTAGTCTAAATCTGTAAGCTACCATTTCAAATGGATTATGCCACTAGCTTCCAGAATATTTTCCTTCTTTTGCTGTCTATAATGAATGTCCCATACAGGATCCCAGGTGGTCTTTTTAAGAAGGTAAGTTTGATCATGCCACCCCTCTGCATAAAATCATCCGAGATCTTCATGGTATAAAATCTCACTATTTAACACCTGCATGATCTGGCCCTGCCTACCTCACCCACCTCCTCCTTCACCTCCCTCCTGCCTGCTCAGCACACTTCCCTCCTGGTAGACTTTATTCTGTCCCTGGGGCACGAGTTAGCTCTTGCCTTAGATCATTTGCATCTGCCATCCCTTTTGCCTGGAATGTCTTTCCTCCAGATCCTTTATGGATGAATTCTTCATGTCATTTAGTTGTCATTTCAGGTGTCATCTCTTGAGGTGGTCCTTTACCAACCACCCACTGCATTATTCTCTTATTTTCTTCACAGCACTTCCCATGGCCTGAGATTGCTTATGGAATATCTCTCCTGCTGGAATGTAAGCTCTTTTAGAGCAGGGACCTTGTTTGTTTGCATCTCTGCTGAATCTCTAACACCTAGAATATTGTCTGGCACATACTGTTCTCTCAGTAAATATTTGTTTAATATAAGCTTTCAAACTGAGCACCTAGAAGATGTTCAATATGTGCTTCTTAGATGAATGAATATGTGAGTGATGTGTGACATTTGAGGCTCTGTCCCTGGAAAGGGGTCTTCTCCATGCCCCCACCCCACACCATTCTATTTGGATGAGTCTGTCTGACTTCTGGATTTTGGCCAATATATACATATTTAGTCTAGTCAGATTCCATAGCAAGAAATGCTTGTTTATTTTTTTTTAAAAAAATCAAATATTTGTCTGAACATATTTCAATAGATATTGGTGCTTTTACCTTATTGTAAAGTATTATTATCAAGACAGCAAATATTCATTCTATGTTTTCTTCAAGACATGAGATTCTATAAGTCTCTGTTCCTTACATTTTATTTTCTTTATTTAAAGGTAGAGGAGTTAGCAACAATATTCATGTAATCTATCTCCCATACTCAGTGGTGTGAAAGACTAAGGAGGTGTCTTGAATTGTCTTCCAGATTTCTACAAGCCATGGAGGAGCAGAAGTCATTTTTGTTGCTAAATTTTTATCCATTTCCCTTGAACTGTGCAACATGTTTTCCCCCCTTGTTAATAGGCTTTAAGCATTTTGCCATTGCAGAAATAAAGTGTAATTTTATTTATTTTTTAAATTCCTGGTAATAAGCCATCATGATTCCATTTTGTAAATATTCACATTTGGAAAATTTGATGCAAATTCAAGTTTAGAGTAGGAAGCTGTCTCAAACCACATGCCATTGTTGAACTCAAAATTTGACTAGACTGATATTTTGTCTCCAAGGAGTACTGTAAAAACTGTAAATTAATTGGATTATCCTGCACAACACAATACAAAGCAATAAACAAATCTGTGTGAGATTAGAAAATACCACGGATTCCGATTTGCTTACATAATCGAAACAATTTTAATTGACATTTTATCTATTTTAAAATCAAGAATTTGTATCTTAGAAAAATAGGAATGGAGCAGATTCATAAACATCATATATAAGTATACACATGTGTATGAAATATTACTTAGAGTTATCTTATTTTTTCCAATATTATAAATTGTTGGCCATATTTAAGATGGTTTTTGTTACATGGATGAATTACATAGTGGAGAAGTCTAGGATTTTAGTGTACCTGTCACCTGAATAGTGTACATTGTACACAATAGGTAATTTTTTATCTCATAATCCCCTACTACTGTCCCGCTTTTTAGTTTCTAGTGTCCATTATGTCAGTCTGAATGACCATGCATATGCATTGATTAGGTCCTACTTATAAGGGAGAACTTGCAGTATTTGTTTTTTGTTCCTGGGTTACTTCACTTAGAACAATGGCCTCCAGTTCCAACCAAGTTGCTGCAAAAGACATTACTTTGTTCTTTCTGATGGCTGAGTACTATTGTATATATATAGTATATATATATATACCACATTTTCTTTATCCACTAATACATTGGTGAGCACTTATGTGGGTTTCATATCTTTGTGATTATAAATCATACTGTGATAAACAGGTGCAGGTGTCTTTTTTATAAAATGACTTGTTTTCCTTTAAGTAGATCCCCAGTAATGGGATTGCTGGATTGAATGGTAGATCTACTTTTACCTCATTGAGAAATCTCCATACTGTTTTCCATACAGATTGTACCCATTTATATTCCCACCAACAGTGGATAAATGTTCCTTTTCACCACATCCATGTCATCATCCATTGTTTTTTGACTTTTTGTAATGGCCATTCTGACAGGGGTAAGGTGGTATCTCATAGTGGTTTTAATTTGTATTTCCCTAATGATTAGTAATGTTGAGCATTTTTTCATATGTTCGGCCATTTGTTTTTCTTCTTTTGAAAAGTGTCTGTTCACATCTTTTGCTCACTTTTCAATGGTGTTATTTGTTTTTTTCCTGCTGATTTGAGTTCCTTATAGGCCTTTGTCAGATGGATAATGTAATACCTTCAGATTTGTTCTTTTTGCTTAGGATTGCTTTCGCTATTTGTGCTTTTTTCTGGTTCCATATGAATTCTAGAGCTGTTTTTTTCTAATTCTGTGAAAAATTACATTGGTATTTTGCTACGAATTGCATTGATTTGTAAATTACTTTGGGTAGTATGGACATTTTAACAATAATGATTGTTCCAGTCCATGAGCATTAGATGCTTTTCCATTTGCTTGTGTTGTCAGTGATTTCTTTCGTCAGGGTTTTGTAGTTCTCCCTGTATACTTAACCTTCTTGGTTAAGTATATTCCAAGACATTTTACTTTTTTGCAGCTATTGTAAATGGGATTGAGTTCTTCATTTGATTCTCAGCTTGGTGGTTATTAGTGTGTAGAAATGCTACTGGTTTGTGTATGGATATTGTAATCTGAGACTTTACTCATTATGGGTTCTTTCAGGATTTCTATTTCTTCCTGTTTGAAGCTTGGGAGGCTGTGTGTTTCTAGTAATTTGTTCAGTTCCTCCAGATTTTCTAGTTTGTGTGCATAGAGGTGTTCATAGTAGTCTTGCACTATGTTTTGTATTTCTGCGGTATCAGTCATAATGTCTCCCTTTTCATTTCTCATTGTATTTATTTAGATCTTCACTCTTCTTTCCATGGTTAATCAAGCTAGTGGTATATTGATTTTGTTTATCTTTTCCGAGAACCAACTTTTTGTTTAATTGATCTTTCATATTTTTTTGGTTTCATTTAGTTCTGCTCTGATCTTTCTTATTTCTTGTCTTCTGCTAGCTTTGGGTTTGGTTTGTTCTCTATTTTTCTAGTTCCTTGAGGTGTAACGTTAGGATATTAATTTGTGATCTTTCTCTTTTTTTGATGTAGGTATTTGGTGCTCCCCTCTTAGCGCTGCTTTTTCTATATCCCAGAGATTTTTGTCATTTGTGTCACCATTGTCATTCAATTCAAAAAATCTTTTGACCACCAAGACTCACTTACTGTTTCCCTGCAATACCAAGTCCCTCTTGGCTTCTGCTGATCTCTGCTGAGTTGGCTTCTCGCTTCCTTCTCCTTTTGTGCCTCAGGTGTTTCCTGTTCTCTGTTCTCTGTTGGACTGTAATGTTCTCTCCTTGATATTCTATTCAAGGTATGATTATCTACTTGTAATTTTGGTTCTTCTTTCTAATGAGGGCGAGTGTCCGATGTCTCTAGTCAGCCATCTTGAGCCCCTCAATCATCATTTGTGTTTATAGATAATAAGCTACAATCTTTTTGGTCTCAGAATTTCCCAACTTGTTCTTCAGAAAACTTTTCTGAAAGATATTAATATGCATTTCACTAAGAAAAGTTCCTATAACCTGAAAATCAGGGAAATGCTGTATAGTATCCCTTTTGTAGTCTTGGAAATTAACTAGAAATATTATATTAAAGCTCTGAAAAGTACTGTAAGGAAAACAAAACTATTTTTAAAAAATCAGCATTTCCAAATAATGTTGCTCGGAGAACTTTCATTTCTTTCTTTTCTTCTCAAATCTTTTAAAAATTTTTCTCAAAATACCTATCAAATCTTGTAAATCAAGTGTTTTGCAGTAATCTAGTGTCATACTACCAGGTTCCTAAGGTTTTTTTCAAACTCTAACAATTTATGATTCTTTATATCAGATTATAAAATTAATAGCTTGGTAAAAAACAAGAGACAGCTTTCAGAATTACCCTAAATTCATTTTCATAAAATAATATAATTGATCAATAAAATGTAGAACTTTCTCTTATCACCCAACTCAACAAAAAATCTAAAGACCTAGAATTCACTTATATTTAAGGCTTACTTAAAAAAAATCTGATTATATAAAATATGCAGAAAGATAGGAGTAAGTGGTAAATCTGAGAATATGTTACTATTTTTCCTGTTTGTAGGGTGTGATTTCCTCCTTTGGTGCCCTAGATGATGTGTTTGTTACCATGTTGCTTTGGAGAGAAGAAGAATGGTCATTTAAAATCAAATGTCAGAAATAGTTTCACAGGAATGAAGGGTCATGGGAAAAAATCATCAGCTTTCTGCTTGTGTTACGGTGTAATTGCCCTGGATTCATTTGAATAGACAATGCCTAACAGAGGCAATTGTTTGTGGTGCCATGGGATTTACCTTCGCAGCTTACTTTCCTGCAACAAGAAATGAATGAGCCATCTCTATGTTTCAGGCCCCAGGCCAGGCACCAGAAATACGAATATGAGTAAGACATGGTCCCAACACCCCGTAATAAATATTCAGATGGGTACACGTGCAGGATGCTAAAAGAACCCCAAATCAAGTATAGGTATATATAGGCTGGGAAGGGAAAAATAGAAGAGAAATATAATACAGTAGGAAAACCAAAGTAAAGGAAGAATCCTAAAGTAGAAGCTAAGACAAATTGTTGGCACTGGAAGGCAATGTGACCAGAAGACATGAGACATCATCATCGGTATGGGAAGAAGAACCATGAAGAGCAAGTCTCAGCAGTTCATGAATCCAAGAACTGTATCAGAGGATTCTAGACTTTAAGAGATAAGGGGTCCTTGAAGCTTATTGACCTGCTCGTAGTATAGATAAGTACACTAAAGTCCAAGGTCACAAAGCTGGTTTGTGGCAGAAATGAGACTGGAAGATAGCACTTCTGACTTTGAACTTATTATTTTTCACTTTGAAATTATCTGGGGAACCTGTGATTATTTTTTTTTTAAACATCATACATAGTTTGAAGTAAGTAGACCATTGTTTGTGGCTATGAGTTTCAATGACATTTATTTTAATGAGATTTAGCTATAATCCATTAAGTAGCAATTTGAAGAAAGTTCGTATTAGAGGAACAGAAGTTCAACTTGTATGGAGTGAAACTGGCGAATAATAGCAGATTCAAGGCACATGAGGAAGGAAGAATTGAGCTGGTCTCTGATGACATATGGAGATGGTGAGTGGAAAGGAAAGAAGTCATCAAAACTCACTCAATATTTCATTTTCAAGTGACTGGAAGAATGTTGATTACATTGCCAGTGGCAGGTAGCCTGTGAGGTAGGGAAGCGATGGTGAAGTCTGCGAGGGGAGACTAGAATGCATCTGCAGAGTAGAAAAGGAGAACTGGACTGGAGGGATTCTCTGAAGGGAGAACCGATGGCACCTGGCTATTGACTGTGCGTGATGAATGAGGCAAAGGGAATTTAGAAATCATGGTGACGAGGGAAGGCCTGTGGCCTGTTACGGTGATCGAGTTCAGGGAAGACCTCTGGAACAAACATTAACAATAGTTGTACATAACAAACTGCTATAAATAATCACAAAATGTTGGGTCTAGAAGGAATATAGCAGGTAATTGAGGTTTTTTACTGCCTCTAAAAAACATCCCTTAGGCTTTAACAATAGGTAATGCAGAGTTTATAGTTTGTCCTATTTTTAATAACTTCCCTGGATAAAATATTTGAATACCTAATGATCATTTTGTTACTAAATCATTCCACATGCATAACTCTGGGCCCTCGTTTCTATTTAGTCTATCTCCTTGAATATAAATTGAGAACAGATATTAATAAATCACTAAGGCATTACCTCTATTTCTCTCCCTAAAGGTATTTGGGGAGAGAACCTTTTTTAGTCTTCTATTCTTAGAATTAAATTTTCCCATTCCATGAAGTTTTCTTCAAGGACATTATATACCTCTACCAACTTCAGTGATACTATTTTTCTGGTCCAGCTTCAATTTGTTTATATATTATTTTAGTTGAAGAGGCAAGAACCAGAAACAGTTCTCTTGTAAAGAAAAAAACAAAATCAAAACCAAGCAGTATTCAGATAATGGATGAGCGTATTGTATTTCCTGCAAGTTCTAGTCTTATTTATGTAGCCAGAAAGAATTCTTTTTAAACTTCTTTAAATAGTGCTACATATTTTATGTAAGGTCAGTTTGATATGCAACAAATAAAGCCTCCCATTAATCCCTCCAGAAATAAAAAAATAATTTTTCCCTTCTTTGCCAGACATTGGCAATTGCTTTGGAGAATATGTAAATAGCTTCTTGAAATACATTCTCAAGCTCCTCCTCCAGCATTGTTGGATTCTTTTCAATTTAGAGACTAACTCCAGTACTGCAATTTCATGGGACAAAGGAACATATTATCCCAGGTAGTACAGAAATGATAAACAGAGAAGATTCCTACAGCTTACAAACCCTGCTACTTAACGTTACTTTTTTGAATCTACAGTAAAGAAATTGATCCATTGATAATTTTAATAGGTGTTTGAGAAAATAAAAACAGTGTATCAAATTCCTGTCAGTGGCAATATTCATCTCTTTTCTGTGTAGCAGCAACTCTTTGGGATCTCTCATCATAGAGACATTATAGATATTTGTAGAGGGAAATGAAAGGGCATAAGTTATTTTATTTCTAGGCAATTCAAATTGTTCCTGCAAAGAATTTATAGCAATACATAAAAAAGCTAAAATACTGGCATTCTCTTTTCCAATCCTGCACATCATTTCAAGTCACTGTCCCTAAAATCCTCATTTTCTCTCCCGAATTTCCCAAACATGTTTCCTTCACTTTTTCAAATATCTTGTAAACCCCACTCTTTTCTGTCTGTGTGACAGTAAGGTAACTATACTAGCCTCCTGAACTCTCTTGATAGCTTGCACTTTGACTTTATTTAAAGTGTGCAAATATTTAGTTTGTGAATAGTATCAATAATGTAAATATATTCTTTCTGTTTTTCTTCTTTTAATGTATATTCTTTATTCTTTGGGAAAATTAATTTTTAGGAATATATCATGTATCACATGCTTTAAAAACATAGACATTTAAAAATATCCAGTAAATCTTCCTCCCATCCTTATCCGCCATCTTGGTTTCCCACCCTACTGTACATGATCACTTTTGTTTTTAGTTCTTATGTGTTTTTAGTACATATGTAAGCAAGTGCAAACATATTTAGTAAGTAATATTTTAAAAACCAGGAAACACATTGCAACATTTCCTTCTCCATTAATAAGAGCTACTAAGTAAACTCTGTGAGTTCCCAAGACATGGTCCCTTTCCCAGTCTCTCTGTGAGGGTTGAGGGGATTTTGCTCAACTCTGGCTGATTTACCCAGAACCTTTGTGTGGATAAAGTCATTGAGCCTGTTAAGTCTGAGTGCTTACCCTCTATAGGAGCTTCTCAAGACCTAAAATTTAAAGTGAAAAAGTGAATCAAGTCATTCAACCAGATTCATTTGTTTTGATATATTCCAGAAATAGAATAAAAGCAATGAGGAGAAAGGAGAGAAGAACATATCTGGAACAGACGGATTCAAACAGAATGGTGAAAAATTAACTTAGCCTGATATCTGGACATATATGCTATAAGAAATAGGGGTTGGCAAACTATATCCCATGCGCCCAATCTGGCTGAATGCTTGATTTTTTAAACAATGTTTTATTGTAACAGCCATGCTCATTGTCTATGGCTGCTTTTGTGTTACAATGACAGAGTTGAGTAATTGCCACAGAGACTGTATGGCATACAAGGGCTAAAAGATTTACTTTCTTGCCCTTTACAGACAAATTTGCTGACCCCTACACTTGAGTAAGGATGAAGGAAGGGAAATAATTTCTGATCAGCATCTACTGTGTGTCAGGTTCTGAAGTAGATTCTTTCATTTAATTTCTATAACAACTCTATGGAAGAGCTGTCATTGATCCCACTTTATACACTAGGGATCTAAGACATAAACACGAATGACTTGCTTGGGGTCATACTGCAGCTAAACGTGAAAGCTGGGATTCCAGCTGGGATACCAGAGATGACTTGGTTTTCTCCTTGAGATGTATTCAAATGCTAGGAAATTTAGTCAATAATCACGTGTGCAGATAAAATCTATTTATAAAGTCCACAAACCACTGCTAGATTTAATAAATGAACAGTGTGGCTTCTTCCTCATACCTGAATAAAAATGAACTGTTTGGTAAGTAGCCACTTGTCCAAGATGGGTAATTATTGATGCCAGGTTAACAGCTGTATGATTCCTAGAGGGCACTGGCAGAATGCAATACAGGGTAGTGCCACCTTAGCATTGCAGGAGATCTGTCTTTTGGGATAGTTCAAGGTCTACTTCTCACATAATGGGCTTCCTTCTCACACTAAATTCTCAAAGATTATGTGACTTTGTTAGGTTGGATTCAGTGGTACCTAGCTGATAGATGTATAACATAGCTGAGCCCATTTCTCCACAGAGATATAAATGTCTTCAAATGCCAGATTATGGCATCTCAACTATAGTTCAATGACTCAGCATTGTTGCATTTTATCCTAGAGACATCTATAACCCAATTTTTTACACTTCTTTGGTGCCAGCTAAGGATGTCCTTTCACATAAGTTATTTTGGATTCAGTGCAGCAAATATTTAGCTGAGTGTTTTCTCTTTGTAACTAGGCTTTATAAAATTCCAATCAAGTTTGCTCCCAATTTTGTGGTAGCAGCATAAAGATGGCCACCTTTGCTCCCACCTACAGATGGAGCTGGGAAGTGGTGGCTAATACCTGTTTAACGTGAAGGTAGAGAGATTTTTCCCTGGGATTAACTTGGTGCTGATTTTTACATTTCTTTTTCAAGAGATAAAATGGGTCCAGACAGGACCCAGCCTACATTTCAACCCTTGTTTTGATTGTATGTTGACATATCAATGATACCACACTGATAGTAGCAGTCATTAAGACTAATTTTTTTTATTGTTGTAAAACATGCATAACAAATTTACCGTCTTAACCATTTTTGAGTGTGCAGTTCAGTAGTGGTAAGAATATTCACAGTTTTGTAAAGACAGATCTCCATAGCTTTTTCATGTTGCAAATCTGAAACTCTATATCCATTAAACAACTCCCCTTTTCCCCTCCCCTTCCCAGTCCCTGATAATCACCATTCTCCTTTCTGTTTCTATGATTTTGACTACTCTAAGTACCTCATACAAGTGGAATCATGCAGTATTTGTCTTTTTGTGACTGGCTTATTTCACTTAGCATAATATCTTCAGGGTTCATCCATGTTGTAGCATGAGACAGGTTTTCTTTCCTTTTTAAGGCTGAATAATATTCCATTATGTGTATATATCACATTTTGTTTATCTGTTCTTCTGCCAATGGGCATTTGGGTTACTTCCACATCTTGGCTATTGTGAATACTGCTTCTGTGAATGTGAGAGTACAGATATCTCTTTGAGACTCTGCTTTCAATTCTTTTGGCATTGCTGGATTATATGGTAGTTCTATGTTTAATTTTTTGAGGAGCTACCACACACTTTTCCAAAGTGGTTGCACCATTTTACAATCCCACCAAGGGGACACAGGGTTCCAATTTCTCCATCTCTTCGTCAATACTTGTTACTCTCTGGGTTTTTTGTTTTTTTTAACAGTTGCCATCCTAATGGGTGTGAGGTGATATCTCATTGTGTTTTTGATTTCCCTTTCTCTGATGATTAATGATGTTGTGCATCTTTTCATATGCTTGTTGTCTATTTGTGTGTCATCTTTGGAGGAATATCTATTCAAGACCTTTGCCCATTTTTTAGTAGAGTTATTTGAGATTTTTATTGTTGAGTTGTAGGAGTTCTTTGTATATTCTGAATATTAACATATTATGTAAATGATTTGCAAATATTTTCTTCCATTTTGTAGGTTGCCTTTTTAATGTATTGATTGTGTCCTTTGATGCACAAAGTTTTAAAGTTTGATATGGTCCCATTTCTCTATTTCTGCTTTTGTTGCTTGTGCTTTTGGTGCCATGTTTAAGAAATCACTACCAAGTCCAATATCCTGAAATTTTCCCACCATGGTTTCTTCTAGAATTTTATAGTTTTGGGTCTCATATTTAGGTCTTTGAGTTCTGTTTTATTTTAAATCAGTGTGGTTACCTCTCATGCTTTAAAGATCTCATCCCAGGCTTTCTAGTAGGATGCAACACAGCTTTAAGGGAGAGCCAAGTGATCTTCTTGGATTTGTCTCTAAAAAAAATACTTGGGAGTAACTCTTTTTTTAAGTCCTGTGCAGCCATTATTTACTTGATTTTCCTGATTCTGTTCAAAGGTACCATGTGATATGCTTATTTACTGTTGTTTGTTTCTAAATGTTACAAATACTGGTGTGAAAAAGAGGTGTGAGGGGGCATTTAAGTCAATGACTATTCAGGAGTTACAAACTTTATTGTATATGGTAGTGTCATGTAGAAGAGAGTCTTTTTAGAAAAGATTATTGACTTTATGTGTTTAGAGCAGTATTTTCCACAAGGTGTTCAGAGGACCACCTTCAGCAGAATCACCTACTGTGCATCAAATTGCAGATTCCTGTGTCCCATCTGAGTTTGATTGCATAAGACTTTCTAAATGAAGAGGGCCTTAGAATCTGCATTTTAAATAAGCAGTTCAGGTTATTTTTTTCATAAAGCAAAATGTATGCTTTAACCCAGATCTCCTTCTTGAAACCCAGAATCTGTTTATAGAGGAAGGTATTAGTTCACTCCCTTGAATGTTCTGTGGGCATCTCATATTCATTGCATGCACCATCCCACTACACCTGCATTTTTTTTAATTGTCTTGCCAATCAAAAGCTCAGGTGTCATCTTAGACTCCGCCCACTCCCTTGTCCCCAACACTCAGTCCATCACTAAGCATGTTCATGTGTAGCTCCGTAGATTCTCATGTCTTATCCCTTCTTCTCCACATTCACCATTTCTAACATGTCAAGGTATGATTATTTTCATCTGGAAAGTGATGAGACTCAGCAGAGATTATCGCTTCCCTTTTTGAGCCCCCACAATTGGCACAACAAGGGCAAACAGTGGGGAGTGGTCTGCCACATATGCAAAGCAAGAAGCCTTGTTTTTGTTATTGTTTGAGGAGAATTAAAAAAACAATAATAAAACTGCTAGTCTGCTTTAATTATCACCATAAAACAATGTTTGTAATAATATACTCCTTACTGCCAAACTGTTCCCATCACTCCTCTTGGTACACTACTGGGCCACACTATATTTTGTACATATTTTTACAATCTTCTTATATACCACTTTATGTTATAATGGTCTGATTATGCATTTGCCCATATCCCTAAACTCTGAGATCTTTATGTATTTTCTATTTCCCAGCAACCAGCAATTCCTAAGCATTACAGATTTTTAATACATACAAGTCTTGCATATTGGAATAAATTAATTATTATAACATTATATACAAGAAATTTATCATTTTCAAGACTAGGTATATGAATCTGCACACTCATTTCCATGAAAATCTCTGCAAGTTGAAAAGAGATATTTTAGAAATGCAATAATATGTAGGTATGGAAAACATGGAGCTGTCATCAATGGATTAACAATTTAAAGAATAATTGAATGATGAAGTCAAACAGGTATGACTATTGGGTAAACTATTCCCCTAACACTGGCTGGATAATACATTAAAATACAACTATAGACACACATACACCGCCCCCGGCCCCCATCAATAGGCGAACAAGGAATGTCAGGTTCAAAATGAGCAACCACATACCCAAACACACACACACACTCACTACTAATATTTCAGGAAAATAAACACCATGAAATGGAAGCTCAATAGCAGAAATGTTAATGGCCATAGAATGAAGGTATTATAGCAAAGGAAACATAAAAGAGATACTTAGACAATAAAGAAAGCATATGTCATCGTATAAGAAAGAATAGTTTTATATGAAAAAGGAGTAATTAGAATTTCAAAATATGATCATGGGTATAAACAAAAACTCAATTCTTAATCACAGAATGGAGATAGCAGAAGAGTAAATTGTTGGACAAAAATATTGAGCCAGAGAATTACCAGGATTTCTCATGAAAGGTCAAAAGAATAAGAACTTTGAATAAATAGTTAAATGGTAGGATGAATAGGTATAGAATTTGCAATATTCTTTTCATGACAATTACAAAAGAAAAGAACAGAGTGACTGGACAACAGAAAATAAAAACACAATATAAACAAAAGTTCTTAGAGTTGAAGTAAAACATGGAACTTCAGAATAAAAGTGCTTCCCAAGCACCTACCAAGATAAATGAAAACTAAAGAAAAATATCTATATCTAGATACATCATTTGGTAAAATTTCAGACCTCTAATAATAAAGGGAATTCCAGATTAAAAAAAAAAACCATCACACGTACAAACAAGTTGCCTATAAACAACAAAGGGTGGGGGGAATGAATCAGATAATCATTGTCAATATCAGTACAATTCTAGGTAATAGAATACTATAGAACTGTGTTTTCCAACATATTAGTTATTAGCCACATGTGGCTTTGGAAATGTAAATGAATTAAAATTAAATAAAATAGAAAAATTCAATTCTTCTGTCGTACTAACCTTATTTCAATTGCTCAATACAAACATGTAGTTATTGGCTACCATATTGGACTTTGAAAATATAGAAAATTTCCATTATCAAAAAAAGTTTTATTGGACAAGTACTGCTATAAGACAATATGCTCAAAGTTCTAAGGAAATGGTTTTTAAGCATAGGATTCTTCACTCACAAAACTGTGATTCACGAGGGAGGATAGTGCATTTTCAGAATTGTTTACAACTCACAGATACAGGTTGAGTATCTTTTGTTTAAAATGCTTTGAGTCAGAAGTGTTTCAGATTTCAGATTCTTTCAGTTTTTGGATTATTTACATATACATAATGAGATATTTTGGGGATAGGACCCAAGTCTAAACACAAAATTCATTTATGTTTCATATATACCTTATACATATAGCCTGAAGATAATTTTATTAATTTTGTGCATGAAACAAAATTTTGACTATATTTTCACTGTGACCCACCACATGAGGTCAGGTGTGGAATTTTGCACTTGTGGTGTCGGTACTCAAACAATTTTAAATTATAAATTTTTGAATTAGAGATGCTCAATCTGTATGACCTAAGAGAACATAATGTAGGGGGCAAAAAAATCAAAGGGTTATTTCAAGAGGAATATTTCTGATATAAGAAAAAACTGCAAACAAGTAAACAAACCAAACATAATCAGTTTATCTAATTATGGGGAAACATTTACTTACAAAATAACCATATATTAGACCACAAAGGAAATCTCAACAAATTCCAAGAAGATGAAATGTAAAAAGTTAATTCTATTAGTACAGTACAATAAATTAGATAGCAAGACTAAGTCTATCCACTTGGAAATTATAAACCAGTCTTCCAAATAACTATTGGGTTAGAAAAGGCACTATATAACAAAGCTATGTGTTAAAACCAAAGCATTGTTCAAGTGAATTATTTTATTAGATAGCATTGTATTATTGTTTAAGAAAATGAGAAATCTTGAAAAAAGGGTTTTAATCGTTCAACTCAAGAAATTAAGGGAAAACAAACCTAAGTCATGAGAAAACAATGACTAAATAAAAATTTAAAAATTAGTGAAATTTAAAATAAAATAAAGATTTGATCAAGAGAACTAAAAGCTATTTTAAAATAATTAAACAAATGAATAAAATATAGAAAACACTGATGAGCAAAGCTGACCTGGGAGACTGTTCATATGCTTATTTGCCATCTGTATATCTATTTCAGTGAGTTGTTCAGGTCTTTGCCCATTTTTAATTGAGGTATTCATTTTCTTATTGTAGAGTTTTAAGAGTTCATTGTGTATTTTGAATGACAGTCCTTTATCAGATATATCTTTTGCAAATATTTTCTCCCAATCTCTGGCTTGTCTTCTCATTCTCTTGAGATGATTCTTTTTTTGGTGTTGCTCTGGACATTGTTTCACTGTATTCTGGCTTCCATTGTTTCTGATGAGAAATCAGCTGTCATTCATATCATTTCATGTATATAATGTGTCTTTTTTCCCCTGTGGCTGTTTTCAAGATTTTTCTTTGATTTTATTAGTTTGAGTTTGATGTGCCTGTTTGTGATTTTCTTTGTATTAGTCATGCTTTGGGATAGTTGAGATTCTTGGATCTTTTTGTTTATATTTTTTGAAACAAAATTTGAGATTTTTTGGTAATTATTTCTTTGAATATTTATTTTTTCTACATTTTCTGTCTGTCTTCCTGGGACTTCAACTACACATGAACTACACATGTAGTGTAGTAATAGCTCATGGATTATTAAGACTCTGTTTATTTTATTTAATTTTTTAAAATTTACTTTATTTAATTTTTTTCTCTTTTCTTTGGATTGCATAATTTTCATTACTTTATCTTTAGGTACACTGACCCATTCTTCTGTTATTTCCAATGTGTTATGCTTATCCAGTAAATTTTTCATTTTAATGTTATACTTTTTAGTTCTAGATTTCATTATTTTTAACAGTTTTTAATTCTCTGCCGGTATTCTCCATCTGTTCATTTGTTAAGCTTACTTTTTAAGTCCTTAAATGTGTCTATTATAATTTCTTTAAGTTCTTTGTCTATTACTCAATATATATTTTTTTTTTCTTTTTTTTTTCTGAGACAGAGTCTCGCTCTGTTTCGGGCTAGAGTGCCATGGCATCTGCCTAGCTCACAGCAACCTCAAACTCCTGGGCTCAAGTGATCCTCCTGCCTCAGCCTCCTGAGTAGCTGGGACTACAGATTGTGCCTGTAGTTTTTTCTATTTTTAATAGATATGGGGTCTCACTCTTATTCAAGCTGGTCTTGAACTCCTGACTTCAAGTGATCCTCCTGCCTTGGCCTCCCAGAGTGCTAGGATTACAGGCATGAGCCATTGTGCCCAGCCTATTACTCAATATTGAGCCATCTTGATGTTGTAAAAGACCATTATTATTTTCAGATAATCTCTTTTGCCTAGAGAATCAACCTTAAAACTAGTAAGAAAAATTTAGTGAGTTGGATATGTAATGAACATACAATAATAAATACCTTTCTTGTATAAATAAACACAAGTAAAAATGTATAAAACTTTTTTAAATTAAAACTTTTCATTGGGATAAATTAAGATATAATATTATTTTTGAATAAGATGGCTCACTAATGTAAAGATGTATGTTTTTCCCTAATTAATTGAATTCATGGTAATTGTAATCAGAGTCTAGATATGAGTTTTTGCATTTAAAATTGCCGGGCTGACACTTGTGTTCATCTGGAAGAAAAATGCATCAATAGAAATCTAGAAAGAATTGAGAGTAAGAATAAAGAGAAGATATACTAATACACTAAAAAAACTATAGTCGTTAAACCATGTGAATATTGGCTTTGGCATCTTCATTGCTAGCACTTTAATCCATACTGCATCATATTTTCCTGCCATTAATGCATTACCTTCTTAACTGGTATTTCTGCTTCCACTTTTCTCCCTGTCATTTATTCTCAGCCCAGCTGCTAGAATAATCCTGTTAAAATATAAATCAGATGATGTCACTTCTATGCACAAACTGCCATGGCTTCCCATCTCATTCAAAATAAAAGCTAAAATCCAGGTAGTAACTACAAAGCCATAAAAGATCTGGCTCATTTTTTTTCTTTTTTAATATGCTATTGTCTCTCTTTACCAGTTGTCATCCTTGATGTTCAGCAAACACGCTGGGTATGCCCCTGTCTTGGGAAGAAGCAGCTAGGATGCAGAGGAGGCTGAATTATCTCCAGCAGGCAGCAGAGCCTCTGCAGCAAAGCTATGCAGTGATAAGAAGGGCAGCTGCACTGTCTGGATCCTCAGTAGAAGGCTTAGTGAGTCAGCCTTGTTCACAACGGTGGAGCCAGCCCCACCAGCTCCACCGTGATTCCAGAAGGTTATGTCCCCATGCCACATCTGGGGTTGACTCTTTTGTTCTAGTCACTAGCATCAGTAGCTTCTTCTAGCAGAAGTGGAATGTTCTTCAGGTTGCAGAAATGATCAGAGAGAAGGCCAGTGGTACTGTGTCTCTCCATACACCCAATTTACATAGTGGCTTTACTTTGAATGCCTCATTTCTTTCCACCGGACATTTGTTGAGCCTTGCCAGTCCTACCTTATCTCATTAATTCTACATATTAGGGAGAAGAAAGATTTGCTTCATATAACTTTCTTCTCTCCTGGAAACACGCTTGACTTCCTTTGACAAAATTTTCTTTTGTCTTCCCCAGAGACCTTCATTTCACAATACATGCTTTTGTTTGCTAATGCAAATTAATGTTGCTCTTCCCCAGGCCAGGGCCTGTTCTGTGTACTTCCCTTTGTCAAATGCTACTACGTGTGATATACTTCAAGGCAACACTTTATTTCTATTTACACAAAGAGCCGCTTGCAGATATTTCCACTGAGGAAAAACACTAAGCTATATGATGGGGCATCTGACTCCAATAGCATAAATATGTTCTTTCTGAGGTATAAATGTCTAATTTCAGATCATTTAAAGACAGCATGGAGATATAGAAGAGGAAGGAAGATTGGCTATTCGGTACAAAGTCAATACCATGAACAAAGAAAGGATTAGTTTAGGAAAGAGGTTAATTTAGCACACTTAACAAATTTTATTTAATACTTATTTTAAATATCAATACGTAGAATGTCAGGTGAGAAGCAGAATTCTTTTATAATATGTTATGTCCCACTTTAACAAAAGAGATTCCACTTAACATTTTGAAGTTTATTTTATTTCATCTGGATAAATTTTAGAATCTTTTCCTTTCTTTTCTTCTTCTTCTTTTTTTAATACTCAGTGTAACTAGGAAGAACTATTGATTGCAAAGTGTAAAATGATTCTGATTAACTTTGCAGTGCTATTTAAGTCTCTTTCTGCATCAACCAATTTTCATTTTGTCTCTGGCTAGTCAATAATCTCTATAATTTCTTTAACTTGCTCTTCCAAGCTGGTGATGTATTTAGTTACTGTCACTGACAAGCACAGTCTAAATAATGACACAAATAAGCAAAGTGATTTAGGTGATAGCTTGTTGGCTTTGGCACAACACACAGAGATCTAGTTGGTAGAGAGTTGCTAGCAGAGTGATTTTAAATAGACAATGAGGATAAATTTTTTATTTTATTACTGTAATTTTCAACAATTAATTGCGACTAATAATACGTAAGCCTCTGTGAAATGGAATAAAAGTCACAGAAATTAAAGCCCCAAGCCCTAGAAATGAATTTTGATCCTGCATCTTTATATGCTTTCATGTTCTCTTTGGCAAAAATGTCCAGATTGATTTCTTCACAGAGCTGGGATGAGGTTGTAATTGATGATATGCGAATATAACTAGCCCAGTGCCTGGCAAATAATGTCAGTTGAATGTAAATAAGGAACCATAGTGTACATTTTTTGATTATGGAAGGACTACACTGTATCATCAGTTCTGTGACAATATTGTTGAGGACTTGATTTTGTTGTTCAGTGGTAGATGAGCAGGTTAAAGGAAAGATCCAAATTTCAAGTCATGGGAAAAAGTATAAATTATAGTGCTTTTCAATTGGAATTTGAAGATATTTTGGGGGGAAATTAAAAACTTTATATTGGATGCTTACTCATAATTTTTAAACCATCAAACTTTAAGAAATATTTCTATTGAAGAATAACATACATGCACAAAGGCTCATAACTTTTAAGTGCATAGGTTGATGCATTTTTATGAAATGAATATTATTTTATAAATATGACTCAGAGTAAAAATATTTTTGGCAGCCCAGAAGCCCCATCTTGTACCGTCCCAGTCACTCACTATACCTGCAGAGGTAACCACAGTCCTAATGTCTATCAGTATTAGTGTTGCCTGTTTATGAAGTTTATGTAATCAAACACTATATTCCATTTTTTATGTCTTGCTTCTTTCTGTCCCTGTGATGTCCATGAAAATTATTCATGTTATTTTGTCTAGCAATAACTTCTTCATTCCCATTGCTTCATTATAGAAATTTATTTATTCATTCTACTGTTAGTGAGGGTCAGGGATTTTCTTTTTTATTTAAATTATAGCCATCCTGGTGCTATGAAGTGGTATCTCATTGTGATTTGGATTTGCCTTTGATTGTGATTTGGATTTGCTTATTGCCCATTTGTATATCTTCTTTGGTGAGGTGTCTGTTCAGATATTTTGCCCATTATAAAATTAGGTTGTCTGTTTTCTTATTGTTGAGTTGTAAGAGTTCTTTAAATATTCCGAATACTAGTTACTTATTGGATACAATATTTACAAATATTTTTCCCTATTCTGTGCATTGTCTTTTTACTTTTTTGATAGTTCCCTTTGAAGCATTCTTCTTTAAATATTTGGTAGAATTTGCTAATGAAGCCATCCAAGCCAAGAATTTTCTTTGTGGCAAGTTTTTTTGATTACTATGTATCTTTATTTGTTATGTCTATGTATTATTAAGGATTTTCCAGAGAAATAGATCAAATAGGGGGTGATATATCAATATATATCTATAAGCTTGGTAGTAATGCCTCCTCTTTCGTTTCTGACTTTAGTAATTTAAATCACTCTCTCCTTTTTTTTTTTTTTTTTTATCAGTGTAGCTAAAGTTTTGCCAATTTTTTTGATGTTTTCAAAGACTCAACTTCGGTTATATTGATTTTTTTCTATGGTCTTTGTAGTCCTTATTTCATTCATTTCCCTCTAATCCTTATTGTTTTCTTCCTTTTGCTTATTTTAAGTCTAATTTACTCTTCTTTTTCTAGTTTCTTAAGGTGGAGGTTAGGTTATTGATTTAAAAATTTTCTTCTTTTTAATATAGGTATTTATTGTCATACATTTCCCTTAGTGCACTCTTTTCATTGCATTCCATAAATTTTTGTATGTTGTGGTTTTGTTTTCATTACTTTCAAAGTATTCTCTAATTTCATTTATGATAGCTTTCATCCATTGGCTATTTAGGAATTTGTTGGTTTAAAATACATATATTTATGAATTTCCTAAATTTCCTTCTGTTACTGCTTTCTAATTTTATTCCTTGTGGTTAGAGAATATATTTTGCATGACTTCAATATTTTACAAATATAAAGATTGTTTCATAGATTATGAAACATAGATATTGAAACCATATAACATATGATCTACTTTGGAGAACGGTCTATGTGCACTTTAAAAAAAATCTATATACTGTTCTTACTGGGTAGAATGTTCTATAGACAACTGTTAGTCTGAATTAGTTTATGATGTTGCTTAAGTCCCGTATTTCCTTATTGATCTTCTGTATGGTTGTTTTCTCCATTATTGAAAATGAGGTTTTGAAATTCCCATCTATCTCTTCCTTAAACTCTTGTCAGTTTTTGCTACATGTAGTTTGGAACTCTGTTGTTAGGTGCATATATTCTTATAATTGTTATATTTTCTGATGGATTGACTCTTTTATCATTATAATACATCCTTCCTTGTCTCTAGAAAAAACTTTTTTCTTACAGTCTATTTTGTTTCTTATTACTGTAGCCATTGCAGCTCTATTTTAGCTATTATTTGCATGGTATCCTTTTAGTTTCAACCTATTTGTGTTCTTGAAATTAAGGTGTATCTAGCATAGACAGCATACAGTGGTATATGCCATTTTTTTAATCTTTCCCTTGGAATTGGAGTGTTTATTTATATTTAATGTAATTATTGGTAAATAGAATTTACCACTGCCATTTTGCTATTTGTTTTCTATATACCTTATATCTGCTTTTGTCCTCTATCCATTAGTTCCATCTCTTTTGTGAACAGTTTCTATTGTATAATTTTGATTTCCTTATTGTTTCTTTTACTGCATTTTTTGAGATATATTTTTAGTAGTCACTCTGTGGCTTCCAATTAACAACTTATAAAAATCTAATACCAACTTAATTCCAATATTATGGAATTTTTGTTCCTATGTAGGTAGTTTCCTTCTCTCTCATCTTCTTTGTGCTGTTATTATCATATAAACTAAGTCTTCATGTATACCCATCAACAGTTGTATAATTTTTTATTTACATAGTTGTCTACAAAGGGGATAAAAAAGATTGACAAATAAAAAATACACATATGCTATATTTTATATTTACCTATGCAGTTACCTTTACCAGTGTTCTTAATTCTTCATGTGGACTTGAGTTGTTCTTCAGTGATTTTTCATTTCAGCATTAAATTCTTTCTTTAAGATTTCTTGTAGGGTAGATCTCCTGGTAAAAAAAATTCTCGGTTTTTGTTTATGTGAGACTATCTTAATGTCTCCTTCATTTTATGGAGTATTTTTGCTGGATATATAATTCTTGATTAATAACCATTTTATTTCAGCACTTTAGGTTTGCTGTCTCATTGCCAGCTGGCACTCATGGTGTCGTATGAGAAATCAGCTGTAAATCATTATGAGGATACCTTGTATATGATGAGTCACTTCTCTCTTGGTGCCCAAGATTCTCTATTTGTTTTTGTCTTTTGGCAGTTTGGATGATGTGTCTAGGTGTGAATGTCTTCAAGTTTATCCTATTTAAAATTTGTTGAACCTCTTGGATGTGAAGATTCATGTCTTACAACAAATTTAAGAAGTTTTTGAACATTATTTCTTCAAATATGCTTTCTGTCTCTTCTTCCATTTTGTGTATGTTGGTATGTTTAATGGTGTTCCACAGGTCTGAGGCTGTGTTCCTTTTTTCTTCTCCTTTTTTTCTTTTTATCCCTCAGACTAGCTAATCTCAGTTTGCTGATTCTTCTACATGCTCAAATCTGCTGTTGAACCTATTTAGTAAATTTTTTGATTTAACTCCAAAATTTCTATGTGGTTCTATTTTTATAATTTCTTCATATTTATTAATACCTCTTTTTGATGAGAAATTATTTTAATACTTTTCTTTGGTTCATAAAATGGTTTCCTTTAATTTTTTAAACATATTTTAAATAGCTGGGTTAAAGTCTTTTTCTAATGATTATAATATCTGTTTTTCCTCAGAGACAGTTTCTATTGATTTATTTTTCCCCTATATATGGGCCATACTTTCTTGCTTTTGTATATCTCTTCATTTAGTTGAAAATTGAACATTTTAATTAATATAATGGACATTATTAATATATTAATATTAATGTAAGTTAATATAACTCTGGAAATTGAATTCTCCCCTCCCCTCAGAGTTTATTGTTATTTGTTTTTGTTGCTGCTGCTTTTTTGTCTGGTGACTTTCCTGAACTAATTCCAGAAAGTTTGTATTTTTTGTCATGTTTGGCTACTGAAATATCTTCTGAGTTAGCTTAGTGTTCAGCTAAGGATTGAACAGAGATTTCCTTGAATGACCAAAACTAAAATTCCTCCCAGTCTTTGCTGATGGGCTTTATGTCTATGTTGGGGCATAACTTGACAATCAGTCAATTTATAAATCTGCCTGAGACTTCACTTCTTATTTGTGCAAAATCTCAAGATTTTCTAGAGGTGAGCACTTAGGGTCTTCATAGGTATTTCCTTTGCACCTCCAAGTCCTGGATATACACACAACCCTAAGCATGCACACAACCTTCTAGATAACCAGAATATAATAGCACTTTTGAAAGTTATCTATGGAAACACATTTTTCCCTCAGATTTTCCTTTAAAATTTTTGCTTAACTTGTTTGCCCCAACTGTTATCACAGCTTCAATCACTGATTGTTTTTAACAAATGCTCCCAGGGGGAAAGGATGTTCACACCAAATGAGCTCTATTAAGTTAACTGAAGACAAGACTTGCAAGTGGAGTTTTCTATAGCATTGCCATGCATGTCTAACAATGATTCTCTGAGAACAGGGCTTTGAAAAAGTTTCGACCCCTTTCTAACCTTTCCATTGGCTCCTAGGCTTCTGGTTTTCACAGTAATTGTCAGCTGTTGATTTTCAAGCCTACCATGGAAGGAAGTAGTTGAGAACAGGTCAAATTAAATACCACAAAGCTAGCTTTTCTTACTATATTCAGTTGTGTTTTTTGCATAAACACTCTGTGATTTTTGTAAGCTTTAAGTTAATTTCCAGAGTTCTGAAAAAGTTGATTTTGACATTTTTGCCAGTGTTCTTGTTGATTTTATGGAGGAGAGGATTTTTGGAGGTCCTTACTTCACATTACAAATGTCCTTTTGGCCTTTATTTTTACTAATAAATGGCTTTCACTGGAAGGATACGAAATTTTGGATTGGGAGTTATTTCCATTTAGCTTGTTAAATATATCATTTTCTTTACATCTGTCTTCTGTTGTTTCAATAGAAAATTAACTTCCTTTGTTTTGTATTTTATTGTTTTATTTTTAATTTTGCTCCTCTGATGGTCATATATCTTTTTTTCTGGGTGATTTTGAGATTTTTACGTGTCTTTAGTTTTCAGCAGCTTCATTGAGTCTAGGTGTGATTTTCTTGGTGATTGGTATTTGTGGGAATTTTAAAATCTGAAGTTTGATGCTTTCTACCTATTTTAGAAATTTTCACCCACCACCACTTGAGCTATTGCTTCTAACATTTTGCCTTTCTTTTTTCCTTCTGGGTCCCTAATTTTCTTCATATTAATTCTTTACATAATATCCTATATATTTTTTATGTTCTTTTCTGTACTTTCCATATATTTTGTTTGCTTGCTTGAGTCTAAATATTTTCTACTATTTCTTTCTATCTTGAGCTCACTAAACCTATCTTTAAGTGTAATCAATTTGCTTATATAACCTTGTACAGACATCCCGCATTATCCATGAGGGATTGGTTCCAGGACCTCCTGTGGATACCAAAATCCATGCATATTCAAGTCCCTTATATAAAATGGCATAGTATTTGCATATAATATAGGCACATCCTCCTGTATACTTTAAATTATCTCTAGATGACTTATAATACCTAATACAATGTAAATGTTAAACAAATGGTTGCACTATATTTTTACTTGCATTATATTTTATTATTCTACTGTTATTTTTTATTTTTTCACATATTTTTGATCTGTTGTTGGCTGAATCTGTGGATGTGGAACCCGTGAATACAGAGGGAGGACTGTATTGACTCCTACTTACTGTTATATTATTTTCTTATTTCTTTAATATCCACTCAGTTCTTTTTGAAGTTTTTCACATTCTTTTCTATTTTCTGAAACATATGAATTAATTATTTTAAAATATATGTTTGATTATATAAATATCTAGGTCTCCTACTAGTTTATTTGTGTTATCTCTATTTTTCCTTAGTCTTATTTTTTGGTGTGCTGGTAATTTTGATTAAATGTTGAACATTATAATGAAAAATCATTGAGACTTTGAATTTTGGCATCTTCTTCCAGAGAGGATTCATCGTTTTCTCTGGTAGACAGCAAAAGATCAGATCGACTCTACCTAGTTTCAGTCTGTGCTGACCCAAGCCTGGTTTGTCATCTTTGTAAGACTCATTCTACTTCTGTTTTTCCTCCACTCATTCACCTTTAGTGGTTTCAACCCACAGCCTGGAGCTTCCTAAGCCCATTTCAACTTTGCAAGTCATGGACAATTTTTGTCTCCCTGGAAAAATGGGATAACTAAAATTCTCTTATGCTTTTCAACCATTTTCATCTCTACTTTTTAGCCTTTTGCCTTTCTGAGATTAATTAGCAAATCAGTCAAGAAGAAAATGTGTTTCAAGTGTTCGGCTTAGTTCTCTGTACCTCACTTCTCTCCTGGATTTTGGATCCTTAATACCTGGCTGCCTTGGCAGCCTGAACTCCAAGTTTGGTCTCCTCAGGCTCATGAGATTGCCTAAATATTTTATACGTCTTAGCAACTACCCTTTGCCTGCCTTCCTAGGCCATCTTTCCATGCCACAGTTCAGCAAATGTCCTAGGATATATCAACAGACAGAAATTTAAGCTCACTTCAAAGCACTTTCTTTCTCTGGTTCCTTTAGTCCTTTTTATCACAGTAGTATGCAAATGCCTAAAACTGATGTTTTGTATTTTGAGGGACTTTTAAAGATTTTCTTAGTGTGAACACTAGTATGCTGTAAGCTACAGTATCAAAAAGCAGCAGAATTCTCCTGGTCAACTTTTTAACATATGATTTATTATCAAAGGTTACTTTCTTTCAAATCAAATATGATTGTTACTAAAATTTACCCATTTAAGTTGTTTGAAAAGAGGAAACCTATACTTTCAAACATGTCTTAACTTCATAATTTTAGAATTTATCTTTCTTGGATGAAATTCCTCATCTTTAGTTTTGGGCCAAGGAAGATATTTTAGAACAAAAATCTATGTCAATTTATGTATTTCATGGTTTGTAAATATGATGAATGTGTATGTGTGCATACATATATATAGAAAGCTGAGATATCAATACAGAATTAAACTTTTAAAAATAAATATAACACAGAAGCAGCTGCTGTTCTCTAAATAGAAGAAACAATAAGCTTGATTTTAATTTTTAATTTAATTCCATGTAATTTTATGCTTTTCAACACTTCCTTATTCTGTCATTAAATTCTCAGTTTTTATAGCTTAACAGTATATTATCTGTGCTTCGTGTATTATAGAGCTCTTTTCTTGTAGCTACTCCTTCCTCTACATTCATAATACTTATAATTAGGAAATTTGTTAGAAGGATTTTTCAGTGGAAGGGGGAACAAATTGAAAATTATGTGGGAATAAGAAGGAAGACACTGACAATTGGATGAAATGAGTCACTTATTAAGGAGAGTAAAACAGTTTTTCCAAACTATAAAGTGATCAGAAATAACCATAATGTTTGGAAGGAATGAAGTTAATATTGTTAAAAAATTTTGGGGTCCTTCAAATTTAAAAATATCTTAGAAAACAGATATTGTGATTAAAAAACATTTTAACGGCCATTAAATTTGGGTTAATTGGTGTCTTAGCTACTGACATGATTATTTCAAAGGATTTGGAAAATCATACAAGATTATATAATGTAGAAGAAAGTAATTCATTTTATGGATAATTGTTTTTATTAAATAGTTTTCAGTTCTCCACTGTAATTCTAAGTCTTTACTTTGATATACTTGAATATAGTAAGCACAGCTATTTGAAAACTTGTGCCTGATGTCTCTATTTGATTAGCATCCCTTGTAGGTCTGTTTCTATAGTTTATCTTTTTCCCTGGATTTTCAATCACACTTGTTTTCTCCTACACTAGTTAGTTCTAATTGAATGCTGGACATTGTGTATGAAAAATGAAGAGGTAAATTGATCCTTTGTTGATGCTACCTTCCTTCTGTGACGAACTACATTTGCATCTGAAAATGAATTTTTTTTTTTTTTTTTAGATAAGAGAACTAGCCATCCCAGGTCACATTAATCCAATCAAGAATTGAGATGATGCCACCATAGTTTTAGACTTTGCTAGGATTGTTTATATTTCTGGTTTACCCTTGCCTGTGGGGAGTATGCAGCCCTTAAAAATCCTAATTGAAAGCTGGAAGGGTTTTCCAGGGATCCATTTCCTATATTGCCAAAGCCCAAATTCTAATTTTTGTCTCCCTAGACCTGAAGGTTTTGGTCACTCAGCTCAACAGCTTGGCTTGGCTTCTTACCCATCTTTTTGGAAACTGGCAGATACTTCTAGAAGAAAAGCAACCCCAAATGCTGAGTTCAACATTCTAGATTTTCTTCTCTTGGATCTTGGCACTTTAATTCTTCACTGATATGTTATTTCTCCATTGCCTTCAAAGAGATTTTTAATATTTTGTCCATATTTTCAAATTGTTTTCAATGGGATATTTGGCATGAAATAGGTTATCATTACTGTAATAAAACATCTTAAGAATTATTTAGGTGGGAATATAAATTATTTTTTCCTGCCACCTCACAATGTGAAATTAGTCTACTTAAGTTAATCATGGTAGAAAAGAATCTAGAGTCTATCTATTCATTTCATTATGTTGAAGTTTTAAAATTATATGTTACATATATATCTATTCTAATATATTAAATAGTACAGAAACATACTAATAAAAAGCAATAATTTTTCCCTCTTCCCTATTTCCTCACATCCTTGACCAGTCTCTACCTCTTGAAATAGCCAATGTTTTGTGTATTCATGTGTGTGTGTGGTGTGTATGTATATATGTATATGTGTGTGTATGTATATATATATTAGGTTGGTGAAGAAGTAATTGTGGTTTCAGACCATGAATTTAAAATATATTAAATATATATGGTATGTGTATCTACCTGCACTTACCTTTATATATATATATATATACACACACACACATATATATGTATACACTTATATACGTGTATGCATTTTCAAAAAATCATAGTGTAGTCATTGTACTAATTTGTTTTAATAACTTTCTAAATAAATTATGCAACAAGCATCTAAAAATTGTATACAGAGTTTCATCAATTTTTGGTAGACATAGTAATTTGTAAAATAAGAAAAGTTTGAGATTTTTGCTTTGGGGGGTAATATGTATTTTGCTCTCATGCATCATTCATTGTTTTCTTTTATTGGTTCTAGGGACATAAAGTTCTTATGAGACCCTGACTTAAGAGACTTCCAGATTCTCTGTGTATCCCATTCCAGAGGCAGATGTGTCTGTGAATGAGTAGCAAAGCAGTGTTCTTTAAGGACTGTATCATCCTAGGCAAAATATGTTTGGGGACTTCAAGGCCTGTAGAAGATACTTTACACATACACATACTCTGTATATGTAATGGATAATGGATAATATATGAGAAATAATATAATATACATTTATAATAAATTTAATTTTACATAATCTTTATTATATATGTATATATACATACATACACATACACTATATGAAGAAAATATTATATTTATATATAAAATAAATACATTGATCTTCCAGGGAAAAGTTTCCATAACTAAAAGAGGATTTCAACAGCACAAGATACTGGTAGCTACTGGCACTATGATAACACAATGTTTTTTATTGTTAATAATAGCATTTATTCAATACTTAATATGTGCCATGTATTTTGTTATGTACCTTTCATGCAGTATCTTATTTAATACTTACAACATACTTATGGATTAGATAATTTTTTTTGGTATTTAACATATGAGGAAATTAAGACAGAGAAAGTAATTTGTCTACAATCACACAGCCAGGAAATTTGATATTCAAACCCTGTTCTTTGGTTCTGAGCTCCCTCCTGTCCACTCAATCATACTGTACTTCAGTTTGTCCAATTGTTTTGCATTCACATTTTCTTTTTGAATTTTGCATTTTGTTACTTGTTTTGTACTTTTGAAAAAAGTTCTACTCTACAATATATTGGAAAAAGTCTGGGTGAAGTTGTACTTTTCCATGCAAGTTCCATTTTTTCCTTTAAGTGGAAAAATTCACTTGAATGACATAAATTGTCTTATGTCTCAAGGGTTTCTTGAATTTCTATCAATTTTAAGCTGATAGTTTAAGAGGGTGCATGATTATTCTGTAGAAGTCCTCTTATTGAAAATGATTTCCCTAAGTATTTGGCCAGTTATGCAGAAATTCCAATTAAAGTGGGGAATCATACAATATGATTCATACATTGGTACATATGCATATGTACACAGATACCTTATTGTGCAATGTACTCACATACTTTATACATTTTATTTTAATTTGAAATATATACATGTAGAGTTTTTGCCAATCAACCAGTACACTTTGAATTCTTATTTGGCATCAAGCACACCTCTTTTATTTCAATGACTGGAGTTTGGCATCATCAGTTACAATGTTATATTTATTGTATAAACTATGCCCATAATCCATTACATAGATTTTTCCAAATTTGGCTTATTTAAAGATTAATGAGAATTTAAAGACACTTGCAGAACAATTTAAAACAGGACACCTTATAATTTTCTTCCTCAGAGTTCATGTTACAGCATTTTTTAGTAACTCAGTTTTACTGAGTTTGTGCTAAGAATTTAACTTAGTTTTCAGAGAAGTGACAATTTCTCTGAAATAATTCATTTATTGTCCTATTTCATCCTTTTAAAACTAGGGTAAATAGGTTTGGGAACAAACACAACTGGCCCTTGTTAAAGACTCAGCCCAACAGGTGGTAGGTCTCCCGGGGTAGGTATGTTAGAGCCATTGCCATGGAGCATGCCCTGGGCTGCATGTTGCCCAAAGAGTGAAGAGTTTCTTTATAAAGGAATGGAGAGTCAGTTAAACGGAGATTGCTTTTTCTGTAGTGACTATCTTCTTTCCATACATTAAATCTCCAAAACTAGGACTGGGAGAGATATCCAGTATTAGAAAAATGCATTCTCCTGTTGGCCCCATGCTACAGTATGCTGTTTAATCAAAAGGTGCTACAATATGGTTTCTGGATTTACCTAAACAATTTTTTTAAGTCCTTTTAATTTAATTTACTTCTCTAGAAATTTTTGATGCTATTTCTGGAGACTGCTATCTATTTTACATTTTATTTTAAAACTGTCTACATTGTAGGCAATTCTTTGGCTACCCAAGAAATTTAATATTTTATTATACCACTATTTTTCTTATCAGCTATTTTATAATTCAAAGGCCATGTCTAACAAAATGATCTTTTTGACCAAATTGACCAGCTAAATTTAGCAACGAATTGATAGCTTTTCTTTTTTTCAATGTCTTGTCTGATAATTGAAATTTCTAAATCAACCAGTTGTTTTGACCTCACTTAGACATTGCCTAAGCTGGTTTATTTCATAGTCTGGTTACCATGGTGTCTGGCTTATGTAAACACATCTGGACTTCATTTGCAAATTCTCACACTAAATACTAAATTAAAGTATGCTTTTGATCAGTGAAATCTTATCAACCCATAAATCTCCACACTACTGTAATCAGAGCCAGAGTCCTTTAAAACCATTGTCACACACAGTCCTAAACTTGACTCCTTTCTCCTTGCCCGTTTTGTGTCCACAGGCAAAAATATAAATACATTAAAATACAGTTCCACAAACTTTCCTTGCTTCCTTAGGTTCCAGAGGTATTAAAAGAGTGGGGTGTGATTGAACTGAGCCCTGGGTGATCTGTTGTTAATGTCTTTTTAAGAAACCCAGGAAAAAAATCACAGTGACTTAAAATGAAACTCATGAATCTGTTTTAAAGCTCAAATAAATCTGAAACTTGAAGTTAAACTTGAAGGTCACACAAAAATATAAGAACTGGAAACCCTGGGGTTTCTTAATGTGTTAGCTATTCTGGTTCTGTCAGTTCTGTGTGACTAGTCCAACTTCCTTTGGAACATTGCATTATGAAAGGACCTCTAGTCTGTCAGTCAACTTCTACTTTCATTAGTAAAATTGCAAAATTCTTTAAGAAATGATGGGTGAACATTTTGTGGCTTTTCATCTCCAATATGCAACATTTTTGTTTTTGGTTTCTAAATAGTTACTATTATGCATTTAGGGTTTGAAAGAATGTTTTCATTAAACAGAGACTTCTTCACTCTGATACAGGACATTGGCTTCTTCTGTCATGGACATAGTACCCTCCCTGGCTCTCCACTCCTCTAACAAGCCCTACAGCCTTCTGCTGGGCACCACCCTCTTGGTGCCATATTCTCTTATTGAGCATCCTGTCTACTGAGCACCTGCTAGGGAACCTCCCTGCCCCACTGAGTGTGTCCATCCTCTCCGACTAGGAGCCTCCAAACTGATTCCTTGGAACCCTTGTGATGATAAAGCTACCTGGCCATCCATGGCAAAGTGGATGTTTCTCCTCTGTTAGTGATTAGTGTTGAAAATTTCACAAAGCATGGTTGCAGCTAGATATATACTAGAGTTTTAAAATAAATGATTATTTCAGTTTTTATTCATCTCACCACCCTTCTGGTTGAGTCAGGAGACACTCTGACTATGAGACGTCATTCAGAAGACTAAGCTTTGACAGTGATCATCTCGTAGCCCTTTGCTCCATTGCTCCTTAAGGTGACTTTTCCCCTAAGAGGCTCCTCATTGCTGCTACAACTAGATTTTTGGCACCCACATCTTATCCCTATACTCCATAAACAGAAGTTTTATTTTTGTTTAATGTATTTGTTTATTTTTGTGGTCATTGTCATTTTATTATTTTGATCCTTGGCTCCATTCTCACTTAGCATGAGTCTTTTATTCCCAGGAAATATTCTTGGCTTAGATTGCACAAAACTCACCAGCTTACCAGACATGTCCATGTGTATCTGAAGCCAGCAATGAACTGAACTTGGGTTCTCTTGAGCAGCTCCTGAACTTCTACTTCAATATGCTCACAGAAGGCTTGGCCAACTATTTGCTGGATGTGGCAAGTTACATATAAATCCTACTAGAGCTCAAATCTGGGCACTTCCCCCACTTTGCCACGTTTATACTGGGCCTGCAGATTATGGATTGTTACCTGATTTTGACAGTTGGTTGAGGTTGGCCTTAAAGAGTTTAAGGAACTTGCTCAGGGCTTCACACCTAGTGAGAGAGGTAGCACAGATTCCAAAGCCAGACCATTTCTACTGCATCTAAGTATGCCTTTGAATCTGGGATATGGCATAAAAATCATACCACTTCCTAGGGAAAACTATTCTAGAAGGTGGCAGGAGAAATCTCAATTCTGTTCACTTATTTTCTCATTTATCAAGAAGTGGGTCACATTCGAGTTCTTCAGATTGAAGAAATCACTAGGAAACTAGACTTCTTTCCTCTTCTTTAGCTTCACACAGAGAAATTTGTTTGTTTGCTTTACTGTCAAGAAAATAATTGCTTTCACATTACTTTTTAGTTTGTTGGAAACCTGTGTGGCATCTCACTTTAAAGTGCCATCTAGCATGGCTCACCCATGAGAGAGAAACTTTTCTTAGAATTATAGAATATGGGGTCTAAGAAATATATAGTCCACTTCCCCATAAGATGCTTCAGTCTCCCCAGGTGAGAGACTGGCATGTTTTACTATTGTCACTACAGACCACTGTCCATAACCTGAAACAACTCACCCCATTTTTAGAGCATTCTCATTGCACTAAAGTGGTTCTAATGTTGGGTTCAAAGCTTTTGGTCTTACCTGTGCCTTCTAAGAGGATATGAAAATGTATCATGTTTATTCCATGTGGAGATCTTTCAGAAACTTCATGACCCCTCTCCTAACAGTGAAAATAGCTATGTTTTTCATTTTTAATTTTATGCAGCCCTTAGAAAAATCTTGTTTGAAATGAGAAAAATCTTGTTTGAAGTGCCCTCCCAGGTAAGGAGAGTTACGTGTTTACAGGCAAGGAAATGGGGCTCAGCAAAAATAAAGGAGTCAAAACCAAGATTCTTCTGGCCCATTTATTAAGACTCTTTTCTCCAAGCTTCCCACCATTTCGTGGTGAGTTGTTCCTACTTTTTGTCAATTGTTCCTCATATAAGTCAGTGCCAATGTCCACTCAGCATCTCAGGCACTGTTGCAGCTTATGATGATGCTCATGGTGCCCAGGGCTAAAACAAGGGTCCACAGATATTTTTGATCAGTACAGATGGATTATGCTTTCCCAGAAAGACAGTGCTGATAAACTGATGATTGCTTACATAAGACAAGAGCAGAGACAACATAAGGTGAAAAAAGATCAGCAGAACTCCACAGGGGGTGACATTAAAGGACTTTCTTAAGGATGAAAATTGTTACATAATAAAAAATTATTTCAAACTTTTCCTCTTGTGTACTGTATTTCCCATCTTACCAGGTGGTCATGTTGAATATATTTCCATTTCCCACAGTTACAGAACCATTCAGAAGACAGAATTGCAGGAGTCTCTAACATACATCCTTATCTCCATTGCTGTCAACATAAATGAGCCCTTCATGTTTTTCTTGGATGTTTGAAATACCCCCCTTATTGCTCCCTATTGCTCCAGTCACTCCCTCTTGCAGATTCATAATCCACATTGCTTCCAGGGTTATGCTCCCTAAACTTAAAGCAGACCAAGTTTATTTTCTACTCAAAACTTTCCCATAGTTCCCCATTATATGGAAAATAACATACAGCTTCTCTGGCTTCCAATTTGACTTCTACAATTTTCCCCAAACTCCCGAAAGACCTTCACTAATATATTCTCAATTCTACAAGACTAGGAACTGCATTTTCTGTTCTCTGCCTACAGCTTGTATTTTTCCTGCTTCTGTGTCCTTTAAGCACACTGTTTTTTCCCCTCTTTCTAGATTTCTAATTGTTTCTTAGTTACCTACCATAATCTTCTCATTTTTCAAAAGCTCATTAAAATCTAACCCCCTTTGAAAATCTTTCCTGTGGTCCCCAATTATTTTTTACATCTTTTCAACTCTGTTATATATTTATCAGAGTCAGCCACTGTTAATTATCTATGTATTTGACTTTCCTGATATACTGCAATTCCTGGAGATGGACATTCACTGCCTATCATAGGCACTTTAAAGTTTTTATGGATTGAATTGATCACAACTGATGTTAGTGTATTCATGTATTTATTTATTCATATGCATGTCTTCAATATATGTTTATTGAATGACTACTGAATGCCAATTAAGAGAATTCCAAGCCTAGTGGGGAAAATTGGCACAAACACATACAAGTAGAATTAAATGTAGAATGCCATAATCAAGATATAGCAAAAAGCTGATGGATTTGCCATAACTTCGTTTTTTGTTGTGCTTCCTCCATGCCTTTTCTTTCCTTCTGCTTCTACTTTTCTTTATCATTTAAGCTTTAGTCTATTGTAGGCTCTACCCATATGGTTATTGAAAAGCCATGTGATGTAGTCCAGTACTGTTTCTTTCTTGTCAAAATACTTTCATTTTAGTTTTCCTTTCCCTTTTGGTCATAACAGCTATTGATTCCTTCAGCATGTTCTACCTCTTCTTGCTTGCTTCGGAGTTAAAGATAGCCTTCTAGTTTCCTCCTTCTCAAAGAGCAATACTTAAGGCTTAAAGTGATTTACAGATTCAGTGTAATTCTCATTAAAATACCATCATTTTTCAAAGATCTAGATAAAACAATCCTAAATTTCGTATGGAACCAAAAAAGAGCCCGAATAGCTAAAGCAATCCAATCAAACAAAACAAAACAAAACAAAGAATCTGGAAGCATGACATTACCTGACTTCAAATCACACTAGAATGCTATAGTAACCAAAACAGCATTGTACTGGTATAAAGGTAGACACATAGATCAATGGAACAGAATAGAGAACCCAGAAATAAAGCCACATACCTATCACCAGCTGAGTTTTGACAAAGTAGACAAAAATATACAATGGGGAAGGGACACCTTATTCAATAAATGGTGCTGGGAAAATTGGTTGCCACATGCAGAAAAAAAACCTGGATCCCTAACTCACCATATACAAAAGTTATCTCAAGATGGATTAAAGACTTAAATGTAAGAACTGAAACCATAAAAATCCTAGAAGAAAACCTACAAAAAACTCTCCTGGACATTGGTCTAGACAAAGAATTTATAAGTAAGACATTAAAAGCAAATATAGCAATAACAAGACTAAATAAATGGGACTTAATTAAAATATTCCTGCACACAAAAGAAATAATCAAGAGAGTAAATAGACAAACTACAGAATGGGAGAAAATATTTGCAAACTATATATCTGACAAAGAGTTAATATCCAGAATCTACAAAAAACTCAAACAAATCATCAAGAAAAGAATAAATAACCACATCAAAAAGTGGGCAAAAGACACAAACAGATTCTTTTCAAAACAGGATATACAAATGGCCCACAAACATAAGAAAATACGCTCACCATCACCAATCATCAGGGAAATGCAAATTAAAACCACAATGAGATACAATTTTATCCCTGTCAGAATGGCCATAATTAAAAAGTCAAAACACAATAGATGTTGGCATGGATGCAGTGAAAAAGGAACTCTTATACACGGTTTGTGGGGATATAAACTATTACAACCTTTATGAAAAACAGTATGGAAATTCCTCAAAGAACTAATAGTAGATAGACCATTCGATCCGGCAACAGCAATCCCACTACTGGGTATATACCCAAAGAAAAATAAGCCATTTTGTAAAAGAGACACCTACACTCAAGTGTTTCTTTAAGCAAAATTCACAATTGCAAAGATGTGGAATCAACCTAAATGCTTATGAATTGATGAGCGGATGAAGAAAATGTGATATACACACACACACATCCCACACATACATATACACATACACACATCCCACACATACACACACATATACCATGGAGTACTACTCAGCCATAAAAAGGAATGAAATAATATCTTTTGCAGCAACTTGGATGAAACTGGAGACCATTATCCTAAGTGAAGAATCTCAGGAATGGAAAAACAGTACCACATGTTCTCACTTATAAGCATGAGCTAAATGAGGGGTATATGTGGTCATCAAGTTGTGCAATGGACATTGAAAACTAAGAAGGGGGAGGGAGGGAGGAGAGTAAGGAATAAAAATCTATCATTGTACCTATCGGGTACAATGTACACTATTCTGGAAACAAGTACACTAAAAGCCCTGACTTCAGCTTATACAATTCATCCATGTAACAAAAAACACTTGTACCTCCTAAATGTATTGAAATTAAAAAAAAATATCAGCGCTGAAGGCATTAGAATTTTAAGGTTTTTCAGTTAATAAGTGAGGTTGAGAGAGAAAAGGTGTTAACACAAGAAGAAAACTCAGAAAGATTCAATGGTGACAGACTCTTACAAAAGTCATCAAATCCTAGCCTTCTACCCATAGTTCCTACATTTCTTCTGGGAGAGTGTTTGGTTGCATTGTTGTACTTCTACTCCAATGATATTTTTTTTTAATGATAAAATACACATAACACAACATTTATCATTTTAACCACTTTTAAGTATATAGTTTTATGGCATTAAGTATGTTCACATTGTTATGCAGCCATCACCATCATCCATTTTTAGAACTTTTTCATCTTCTCCAAACGAAGATCTGTATCCATTAAACACTAACTTCCCATTCTTTCCTCCTCCCTGCACTTCCCAGCTCCTGGAAACCACCATTCTACTTTCTGTCTCTATATATTTGACTACTCTAGGTATTTCACATAAGTGGAATCATGTAGTATTTGTCTTTAAGTTATTGGCTTATTTTACTTAACATAATGTCCTCAAGGTTAACCTATGTTGTAGCATGTGTCAGTATTTTCTTTCTTTTTTAGGCTAAATAATATACCTTTGTATGTATATACAACATTTTGTTTATCTGTTCATCTATCGATGGACACTTAGGTTGCTTCCACCTTTTGGCCATTATGAAACATGCTGCTATAAATATGGGTGTACAAATATCTGTTTGAATCCTTGCTTTTGATTCTTTTGTGTATGTACCCAGAAGTAGAATTTCTTGATGGTATAGTAATTATATATTTAACTTTTTGAGTAATTGCTATCCCTTTTTCCAAAGTGGCTACACCATTTTATATTCCCATCAGCAATGCATACAGGTTCCAATTTCTCCACATTTTCTCCAACACTTGTTTTCTATTGTCATTGTTGTTTTTAATAACCATCCTAATGAGTGTGGAGTGGCATCTCATTTTGTTACCATGGATATTTCTCATGGTCACACTCACCAAGTCTCACCCCTTTTCCAGACTTCCACTTTATGGAAGGGAACATCAATACTTTTCCCCATGAAGGATCCTTTTCTCAGAATGTCATTCTAAAAAGTCACGTAGGGAAAATAGTAGGTATTTTTTGTGGAAAGAAATTTATTTAGATTTGTGAGAGCTCCGTCAACATGGGCTCCTTCCCCGTCAAAGAGATCTCCATAGGAAATGTCATCATACCTCTTTCTGTCACCACATTTGATGTCAGCTTAGGCGTGGACCTATCCAGCAGGAAGAATCCATTTATTTTCATTCAATCATTCCTTAATTCATCCTTTCATGCTTTCATTCAGCAATTAGTTATTGCACATGCTATAATACTAAACAGGTATGTCCTAAACCTTCTAGCAATTCTTATTAGTCTTTTTTTTTTTTTTTGCTTATGACAATTAAGGATATACACTAATAAAATACTTTGTTTCCTACTGAGTCAGTATCCATGCTGGTTCTCTGAACATCTTTTCTGGACAAGTTTTGTGGGGTACAATGCTTTATCTCTTTATCTTAGAAATGAAATGTTCACCCCATGTATGGCTCAAGTCAGCATTTCAAAGTGGTACCCAATACTTTAAAAAGTCAATTTACAAAGAATAATGTAGGAATTTGTATTTTACTTAGAAGTGGAAACTGTTCATGCCTTTCTTATATTGTAAATAACATATGGTGAGCTAGGGATGCTTAATAGATGCTAAATAACATATGAGAAAGGAAACTATGATTGACAAACCCAATTCCCTGAATCTTACAACATTTTTTTTTAAATTCGATCTTTACATCATTACAGAAATGATTTTTGTTTATTTTCTTTTTTTCCTTTCTTTTTTTTTCTTGAACAAGAGAAAACAAGATTGACAGTGAGAATTACCACATGCAACATTTTATTGTTGTTAGATTTCAGAGTTATAACTAAAGAAAAGGTGGAGTAATTTTACATCAAATGTCTCCCCAAATAAATCCAGGGATTTCCGCCACACTTTGTTCTCAGGAAATCATCATCCTATCTCACTGTAGAAGTATTTCCATATGTAATTAATTTAAATATAACATAAAAGAAACAGACTCAAGATGAAAAAGACAATAATCTTCCACTCAAACATATTCAACCACAAACCAGGGGCATATTTTGGATTTTGTCCTCATTTTGATGATCACAGAATTTATCTTATTTGTGGTTTACTAAGGCTATTTTCACTGCCTGGGGAGACATGATGTACATTGTAGAATAATGCAGTAAGATAATTGAACATATTTCCCTCGTCTCTGGGTGTATTTATGCTTGTACACACAGTCACATTAAAGGGGCTGGGAATGCAGCAACCTCAGCTGCAGATTGTTATGGTGACTGTGCTGGCTTGCTGCGTGCTCTGGCTGCTCTCACGCTGAGATGCACGCTGGGTGCTCTGGCTGGATGTGTTGCCCTGGAGTCGGCTGTGAAGGCCATGCCTCTCGTGGAGAGAGCATGTTGGGCTGAAAAGGAAACTCCCAGTAGAACAACACAAACCAACGTCTAATTCTTTGCCAGCAGAAGTTTTTAAGGAAAGCGCAAAATTAGTGACAGACCAAGAGAGATGTTCTACTAAGTATAGAATCAGGGAACAAATCCAGCTCTGGTCATTCTACATTCTTCATAAAACAAATTTGGTTGCTTACATTTGTTCTAACCTCTTACATGAGAAAAGTGACTCCAAATCTAATCATTTCAACTCTGAAAACTGGTTGAGTGAAATTAAATAGCTTTCGAATCAGCATGTTAGTTTGAGGCAAGTGCAATATGATTTGAGAGTCAGTTTGGGCCTAGGAGACTCGAGTCAGAGCGGATGGTTTTTAAGACAGCATTGGAAACTTGAAAATGTACATTAGGATCAGAAATAGGAACTTGTCCACTTTTAGGGGGATGCAGGAAATTCCCAACGTACTAGTTTCTCTATTCAAGTCAGAAATAGACCCTGAAACTAAATAGGGGTGCTCTCTACTACATTTGCCTTATGGCAAACGAGGTTGGCCTGATTTTGCTCTCACGAGAAGTGGCCATGAGTTTTCACCAAGAGTGCGAAGGGCACCATTCGTTTAGGGGTAAGAGTCAGAAAACCAAGGTCTGAATTCTACAACATTGGTTTGATCTAGAGTCAGAGCACCCAGGTCTGAATTCTAGTTCTTTCAGTCCTCAGGGTTATTTTGGAAATGTCACTTCACCTCCTCCTCTCAGTTTTCTTTTACCTGGAAAATGGGAATGTTATCTGTCATCCTTATCTGAGGACAATGTAAAAATGTTTTGTCAACTCTTGTCAAGAATTATTATTATTTTAAAGCTGAACTCCCTTCTCAGTGATAATTAGGTAAACTATGGTAAAATCATCCTTAATATGAGAACCGTGTAAAACCTCTTTTTTGGCAGTTGAGTTGGAGGTGTGTTTGGAAGACTCAGTGTCTGAGGAATGTCACTGGTTTGTTTCCAGCCTATGACACACTCCCACAGTAGGTTTATATGTTAGGGTAGTGCTAGCCTCCATGACAAAACCAAAATTGAAATGTTTTAACACAATAGAAGTTTATTTCTTGCATGTATAAACTAGTCATTCTGGATTGGTGGGCTATTCTCCTCCAAGTGGTGATTCAAGGACCTGATTTCTTTTATGTTTTTGCTTTATCTTGGTTAACATGTGGCTTCCAACATGCCTATGTATGAAACCACTGGATAAGGAAAGAACATAGAGGGTCTGCAGAAGAGGTTGTGGACGAGCCAGCCCTGGAAGTGGCACATATGCCTTCTGTTCAATTGCCTTGGCTACAACTCAGGCTCACAGCCACATCTCTCTGCAAGGAAGGCTGGGGAATACAGTGGACTTTTGTGCCTGAGCAAAAGATGAAATTAGATTGGTAAACAGCTAGCTCATATCAGTATGTGCTAAAATTTAGGGTCAGAACAACAGCTCACAAAGTATTTGGACTGATCAGTTAAACTGATCATTTTGATTATAGTATTAGTTAGTGAGAATAAAAAGACCAGGATTTTCAGAAATTCCCAGAGGACATTCAGAAATGTTGCGTTCAGCAGCAGGGGACATATGTGTGCTTGTGAGAGGCATGGACGGGGGCAGTCCCAACTGAGACACAGTGTCTCTTCCCTTGGTCTTCTCATCCGGGCTGGCTGAGCTGGTTTGGCTCTACGGGGGTTGGAGAGCCCTGGATCCGCAGTGGTCAACACAAACATGCTCCAACAATCTCTTGAGCTTGTTCCGCTCTGCAACAATCTCTGGAAAACTGCTCACTCCAGGATCTTGGTGAAAAGATCTATAAGAAAGCACAGATTCTGCTGATTTCCCTGTCTTGGTGAACTTTCCTAGTTCTTTTGGGGGAAACATGAACCATAAAACCATTTGTATATGGCTAGCAATCTCATGGTTTAACTTTCAGGCAAGAGAGATTTTACCGTAAAGGGCTAGCCTCAGAAAATAATCCTCGTTAATGAATACATAGTTCTATGGTCACTGAAGGTATGTGGATGGAAGAACAGTGCATGATGTGAAAGGATCATGCACTGAGGGAAACTGATCCATTGGGTTGATGGTGGACACAAGAATGAAAGGCAACCAACCATTGAATTATCAACACCTCCAAGGACTACATAATTGCCTTTCAACCAAGATTTTTATAAACAAGTGTAAAAATGTTGACTGTGGGTTTGTTAGCTTCAAGTTCTCATGTATTCTCATTCTCATAACTATTTTATTTCTCAAAAATAAACACCTATATATGTGATCAGAAAACAATTCTGTGCGCTAGGAATCTTTCATATGAAATCCATTACTCATGCTCAGTAAGTGACCTTCTCTTGGCAGCAGTTCATAAACTTTAGTAAAAATTAAAGTTAATAGAAAAGTATGTTAAAGTTCTAGATTTCTGGCTCCCTGGCCTCTGCAAGAAATCTTAAATCAGTTCAGTATGAGGCCTGGGAATCTGAATTTTAATACCAACCTCATACAATTTTAATACCAACCTCATACAAAATAATTCTGATGTAGCTAGTCCTTACACTTTAGAAAATATAGATTTAGTGATTTAATACGATTTGCTCATGTTTGTGCAAAAGTATGCACAAAGAGTTTTTCTGTAATCCTTAACCTGAAAACTATCACCTGATTATCATTTTCAAGTGAACATTTTTTTAAAATTTATTTCAGGAAGTCAGCAAGGGTACAATAGATTTGGATCAAATGGGTAAATTTTTTTTATTTCAAAATATTAAACAACTACAAATGATTTTGTTATATGGCTAGCCTTATCATGCTTTAGTCAGGGATATAAGTGTGCCCCAATCAACCAAATATTGTTCAAAAAATGGATAAACTAACTTGTGGGCATTGTAAGAGATATTCTGACATAACCCCAACTATTTGGCATCTACTGTGTTCCAGATACTGTACCAGGCTCTTTGTATTCATCATGTCTAAATCTCAAAACAGCCTTGAAAGGTTGCTCTCATTGACTCAATTTCATAGTTGAAAAAACTGCAACTTGAAGAGGTTAAGTAACTTGCTAAAGTTAGAGAGTTGGTAAGTGACAGAGTCCAGATTTGGGTCCTGCTGTTTTTGACTCCAGGTCCCGGAGATTTCATCTGCTGTAGCTCAAATCAGAGCTTCTGGATAGGACAGTGGTAGCTTGGGAGGAGGTGAGAGCAGGAGATGTGTGATGGAGCCTGCGAGATGGTGGAGGTAGCAGAGAAGGTTGGAGACAGCAGAAGAGCAACCGGCAGAGGAGAAGACAAGTAACTTACCCAGAAGTTCTGGTGATCCTTACTGGTCAAAGGGAAGATTCTTCCGATAGACCAGTCTCAGGTTCCAATTCTACTTTCTGTTTTGATGAATAATGGAAAAAAACAGTAAGTCTATAAGGTATACATTATTGTACTATTTTACAGATGAGGAATCGTAGGATCAGTGCATTTAAACTATTCACTGAGTCACCTAATTAGTTAATGAAAGAGTGGGATTTAACCCAAGTAGATTTGATCTCAGAGTCCACTCTTTCCAATTCACAATATTCTTTCCCTAGCAGAACCTAAATCAGTGTTTTTCAAACTTGTTTATTCTGTGAGATTAACAGAAGATTAGAGAATGCCTGCAATAAATGGTGGTGGTGGTGGTGAGTTAGAAGCCAATAGTCAGAAAAGATCAGGTAAGTGAATATGTGAAGGAGCTGAGATTTTTCACTAATGGGCTGTGTACCTGTGAAGGAAATAAAAAGAGAAAATAATGAGGACAGACAAATGGATAAGGCAAGGAAAAGATAATAAGAGAAGCCAAAGAAAAGTGAAGGGAGAAGCAGAGATAATTTGTTATTCTTTTGCTTTATTAGCACTACCATTCCTATACATCAGAAGATTTAAAAAATCATGGCAGTAACATGGTTGAAGGGATATTGACAACATCTGCTTCCAAATACATATACATTTCCCAAAAATACATATATTCCATATATATATATTTGTAATGAAAACAATCAGAATTCAGTTTTCCTTTTTTTTTTTAAATCTCACAAGTACTGTAATGTTAACAAACTAGACTATAGGACATCCTGCTTGATTGTGCCTCTGTGTGTCTGAGTGAGGCAGGGAGGGGATATTTGTGGGCTTTGTACACATCAGTGTGGATGTGGGAAATAAACTCTGAATTGAGAAAATTATGATATTGCAATTGTATCTTATTTGTGTGAATTAATAATAGGGGCATGAAACTCGTACTTATTCTAATTCATAAGGAGTTAGTGAAGAAGTCCTTTATCGTGAAATAATTACTTTTTCAAGGCAGGAAGACAGTAGTAATTTGATATGTGAATAATTTCTCAATATTTAAAAATCAAATCCAAGGGAATTTCTAAAACCAAATATAGATTATTTTTGGCTTTCATACCACTTTGAATAATTTATATCCATACACTTTAATTAGAATTTAAAAAATCAAAAGTCAAGATTGTAGGAGGATCTCCGGAGGTGGGATTAAATGTGATTTTTTTTCCTGCACATCCTTACTTTGTGATTGTTCTACAATTAACACAGATTGGTAAACAAATTAAAGGAGATAGTTGTTGATAAACAGATGCAGTCAATTTTCAAATTCTAAATAAGCCTAATTCATAGGCAAATATGTTGATTGCAGATTAGATCAAGTTTTTAGATAAACATGACAATTTAAATTCTATTTTGGTTTGAGGTCAGCTCACAAAGACCTCTGTAACTTTCATTCAGTGGAGCTATAGAACTGATAAGGGAAACTGAAATTTACTATCATCTTTCTCCTATTATACGATATCTGAGACAGGAGGAAGAAGGGGCTTCTTTAACCCTTCTTGGACTTTTTAATAAAACAGCTTTACTGAACTTTAATTAACATGCAATAAATTGCACAAGTTTAAAATGTATAATTTAACAAATTTTGACTTATCTAATAAAACCTTTGAAGTAAGCCAAGCTGATCCTCATATCCTATTTCCTTATACTGTCACCTCTATGTGCATTGCAAACTATGTTTGTTAGATTGTGGGTTAAATAGGTATGCGGAGACTAGTCTCAAAAATGACTGTTACTGGTGATCTTGTTTCTTTGAGAAAAAATATTCTCAATTCTGAAATATTGATTTACAGAAATATTTTTCATATATCTTGTTTGTGAGATGAAGAGTAAACCATTTACCTATGTTGACAATTACTCTGACTGGTACATTTCGTCTTCTCACTTATTCTGAATATCACATACATTCTGTCAAATATTTCTATATAGAACTCCCAATAAAGCCAAATTCCCTAACGATTTATTAAAGCAGCTTGTTGAAGATGAGACTGTTGGAGAAGATGCAACCCTGCTAGGAAGCGGTTCTAGAAAGGGCTGCATTTTACATGCAGTGAGATCTGGCAGGAGCTAATACCTAAGTGGTAGATATAAACTTAAAGATGAGATGTCTACTTCTCTGCTCAACTCTTTGATCCTTTGAGCTTTACGGCCTCTCTACTTTACCTCCCTACTGCAAACTACTGCCTCAAGCCTTCTCTTCTTTTCTAACCCACAATAGAAAATTGCACCTAATAACGAATTTTTCTAGGCAGAGCTACAGTAGGGCTTTTCTCTTTGAAGTCTGCCCTACACGCTCTCTCTCAGGAGGAAGGTGAAATCTGCAGAGATGTACAAAGGTTAGACTGAGCAATAACACACATGGTGGTCAGGCACCTGATCATGGACACACGCTCATATCCAACCTATGGGCCCATTCTTGTCTTTGTACAGTGGGACTGTCATTTACTTTTTCTTTTTGTTTTTCATTCATTCTTTCTTTCTTTTTCTTTTCCTTTTTTCTTTTTCGTTCTTTCTTTTCTTTTTTTTTTTTTTTTTTTTGAGACAGGGTCTCACTCTGTTGTCCAGGCTGTAGTGCAATGGTGCAATCATAAGTTACAGTAACCTCGAACTCCTGGGCTCCACAGATACTCCTGCCTCAGTCACCCAAGTAGCTGGGACTACAGGCATGCACCACCATGCCCTGCTAATTTTTCATACTTTAAAAAATTTTTTCAAAATATTAATTAAGGGAGTGAAAGTGCTTTTGTTACATGGATATCTTGTATAATGCTTAAGTCAGGACTTTTGGAGTAACTATCACCCAGTAGGAAAATTTTTATATCACACTCCACTCCTACCCTCTCTCCTCTCTTGGTTTCTCATGTCCTTTATATCGCTTTGTGTCAATGTGTATCCATCTATTAATTCCCACTTATTGGTGACAGCATATGGTGTTTGGTTTTCCATTCTTCCATTAGTGTTTTATAGTTCTCCTTGTAGAGGTCTTTAACCTCCTTTGTTAAGTATATTCCTAGGTATTTGATTCTCTTTGTAGCTATTGTGAATGATATTGATTTGACTCTCCACTTGACTGTTTTTAGTATATAGAAATGTTACTGATTTGTATACATTGGCTTTATATCCTGAGACTTTGCTGAATTTTTTATCAACTCCAGGAATCTCTTGGTGGAGTCTTTAGCGTTTTTTAGACACAAGATCATATCATCAGTGAGCAGGGATAGTTTGACCTCCTCTTTCCTGATTTGGATGCCTTTTATTTCTTTCTCTTGCTTGACTGCTCTGCCTAGTACTACCGATACTATGTGGAATAGAAATGCTGACAATGGGCACATGTGTCTTGTTCTTGTTCTTCGGGGAATGCTTTCAACTTTTTCTCATTCAGTATGATGTTGGCTATGGATTTATTGTATATGGCTTTTATAATGTTGAGCTGTGTTACTTCCTAGTTTGTTGAGGGTTTTTTTAAATCATGAAAGAGTGCTGGATTTTATCAAATGTTTTTTCTACATCTATTGAGATGATAAGATAGTCATTGTGTTTGTTTCTGTTTATGTGATGAATCATGTTTATTGATTTGCATATGTTGAACCATTTTTGCCTTCCTGGGATAAAACCCACTTGATCATGGTGGATTATCTTTTTGATGTGCTGTTGAATTTGGTTTGCTAGCATTTTATTGAGGATTTTTGCATCTATGTTCATCAGGGATATTGGTCTGTAGTTTTCTTTTTTAGTTGTGTTCTTTCCTGGCTTTGGTATCATGGTGATCCTGGCTTCATAGAATGAGTTAGGGAGGATTCCCTTTTTCTTGACCTTGTGGAATAGTTTCTGTAGGATAGGTACAAATTCTTCTTTGTAGGTCTGGTAGAATTCAGCTGTGACTCTGTCTGGTCTGGGGCTTTCTTTTGTTAGGAGATTTTTTTTATTACTGCTTCAATTTTGCTACTTGTTATTTCTCTGTTCAGAATTTATATTTCTTCCTGATTTAGGGCTGGAGGGTTATGTGCTTCCAGGAATTTATCCTTCTCCTCTATGCTTTCTAGTTTGTGTGCATAGAGGTTTTCACAGTATTCATAGATGATATTTTGATGTTTTCACTTTATGGTTCATGGGATTTTCTCCTTCATGTTGACTTTGGCCAGTCTGATGAGTGTATGCCTTTTTTTGCAATAAATCTCCCAGGTGTTCTTTTATCTTCTTGTATCTGAATGTCTAAATCCCTAGCAAGACCAAGAAAGTTTTCCTCAATTATTCCCTCAAATAAATTTTCCAGGATTTTTGCTTTTTCTTCTTCACCTGCAGGATTGCCTATAATTCTTATATTTGGCCATTTTACATAATCCCATATTTCTCATAGATTTTGTTCATTCCTCTTGATTCTTTTTTCTTTATTTTTGACCAACTGTGTTAATTTGAGAGAGTTGTCTTCAAGTTCTGAAATTCTTCTTCTGCTTGCCCTAATCTATTCTTAAAACTTTTCACTGTTTTGTATTTCCCTACATATGTTTTTTATTTCCAGTAGTTCTATTTGTCTTTTTAAAATATAACTGTCTCTTTAATAAATTTTTCATTCATTTCCTCAATTGTTTTTCTGGTTTCTTTGTGTTGGTTTTCTATTTTTTCTTGAATCTCATTGAGCTTCCTTACAATCCACATGTGGAATTCTTTATCTGTCATTCCAGTATTTTCATTTTGTTTGGGATCCATTGCTAGAGAGCTGGTGTGCTTCTTTGGGGGTGGGGTATTTTCCCTCTGATTTTTCATGCTTCTGGAGTTATTGCACTGGTTCCTTCTCATCTGGAGCAGCTGTCACTTCTTGTTTTTGGATTTTCTTTTGTTTAGATGGGACTTTTTTTTCTCCTTCACTCTTAAGGGTGTGTCTGTAGCATATGTTAGGTAAGGAACTTTGGCTTTGCTTGTGTGTACTTTGATGGAGGTCTAGGTTCTGGATGGATGCCTTGGTTATAGATATCTTTGGTGTGGTGGTTTTCTCAATTGCTAGTTATTTGTAGGCTGCAGTGGTGATGTACTATGTGCATGGGTGGATTCTCTGTGTCCTGTTGATAAGGGAAGATGGAGGTCTTTGAAATCCTTTCTCTTTCCCCAGCCCTGTGGTCTTCTTAACAGTGTGAATTATATTAGGATGTCCAGTTTAATCTCTGAGACAGTAGGTGATGCTTGTGGGTAAGAGTAAGCCATGCCATGTATGTGTGAATCGGTAAATGCTGTAATGGGCTGTACAAGTTGTCCTACCTGCTAGTAGGTGGAGCTTCCAGGAAAGAGCCAGTTGCAATTGTGTTTTTTGGGACCTGTGACAGGCTGTAGTTGATAAGGAGAAGCACTCACATGCCCTAGGTGGTGGGGTGGGCACTGGAGCTCCCAGGGGACTCCTTATTCTCCACCACAGCGGAAGCAGCTCAGGGAACAAGGCTGAGTGGGGATGGGTCAGGCCTGCCTGCCTTCAGGCTCTACAAAAGCAGGCACATGAGCTATTTTGGTAGGGGTCAAGGGTCAGTTCCCAGGCTACTGGGGAAAGCTACCAGGGAGGGGCTGAAGTAGCCCTACCAAGCCAGAAATTTTGTTGGTGGAGGAAGGGCCATCTGGGATTCACAAACTGGTTGATGGGAGTTTGGTTTTGCTCATCTCCCTCTTCCCCTGCCCTGCAGATCTCCTTCCAATGTCTGGCCACAAGCAGCAGCCCAAACTGTCTGAGCTCACCAGCAAAGGTGTTGCAGGCTGGAAGCTTCCCTGCCCAAAATCTCACCCCAGGCTGAAAGCATGGCCTTCCTGTGGGGGGAAGGAATGCTCTGCAAGTGTACTGTGGCTCAGACCCACACTGCACTATCATTTTGGCTCTGCCCATGTGGGCTCCTTTGCCTGCTGAGATTAGTTCACATATCTCACCTCTGTGCCCCTTAGCAACACTATTATGTCCTGGGGGTACAGGATCTGGCCTGTAGTCCTGTCCCCTGGTCCCCCAAGTTCAATCCCTGTCTGTGCCAGGGAGAAGCATGGTGATCCTGAATTGCCCGTGGAGTGCTCAAGCAGGTTTAATGTCCCTCCACCTCAGGGTATGCCCTGCTCTGCTGGAGGAGCCAGGTGGGTATCACCAGGGAAGGCCAGCAGGCAGGGAGCTCACAGCCTGAGCACTCTTTTGTCCATTGCAGGTCTTTAAAAAGAAAAGTGTAAAACCCACTCTCTGTAGAAGCCACAGTGTGGTGGACACAGCAACAGAGGGAAAGTAGCCACTCCTAAGAGCTCTGGCTCAATCATTCCCTTGGGGCACCTGTGTCGACTCACGTGGGAATTGCCACTTGGCAGCAGTGGAGAAGAGTCTGAATGGAGGAGAGCTAGCACTCTGGCTCCCTTTGTCCCTCTCCCCAGAGGGCAGATCACCTAGAATATCCAAACTCTGGGATCACACAGTTCCCTCAAGACCCACTGGGCCCCTGTGGCTCTCACAGGCTGGGCAGGAGTTGGGAAATGTTTGTGTGGGTTCCAGTAACATGAAAACTGAAGGGCTGAATCTCCCTGGGGAGGACAAAGGCACACAATGGGTAGAGAATCAATATGGCACTCACTGCCTTGGGGGTCTGTGGTAAGGGGTAACGACCCCAAGGGAGCTGGTAGCCCAGTGCCTTGTTCTCAAGAAATGCGCAGTTCACTGGTGGCAGCTATTCTTGGCCTTGTGAGGATAGAGAAGTTCTCCAGCAGGTCAGGAGCCTGCAGTCTGCCAGAGGTGTGAGGGGAAGAGAAACAAACCCCCAGCTACCCTTTTCACAGGGCTTCAAGTTCCTTGGGGGTTGATCTCTGCCTACATCTTGTTCCTTCTTGCTCTGTTCTGTGACTTCTTCCTATGGAATCTCTGGTAGATTCTGGTACTTTTCCCTCAGAGTTACACCTGAGCTATGTTTTTTGTTGTTTTTGTTTGTTTGTTTGTTTGTTTGTTTGTTTTATCTAAAACTTTTGCTTCTTTCTGAGATGATCTGGTAACTGATGTTTCTAGTCAGCTATCTTATACCCCTGACCCCTGGAAGTTTCTCTAATTTTTCTTACTTTTTGTAGGGACAAGATCTCATGATCTCATTATGTTGCCTAGGCTGCTCTTGAACTTCCGGCCTTGAGTGATCATCCCGCCTCAGCCACCCAAAGTGCTGGGATTATAGGCATGAGCCACCTTACCTGGCCTATATTAAGCTTTTGAGATTTTAAACCTACAAGTCTTCTCATACTAAGAAGTAGCATTTTATAAAACAAAACAGAAATAAAATAATGTCTGAAAATTGATTTTATCACCAAGTTACAAATAAGAGAATTGATAACTCAGTCTGGTATTGTTTCTTGAAAAATGATGGCTCTACTTTTCATAGAAGATGCTTTTTGTGTGTAAGCAACATAAAAAACCTTATAATTGTATATCCCATTCTTAAAGAATTCCTACAGTTTCAATCCCATTATAATATACTGTGAGTGACTGTGGTCATTATTTTGTTGATGGAATTACCTTTATTCTCAATAAATGTTAAAATACAATCATACCATTAGAATTGATGCATTCACCCATTTGATAACTTTACTGTGATTTCTGTGTCCCTTTAACCCCAGCAAGATTTTGGTGAAAGCAGATGAGACTTGACACACCAAACCTTGTGTTATAGACACTATACATATTTCCACATTTGATCTTTGCAGCAACTTTGTGATCTAAGTACTATCATTCTAAATTTACAGATTAGAAAACCAATGCCCAGGGAGTTAGATAATTTGTTTAACAGCACATAGCAGGAGTCTGAGCTTTGATTATTCCTAGGTTTGCTGGGCACTCTTCACTTTGCACTGTGCTGTTTTGGTGTAAATTGACCCAATTTGGCCATCCAAGGACTGAACTTTATCCTTAGGTGCTTCACTAACATTGTTATCTTAGCTAAGGCTCCTCTCTCTACATTCACATTGGGTCTAGTAAGTGGGGTTTAAACCATCAAATAAGAGATAATCCTTTCTTTTTCCTCCAATTCAAAAAGCATAGTCCTGAGTTTTAAATGAATGTTTCTTCCCCACTTCATGGTCATTGGTGTCTTTTCTCTCTCATTCTCATTTTTGCTTCTAGGCCTAAAACATTTGATATGCTTGTTTCTGAACATTAATAAGTTTCACTATTAATATTTTTCTGTTCAATATGGAAACCTAAAAAGTCTGTGTTCTTTTAGTGTCAGACTCTACTCCATTTGCTTCCATAGCTCAACAAGGTGGAGATGAATGACAGAGCATATGAGGAAAGGACTGAAATTAATGTCCCAGGCCTTGTCTGGCACAGGGCCATGATATAAGTCCATTTAACTTACTTGACTTCAACCATACACGTCGGCAAAGAAGAAAATGAGAAAGAGAGGAGAATGTAATAATTTCAGTGATGCTGGAGGGTGACCGTATGACCCAGAGAGAAAGTGCACTGCAGAATGTGAATCTCCTGCTCCCTAAACCAACCTCACTTCTTGCTGCCTCTCGTGATGTGAACACCCCAGCACTTGGAGAGTGATGCTGGGGTTTGCATTTATATTTTCTATGCAACGAAGTGCCTAAATGTCAACCAACTACATCATCTGATTCTCTGCCAAGGAGGCAGAGAGTGCTGGGAGAAACAAACAGCACCAGCAGCAACATACAAGACAACACCAGCCACAGATTATGTTGGATTTACTGGGATATAGTGTATCTGTGCATTATATTTTATGGATGATATAAAAGAGATTTTCACTGGTAATTTTAATTATTTATGATTTTTGCCATACATGCTTACTTTAGAACCTAAACCCTTTTAAGTTGAAATGTAGTCTTATTTCTCCATTTATTAGAGGACTTTGGGCAAATCACTTCAGGTCTTTGAGCTATACTTTTTTTACCTGTAGGTATCAGAGTTAGCAGTAATGCCCCATTTTCTATGTCTCTCAAGGTTATTTGAATATTCAATAAGATAAAATATGTGTGAGTACTTTATAAGTACTTAAACATTTAAGTGATATAAAATAATTTTTAAAATAGTGTAAAGCACGAGTATCTTTTTGAAGTTGCCTAATCCCATGATGAGCTAAAAGCTTAAAAAGATTTTGAATGAATTTTCAAAAACTTTTTCAGTCATTGTTTACAAGTTCAGTCACATGTGTATGTGTATATACACATATATGCATTTGTGTGTGTATATATATGTGCATATATATTTGAATGAAGAAATGTTAAAAATAACTTCAAAGACATTGATTAAAGCTTGCATTAATTTCATTTTGCCTGATTAAGTTTACTTATCTCTATTGTAAGTGGCATCAGATTTGTCATCATGCAGGTGTATTCCACACTTTTTACTTGTCTGCATGTGTATAACTGCACAGACATTCAAGAGCCTCACAAGTGTAAATGCAAGTTTGCTTCTGAGTGCATAGGACTGAAATCTTAATATGCTACTTTTTTTCCCTCCATAAACAATACAAAGAAGTTGACAGGTCTGAAAGGGGCTTATGTGAAAAGATAATTAAGAGCTTTAGAGAGTGTCAAGAGTCAATAGCTCAGCACTGTCAGCACTCCGGAGTGTTACAGGCTATAATTAGATGGCATGGAGGTGTAAGGCATGCTTGGCAGTTGATTCCTGCCTGATCTCCAAGGGAAAAACAAAGAGCAGCCTCCATGAGATATCAGGCAAAGTGGAAAACAGACGTGCTGGAGTCAAACCGCTCAAGGGTCTGCTGTTTTTCTGGGTTGCATCGTTTGGTGTAGGAAGAGCTTCTTTGCCTTTTGATTGGCATCCGCATGGGCTGTTTGGCCTATGTTCCTCATTCCCACAATCCTTTTGGCTTTGGGCAGCAGACGTCCCTTCAGCTCTATGAATTGGAGGTTATTTCTGCGATGTCTCTGGGCACAGGATGTCCCAGATTCCTGTGTTCCTTTTGGATTCCAAAAAGTTCAAATTGATATAAGACAGAGCAAGTTGATCCCTGATAAGAGAACATTTTGCAAAGAGCTCTGAAAAAGTCCAGAAGAGTCTCTCCTTAAGCAAAATTGAAAAGACAAAAGGCATGTATAGAACTGGATTAAGATGCCCTAAACACTGAAAAGCTATAAGGGAGCAACCAACCATATAAAGTTCAAAGTTAAAAAAAATCTAAATAGTGAAATATGTGTAAGGAAGTCCAACAGTGTTCTAATTTTTTCCATATATATGTGTATATATATATATATATAATATGCACACACACACATGCACACTTGTATATTTCATATTCCCCATTCCCCTTTATTTAAGAGTTACATATATATTTTAATAATTTTTATGTGTGGGTGTGTATATATATAATTTTTTCACAGATGTTAGTGCTTTAGTGCTTTACTTTGGCTGGTGCTTTAGATACACTCAGCCTGTTTAATTTACTCCACAGCTCTGGTGTGTGTTTTTCAGTTGAGTGCAAAGTGTACCTTGATTTTACCAGCAAAACTCTACCTCCATAGATTCCAAAACACTGGCCATATTATGGAGCCAACTTGCAAATTTCTAGGTAAATACTGCTGCTGGTCAAAAATTGACCTTAAAAGTTTCTCATTGTATAGATGCATTATTTGAAAATCAATATTTAACCGAAAAAAATGTAATTTAATCAGTAATATTTAAGTAAAATATGGGAGTATATTGACATAAATTGAATAAATAAAAAGTTAAAGAGCATGTGACACAAAGTTGGGTGGAAATAAACCTATATGCCCTTAAAACATAACTATTTTTAAAATGATTGAAAATGTATTTCTTGCCTCCAAGAAATCTGACTGTGATCAAAGAATAATCCCACACAGACCTGCTAATTTTTAACATTCCTTCAAGTCTTTTTAGAATAAGAAGTTATAAAATATTACAGATGAAGTTCTCAATAGTTTCATTATCTTCCTAAGGCAATTACTTTAGTAAGTGATAAATAATTTACATATACTTTTATCTGTATGTCTGGACAATAATAGAGTCTTGTTATTGTGTTTTGAAAGCCATATAAATGGTATCAAATATAATATGTCATTCTGTAACTTGTCTTTTTTTATTTAATGCTATGATTTTTGAGATCTATCCATGTTGATATATGGTTCATTTCTTTCAACTACTATATGCTATTTGATTTGATAATCCTGCTATATTTTATTTCTTTGTTACTCTGTTGATTAAAATTTAGGTAGTTTACAGTTTTTCTCTTTAACAAGCTAAGCTTGCATGAACATTCAAGTATGTGTTTATTTAGGGGAAATTTCCCTATATATTTGTAGAATATGATTTATACCGTTTTTGGCAAATTTTTCATGTTGATGTAACACTTTGAGTTTTTTGGCTCCTAGAAAAAAAGAAGAGAAGAAATAAAAATAATCTGATAATGTGAATAGATGGAATTATAAAACCATACCTGAATTTAAGACTCTTGAAATATTGTGTCACTTCTTAAATAGTTTTCCATAGTTTATCATTCCAATTGAGTTACTTTTGGAATCACTGATACATTTTATCAATGGTTCTCAGACAACTTTATCATCCTTCTAGAACTCAGCAGCCGCTCAAAGCCTACGGAAGTTTAAAGATCACAGTTTCTGCAGGCCAAGGGGCCAGGGTCCTTGAAGCTTACCTTGGGATCCAATGACCCCAGATCATGTGGCTTTCTTCTCAACTGGCAAGAGCATCCAGAGAGGTTTTTTGTTTTGTTTTGTTTTGTTTTAGCTTAGTTTCTTTAAAAAAGAAAAGAGGGAGAAGATGAACTCAGGCATATTTAGGAAGGAAGTAAACATATAAAATGCATGTTATTTGCTAGCATTTGTGAACCTCTTCTCCTGTTGCCAATCAGACTTGAAAAAAGGTGCATTAAGCTCTGCACATGTCTCTAACGTCCATTTGCCATCACTTGCTCTTTCCTCATTTCTTTCATTGAAATCTAAAAATAAGTGTGATAAAGACAGCTGAACTCAAGTGTGAGCATTAGAGGTAGGCTGTGGTCAGATCAAGATGAGTGGCTTTAGGCCACCATCATCTAACCCCTGCAGAAGAAGCCCCTAGAAGCCATCTCCTTCTCCACCACCCTGGACAGCAAGCTATCTCAGGCCCTCATTATACTTATAAGGCTATTTTATTACACTCTGAATTATGGTCTTAACCTGTAGTTCCACAATGCCCCTTCCAATCTACTTTTCATACTGTCCCCACACTCATTCTTCTGATACTCAGATCTTATCATACCATTTAACACTTATTAACACTTACAACCATCCTGTGATGGTTCCTTCTCCCACATTATTCACCATGGATAAAGTCTAAGGCCTGAAATATGGAAACGGAGGTTCTCCACAGTCCAGTCAAAATTAACTTTCCAGGCTCATTGTTGTTAATTCTTACTTCCATAATTAGCATTCTCCCGGACACTCACTGGGTCACAAACACAACCTCGTCTCTCACAGCTCTTTCCCTTTGATATAACGAGTGCTAAAATCTTCAAATGATACCACCCTGATAAAATCTTACTCAATAACAAGTTATACCTTCCTTACCTGAATCCTTCTAAAACTTTCTGGACACTTAGGATTCATATACAATTTACCTCCCAATGATTGCCATTGATGTATGTATCTAACTCCTCAAAACTCTAAACTCCCTGAAGGCAAGGAAACTATATCTCATTCCCTGTTGGATGCCCCTAGCCAACTACCATGAATGTTTGAGCATTCATTTAATAGAGTAGAAGCTAGATGAGAAACGAGTCTTATCTAATATTCCTCGTTTTACCTCTTGCACTTAGAATACCATTTGACATATAAGAAATATTCATAAATATTTTTTAATATATCAGTTGGCAAACTATGACATGTGAACCAAATCCAGCTCAATACCCATTTTTTCTAGCCCTGTAGCTCCCCACTTCCCTTTTGGTGGACCACAGCCATGCATTCCTTGGCATATTACTTTGGAATACTTATACAACAGCAGAGGTGAATGGTTGCAGTAAACACTGCATGGTCCACAAGGCCTAAATGTTTACCATCTGGCCCTTTCCACAAAAAGTCTTCTGACCAAATGAACGAGAATGGGCTGTGAAGCAGGGAGATGCAAGATCAGAGAGCAGCACAAAATGTTTCTAAAAATATTGCATTTAATTATCACTCAGATATGTCATTTCAGGAGAATGTTCTCCCCATTTCTATCTGTTGTTAGCATTTATTTCATGGTGAATGATGATGAGAGATCAGTCCAAGATAGCTTGAACTGATATTTGGGATATCTATCCACCTATCCATCCAACCAATTATCCATACATACACACACACACACACACACACACACACACACACGTGCACATGCACACAGACACACACAAATACATATGACATATATAATTGTTAATTTTAGGTATCATTTTGGAAAAAGCTAAAAAATGAAGAAAACATGATAACCCCTGATCACATAGTTCAAAGTTTAAAAAATCACATGGATGGTTTTATCTGAGTGCTTTTTAGAGAGAGTTCAGTCAAGAAATTTCTGGTTTGCTTACATATATTCATTACTGGCTGAACATTCAAGAGTGACCTGCATATAATTGCAAAGTAACAATATAATAATTCCATTTGAAACAGTGGTACTTATTACATGCTAACTTGTGTTTATCCTGAAACTCCATCACCTGATGAATATGCAATTAACCTACTTATTACCACAGAAAACATCTCCTTAGAAATACAACACATCCACATAATTTTAAATCTGATCTTCAAAGGCTTTCTGTGGGAGAAAATCATTTTTCCCCATAAGATATATTATTGGAAACACAAGTCTTTGTAGCCAATTCGCTACATCATCTGATTTATTTTAATTAGAGGTTAGCTGCTGAATGTGATTACAGTTATAATTATTACAATACCAGTCATCCACGTTTCCATTAGTATTCCACTTGATAGTTAGCAATAAGCAGAAATAAAATATTAGGACTTTTAAGAGAAGAGAGTACCAATTAGTACAATTCTCCACTGGCACAAGATAATTATTAATTATGATCATCATGGTAATTATTCACCAAGCTAAATTTCACTGGGCTACCTGTGTGCAGATTCCTTCTGTACTGCATTCTAACATTGGCAGCCTTCTTATCTGCTGTGGAAATCCTGAAGCAATATTTGTATTAAACACGCAGTTGACTGCACACCAAATGGAAAGGCTGCTGCAAAGGTACAGGATGGATCTCCATTTCATTAAAGGATCCCTGCTCTTTGTAGGGCGTTGCAAGGGAGTATGTAAAAACATATACCTTCAAAGAGAGGTATCCCTAGTCGCATATATGTTTTATGATCACACGTGATAAAATTGTACCCAAACCAGCTCTCTCAATGTCAGCTCTTTCATTCTCCTGAAACTGCCATTCATATCCATACCAAGACAATTTATTGTAAACAAATAAGCCAATAAAATTTGAAGGACTGTTGATCACTCAAAGACTAATACTATGTAGATAATTTAGAAAAATATCTACAGGCATCATGGTTTTCCACTTACGTCCCCATCACCATTGAAATGCTAAAATATTATATAAAGCCATTATTTAGCAGTATGTTCATTCTTCTACATAAATGCCTTTATATAAAACCGCCATATTGTAAAACCACCATATTCTGCTCCAGGCTTTCTCCCTGAAGTGAAAGAAGTTTCAGAAGTTTCAAAGGAAATAAATACCAAATGAAACTTGAGAAGAAAGAAAATTTGCTGGACTAGACAGCACTAGATTGGGAATTAGGAAAGAGTCAATACTAGCTTTGACTCTGACCTTGAGTAGTTACTTTCTTGAGGTAAGTTATCGAACCTCTCAGAGCCTCAGGACCTTTACTTGCACTCAGGGACAATATCTCTTCTGCCTTACATGGGAGGCTGTTAGTAGAGTCAAATGAGATTGTATAGGAAAAAATTTTTATAAGCTACAAAGTGTTGTTCAAATATAAGGCAAGCTTTAGTAATTCAAAGGCATCACATTTAACTCAGACTGTTGAATGCTTCTTAAAAAATCACTTGAGTGTTTTATAGCACCAAGTTTATGTTTTCATGCAGTAGACAGAAGGGGAAAGTCTGAAATTGCCAAAAATGGAATTTAGGTAAGATATTAGAGTTTCTTCAATCTTTGGATTAGGAAATACTGATACAAAGTATAAAGTAAGGTTTCATTGTTTCATTTTTTATATATTTAAAGGTAAAAAGCAGATAGCTGATGTTTTGGAAAGGAAGAGCATATGGGCCACCCTACCCCATAGGTAGGGTGAACAACCCCTGAGAATCCCTTTCAGAGGCCAAGACCTTCTGCTTTTGTCACCAGGATGGACTTCTTTGCTGTGGTTGCCTCTGTAGCGACTGCACCAATCAAAGTGCTGCTGATTCTAACTAGGGGAAAATAAATTCCAAATGACTTTTTTTCATTGCCGTTCATGTTTGCTGCCAATGTTTGCCTCCATGCTTGAAAACATGAGCAAAGATTTGTCATTTTTAAGAGCTCTATTTCTCAGGTTTAAATAGCTGGTGTTCTAATGGGGACCGAGAAGAGATGGGGGACTGCCACTATCCAATGGGCACATTTGCTCAACAAAACCAAAAATGTTTAGGAGTAAAAAGAAAGCAATTTGTAATGTGGTGCTTGCTATTGCTTACCTGTATTTCTTGAGTTGGATCAGAAAGACAAACAGATATGGCTCAAATTGTTTTGGGGCATTTATTATTTTAAATGTTTGGAAAGCCCAGCTTATGTAAGTACCAGAACTATTAAAGATTTATAGATCCAGTAGTCATTTTCTTGGTAATTTAATTGTGTTACAAGTTTAAAAAAATACATCTTCTATTCTAGGCCAAATTTCTGAAATAGCTGTCAGGAAGAAAATATATATATGAATTTTTTGCCCTATGAACTGATTATTTTTAACAGCTTTCATGAGCATAATAATAGTAATTTCAGCAGCTAATTTACCTAAAATCATTTTATTCCAAAACCTGAAAGCCCCCAAATCAAAAGGTTCTCTTTGTCTAAAAAGTTAAATCAAAATAAATGTTTCCAGTTAGTTTTAAGAGAAGAAATTAGGGTTTCTTAGTGCTCAAATATTTAGTAAGCTCTCAAGGAGGTGTAGGGGGAAGCAATCTGCCTGTCATAGGGGAGGAAAAAAATTAAAGAGCAGAATTTTTAAATTGTACCTCTTGACACCAATAAATAACGAGAGTGAGAGCTAGTACCATTCTTTAACATGCGTGCGTACAATACAATAAGCAAATCTGACTTATCTGCCAGCCTGATTGCTTTGTTTAGAATTCCACTGTCAGAGGTAAGGTGGGGGTGAGGCGACTTATGTAAATTAGGCCCTTCCAAGTGGGGAGAAAGTTGGATCATTTAAATTAAAAAGAAAAAAGAAACTTTTCCAAGTTTAGAAAGTTAGAAGTGTTTTTATTCCCACATCAATTCTGAATAAGAATGACTTAAAGTTCTCAGAATCAGGTTAAAAATATGATCTGGAAACCGTGGCTATGAATTTCCACAGATTTCTCAAAGCTTTGAAGGCAACTGTGATCCGTATCTTCCTGCCTTTCTGGTATTACCATGTGTGAGCGTTGGGGAAGGCAGGGTGGATTTTTGGATGAGATCTTTAGTTTCCTGTTTCTATAATGGGACAAGTGTAATCAATCAGATTAATCTAAGAAATAAACAGCCATTTGTCTGATGGTTTTGTAAGGTGATGCAATTCTGATTTGTTTATATTTCACCAGAATCCCTAGGAAGGTACTCCTAGAAACCACTGTCCAGTACCCTAATACTGTGGGCATTTTTTGGTTTGTTTTCAAGAGAATCAGGCGCTGGAGCCTAATTCTTAGACTCTCTGATTCCCTACCCTGACTGTTCCCTGTGATCTACACTAGAGGGCTGAATTTAACTCACTTAAAGCATTTTAGGAATCTGAGCTATATAATACTTTTGCAGGGATGGGAGTGTTGCAGAAATAAGCAAAAATTAGGAATTTGTAAGCTCAAACCTACACTAGTTATTGGGGCATTAGGGAGCAGACTGTTTCCCAGGGAAAGTTTCCCAGGGCAATGGCTGGAGGGTGATTGTGGGGCACCAGTCATCCATTTATGCATTGCTGCGGTCCTCCGTTCTCAGCTTCCATCCAATCCACAACAATTCACAAGCTGATTGTGAGAATCTTCCAGCTCCCACAGTGAGTTAGAGGGAGAGAATGGGAGACAGGCACAGAGCAGACCTCCAGGATCCCATTCCCTCTGGAATAGTGGTCAGCCTAAAGGCCAGCAGCAGAGGTCTGGGCCTGTGGCTCTCAGGTTTTGTGGAGAGCAAAGGTGGCTTCTGTCCCCTTGTGGTTCCTGAAATACCTGCTGATCTGCCTCACCCCAGAGAAGCTAAGAGACAGGAGGACTCATGTTCCCGCTCTGTCTGAGGTGGAAGGCATCAATCTTTGCTGCAAAAAGAGACCAAGAGGCAGACAGGCTGCCTCCTGTGGTCTCCGTGGTCTCCTGGTCTCTCTTACCAGGTGGTGCTTTATGGGCCTACAGGGATATAAATGTCTCCCAGAACACACACCTTTTCCACTATTTAAAGTCCTAGCAGCCTGAGTGAATTTGTATAACAACATACCAAATTATTAGATATTTCCTTGATTATTATAATCATTATTTTTGAGACAGAGTCTCACTCTTTTGCCTGGGCTACAGTGGTGTCATCATAGCTCACTGCAACCTTGAACTCCTGGGTTCAAGCCATCCTCCTGCCTCAGCCTCCTGAGCAGCTGGGACTATAGGTGCGTGCAACCATGCCCAGCTAATTTTTCTATTTTTTATAGAAACAAGATCTTGCTATAAGCTCCTGGTCTCCAGTGAATCTCCCACCTCGGCCTCCCAGAGTGCTAGGATTACAAGTGTGAGCGACCATGCCCAGCCTTCATCATTATTTTTTAATACTATTTATTATTTTTTAAATGAAGAAGTAGAATTAAGCCTGACTATGTGTGGAATCTCCTGTTAGATGGTTGCTCTAACATTAGTTACCATTTTTCTTGTGGAGCTGGACATGAGCTGGCTTTGAGCACATAACTGGAAAGGAGGTGCAGGGTGAGACACACACAACTTCCCAAGAGGATGTTAAGGTGAGGGACAATAGTTTCTATGCTGGTTACAAAAGACTGATGTGTCCTTGGTGCCATGATTATGGAGGCAATGACCCAATAGAAACTCAATTTGAAATGGCAAATGTTTCTGTTACCGTATGAATTTAAAAATACCATCAACCCACTTAAACTATGCCCCAGCAATTATTCTACATATGTTACTTAAATTATGTTTTCATAATTTTTGAATAGAAGTGGGACTGAGTACAGGTTCTATGATTTATAGATTTTTATTGGGTAGTTAGTTTTAATAAGTCTAAAAATGCTTAGAATGAAATAAAAAAAGACTTTAAACCAATTATGCAAATTATACAAGCAGATTTCTTCCCAATCATTCTTACTTGTTTCTTAAGTATGAAACATTATTTGATGAATATTTTATTAATACAAGCATTAAGCAACATTATTCAATAGCTTTGAAAAGATTTCAAGAAAGAATATTTGTAAGTGAAAATATTTTAAAAATCTCTGTTCCATAAGAGGTCAAATTTGGCCATATTTGAAACAATGTGACTCAAAACACACCCTAATCTCATTCTCGTCCTCCAATTTATTCACGGAGACAGTCATGTTAGTTACTAAATCTCTAAACATGCTCTTTCCAAAGTATCATCTCAGAGGCAGCTGTAGCCCTGAAGTACATTAAGCCCTAGGGGTTATAGGTGGCTTTTAAGGAGATGCAGAATTGCCACAAAATCAAATGATCCATCATGTGGGCCATCCTGGTACCAGTCTATGAGAAAGTTTTTACATCCTTTTTATTCTTATAAGAGACATTATTAGAGACACTGAACAATATTAAGAGGACTTATACAATCAATTAAAAAGATTTAGGGGGCTAATGATTGATATAAGAAAATTAAAAAAAAAAAAACCTATTTGACTCATTGCATTTCCCATTATATTTCAGTTGTCAAAAGGCCCCCAAATGAGATTTAATTCTCCCTTTGAATAATTGCATAAGTTTATATTTTTAGCATACTTATTTTCCCATTTCTCTCCAAGGTTTTTGATACTTTGATATTCCATTCCATGTTTAATTATATTTCAATACATCTATCATTTATTATAATCACCTTATAGCTTTTTTGATAATAGACTGAATTTGAACCATAAATAACCTGTCTTAACAAATACATGTAGTGTAGTTTGTGATATTCCTGCTGATGAAGAGAACACTAAAGAAGTGAATTTATGTGAGTAATTTTTCATTTTCTTTTTGTAATTTAAAAGTTCTCTGCCAACATTATTAAAATATATGCTTCCAAATTTTATGACAACATTAAAACACAAATTGTATAGAAATTAATTTATAGCTTTCGTATTCGGCTTATGTTATAGTACTTCAGAATGGTGGATGAAAGAAAGCCAGGTTTTCAACTTGGGGACAAATATCTGTGCTTGGCAATATATAAGTAAAATATTTTAGGACTATAAGCCACAGAGAAAATTCCAACCAGGTTTGACTACAGGAACTCAAGTTTCAGTTGTTTGTACAATCATTTCCTATTTACAAATGTTCTTGGAAACATGTGAGGTCCTTATAATATTATATTTTCCACATGCCACCACTAATGCCTTATTTGGTAAATGTTCTTTCCAACTTTGCAGTACACCAACATTTTTTCTCAACTTTGTGTGTTTTTTATTCTTCCAGAATGCATATTTAAAGACTTGTAAATCTATTGGAACCACACAACAAGAAATAAACAGCAGATGCCCAAGTTCATCTAGAGATGAATAAATTATAAAACTGGAAAATGAATGTCTTGTGTGAGAAAGAACATGTCCTAGAAGTGTGGTGCGTGTGCTTGTGGGGGGACGTCCATCATTTTAACAGATCCTCAGAAGCCTCAGGGAGACCACAGAGGCAGGCACCGGCGGGAGGATTGTTCAATCTTTCACTGTAAGACACCTTAACCAGTTGGTGTCTGAGCTCTAGTTGTATTATTGAAACTTGACTTCAGGCAAATATTAAACTCATATGCTTCAGTTTCCCACAATTATTTAAATTATATCATTTTTATTGGTTGCAATGTGGGAGGGGAAAAATATCTAACATTCTCACTCCTTCCTCCTCCAGATTTGGCCCCAAAATATTGTGGGTCCTCATTGCTACTGTGTTCCTTAGTTCTAATGTCTACACTAATATTTCTCAATCTTGCAAGTGCAGTGCCTAGGAATCTTGTTAATATGGAGATTTTCCTTTAGGAAATCTGGGTAGGAACTGAGATCCTGCGTTTCTAGCAAGCTCCTAGGTGACGCCAATGCTGCTGGTCTGTGGATCCCATTTCAAGGGCAATTGTCTAGAGATAATAGTCCACTATAAATGTTGTCTGTTGTGCCTTTGATATTTTTAATATAGATTATTTTGGAGAGGGTCTAAGGCTTACAGAAGATTCAATTCTATATATCATGTAATGGTATTAAAACGTAAAACATGACTAGCAGTGGATGTACTTTAATTTTAATAGAACTCATCTGTGATGTGAGATGGATGACAAGAATGATCCTAAAGTCCCTAAACTTCAAAATAATTTAAATATATCACTCTAGCCATGTCCTGTAGATATAAGAAGAAATACATTTTTTTTTCTCAAAAAATTTTAGCTTTTGGCTCACCATAAGTCTCCCCAACACTACCCTTCTCATAAGTCTTGCTGATTTTTCTAATCCACCCAAATGATTTTAGCTCCTTGACATCTCCAATCATCCTCTCCTCCATTATACATCAGTCTCATCCTTCCTTAACCTCATTTTCAGTCATCTCATTCTCTAACTACCACCTCCTACTTTCCACTGAGCCGCAATCGTCTATTGATGCCCCATATCTTGCAATCTAGGGGGACCTACACTGCGCTTTCACATCCTTCCCCTCTTCTTGCTCTCACTTACCAGGTTTACTCCAATAGTCTGCCATAGAATCACCACTTACCCCTTACATGCTCTCTCAGTTCCCTCTCTCCTCTCTTGCTTCACCACTCTGGCTTCACAAAACCATAATGCTGCTTGGGGCAGGCTGAATAATGGCTCCCAAAGATATACAAGTACTAATTCCAGGAATCTTTACTTGTCATTTTACATGGCATGGGAGACTTTGCACATGTGATTAAATTATGGATTTTGGGAAAGGGAGATTATCCTGTATTGTCTGAATGGTTCCTAAGTGCAATTACAAGTGTCCCTATAAAACAGAGGTGAAGTGGATTTGACACAGAAGGCAGAAGAAGACAGTATGATGATGGAAGCAGAAATGATTTGAAGATGCTATGCTACTGGCTTAAAAGATGGAGGAAGGAACCATGAGCCAAGAATTGCCTCTTGAGAAGCTGGAAAAAGCAAGGAAATAGATTCTCCCTTAGAACCTCCAGAAAGAGACTGGCCCTGCCAACACCTTGACTCTAGCCCAGTAAAACCAACTTTGGATTTCTGGCTTCCAGAACTCTAAGAGAATAAATTTGTGTTGTTATGAGCAATTAAGTTAGTGATAATTTGTTGTAATAGCCATAGGAAACTAAAGCACTGCTTAAATGCAACTCTGCCTACACTGTGCTTGCCTCTGCACAGCTAAACGTGGTAGAGAGAAAACACACAACCATGCTGGTTAGTCTCACTTTAAATGAGGGTCCTCAAGTGAGCATTTAGTTCTGATCTGCAATTCTATTACATTAATAGAATTTGCCTTCTCATGTTCTTCCACCATTTTAGGGGATGTTTCATATATTCTTTCTCCTCAATCTTCTAATACTTCTAATCTACCTTTTGATGCGTTGTTGTTTTATTGAAAAAAAAAAAAAAACAAGACCAAATCAATCAGAAACAAACTTGAAGAACTTCAGCAAGTTTTTATCACCTTCCAGTGTCTTTGCTTATTCACCAACTTCCCTTCTGTTACTGTAGATAAACTGTCCTTGCCCCAAGCTAAGTCCAAAACCTCTCATTTTATGCCAAATGTCAACTCTTCTGCCTACTCAAGGATGATTCTCTTCCCTCTTCTGGACCAAACAGTTTTTCTGCTTTCATTTGCTCATTGCCAACAGCTTAAAAATGCTCTTGTTCATCCCACTCCTAACAATAGGAGCCCTATTTATCCCCTCCATTTCACCATAAAACATATAAAAAAAAGTATTCATTCTTGCTGTATTTACTTCTTACATTGTGTCTTATTCCTGACAAAATTGGACTTTTACCCAATCATTCAATAAGAGTGTTCTTATAAAGGTCACCAATGATTTTGGTATATCTCTGCATCCAAAGGTAAACTCTCAATCTTTACTTATTTGTCCTGTTCGCAGTATTGACAAAGTTGGTCATTTTCTGCTCTCTGAAATACCTTCCTCATTAGGCTGTCAGCACAAACAGTCTCTGCTGGTTGTTCTTCTATCTCATTAGTCAAACTCTCTCCGAGACCTCTTAACATTGGGCTGCCCCAGAGCTAAGTCCTTGGACCTCCCTATTTCTCTGTCAACACTCATCCTTGTTTATCTCCTTCAATCTCATGGATTTAGTACTGTCTCTAAATGGATGAATCCCAAATTTAAGTATCCAGCCTAGGACTGCTCTCCTACACCCAAGACTTGTACATATAACCACTTGCTCAAAATCTCTACTCCAGGACACAGTAGAAATCTCAAATTTAATATGTATTGACAGATTTGATCTTCCTTACAAAAATCTGCTCCTTATACACTCTGTCCAGTCCCAATAGATAGTCACCCCAGTCTGTAGTTAGGGCAAAAACAGGAGTCACCCTTGATTCCTTTTTCTCACATTCCACATTCACTGCACCAGCAAATCTGTCAGCTCAGTCTTCAGAATTTTTCCATAATCCTACAACTTCTCACCACATTAATTTCTCCTACCATGGTCCTTGCCACCAAGAGATGTCACCTGGAATATGGCAATACCCTCCTTTCTACATTCCCAATGTCTGCCCACTCCCAAAATTTATTCTTGACACAGCAGCCAAAGTGATATTTTTAGAAGTGACACAGATGATGTTACTTCTCTGCACAAAAACCTTGATTCTGACTGTATTTATACCATTTTAGCCAAACCAGCCTCCTTCCTGTCCCTTGAACACACTGGGTGCTCTCACAGTTTAGGGTCTTTGCGCCTGCTCTTTTCCTCTGCAAGCTTCCTCAGATATCCATGTTATTCACTCCCTTACTTCCTTCAGAAACGTCACTTATTTAGTGAGTTCTTCTAATACAGTTTTTAGTGAGTTCTTCATAACACTCAGCATCATCAGATAGCTTATAATTTTTTGACTTGTTTATTGTCTCTTCCCCTGACTTACTAAAATACAAAGCTTTTGGGATCAGGGAATTTTCCCTATTTTGTTTACTGCAATATCCCTAGTGCACAGAACAGTGCTTGATGTACACTAGGTACTCAATGAATAATTTTTGAATAAGTGGATAAATGAATGAATGAATACAATAATTTATAACTATTGCCTTCAAAGAAGCCAGATGAGCAACTAGATGAGTCCCTTGAGAGTGGAAGGAGTCAAACAAGAGGTGTGCATTGTGCTCTGGGGTGATGTAGAAATGCATGCATGTGATGTGACATTTCAAGGATGCTGCTAACAGATTATGTTTGAAGGGTTTGAGCTACTTAATGAAAGCATACCATTGATTGTTCTTTTCTGTATTTCCCTTGATGTCTTTGAACGAGGAATGCTCCTTCTTCCTTGAGAAATCAAACCCAGGGAGAAACAGAAAATGTATGATAATGTTCCATTTTCTGAAATGAGTGGCTTTTGTAAAATTTCAAATATTATTGCCATACAAAAATCTTCCATTTTTTTCTTTGTGTGTGTGCGGGTATGTATGTATGTGTGTATGTCTTGGGGATTAGAAGTGGTGGGCAGCACTTAGAATGGAAAGTACATAACATAACACCTTGGTTATTCACTCTCTTTTTACCCTCATCACTTTATTTCCAAAAATTTCAAACATACAGAAAAGTTGAAAAAAATAGTATAATCAATAGTTTCATTCTCTTTATCCAGATTCATCAGCTATTAATATTTTGTCATATTTACTTATGTATATAATCATCTTTGTACATACATGTCTCTCTAGATATATTTTTTTCCTAAACTGTATGAAAGACAGAGTGACTGAATGGATAAAAAACAAGATCCAACTATATTCCACCTATAAGACTCACTTTATATTTAAGGACACATAGGTTGAAAGTGAATGGATGAAAAAAGTTACTCTATGTAAACAACAACCAAAATAAGGGCAACGATGGGTCTACCTATACGTATAAAAAATAGACTTTAAGTCAAAAATTGTCAAAAGAGACAAATAAGTCATTATATAATGATAAAGGGATCAATTCCAGATGATATAATAATTGTAAATATATTATGTACCCAACATGGAAGCAACTAAATATATAAAACAAATATTAACAGAACTGATGGGAAAAATAGTAATACAATAATTCTAGAAGTCTTCAATACCCCAATTTCAACAATGTATAGATCATCTGACAGAAAATCAATGAGAAAACGATGGACTAGAACATTATGGACCAAATGGGCCTAACAGACATGAAGGGCATTCCATCCAACAGCAACAGAATGCACATTCATTTCAAGTATGTATGGAATATTCTCTCAGATAATATCTTAGGTGACAATGCAAGTCTTAAAAAATTTAAAAGGATTAAAATTATGTCAAGTATCTCTTTCAATCACAATGGTATGAAACTAGAAATCATTAATAAAAAATTATAATAAATAGTAAAAAATTAGAAAATTCATAAATACGTAAAAATTAAACCACACATCCCTAAACAACCAATGGGTCAAAAAAAATTTAGAGGAAAATAAAAAATATCTTTGGACCAGCAAAAATGGAAACACAACATACCAAAACTTATAAGATGCAGCAAAATCAGCGCTTAAAGGAAAATTTATATTGATAAACACCTATATTAAGAAAATAGAAGGATCTCAAATAAACAGTCTAATTTTATACATCCAAGAACTAAAAAAAAGAACAAATTAACTATGGAGTTACAAAAGGAAGGGAATACTAATGATTAGAGCCTAAATACATGAAGTAGAGATTAGAAAAACAATAGAAAACATCATTAAAACTGAGATGGTTTTTTAATGAATGAGAGAAGATCCAAATAAAATTATAAATGAAAGGCGAGAGATTACAATTAATACTGCAGAAAAGAGACTACTATAAACAATTATATGCCAAGAAATTGCATAGCCTACAAGAAATGGAAGATAAAAATCTATCAAGACAGAATATTGAAGAAATAAAGAATCTGAACAACCAACAGGAAGTAAGGAGATTGAATCAGTAATCAAAAATATCTCAAAGAAAAAAAATCCCAGAACATGATGGCTTCATTGGTGAATTCATAAAACATTTAAAGAAGGACTAATGCCAATTCTTCTCAAACTCTTCCAAGAAATTAAAGACAACAGAATACTTCCAAACTCATTTTATGAGGCCAGAATTACCCTGAAACCAAAGCCAGGCAAGAACACAAAAGAAGAAAATTACAGACAAATATCCCTGATGAGCACAGATGTAAAAATTCTTAATTAAATATAAGCAAACCAAATTAAAAGGATTATACACCATGGTCAAATGAAATTTATTTCTAGAATGCAAAAATGATTCAACATACACAAATTAATACATATGATACATTACATTAACAAAATGAAGGATAAAAATCATATCATCTCACTAGATGCAGAAAAGATATTTGACAAAATTCACCATTTATTTCATAATAAAAATACTCAATAAACGAGGTATAGAATAAATGTACTTCAACATAATAAAGGCCATATTATATGGTAAGCCCGTAACTAACACTGTACCCATTGGTGAAAGCTGAAAACTTTTCTTCTGAGGTCAGGAACAAGGTGAGTATGCCTAATTTTGTCACTTCTAGTCAATATACTACCAGAAGTCTTAGCCAGAGCAATTAGGTAAGACAAGGAAATAAGAGGCATCCGAACAGAAAAGAAAGAAGTAAAATTGTCTCTGTTTGCAAATGACAATATCTTACAGGTAGAAACTCTAAAGATACCACCAAGAAACTGTTAGGATGATTAAATTAATTCAGTTAAGTTGCAAGTTACAAAATCAATATCCAAAAAGTTCTGCTGCTATGCATTAATGACAAGCTATTCAGAAAATAAGGAACTCTATGCCATTTACACTAGCATAAAATATACTTAGGAATAAGTTTAACTAAGGAGGTAAAAAATCTGTACAATGAAAATCATAAAATATTGATGAAAGAAATTGAAGAAGATATAAATAAATATAAAGATAACCTGTGCTCAAGAATTAGAATAATCAATATGGTTCAAAAGTTCATACTAGTCAAAGTAATCTACGTATCCAATGCAATCCCTTTCAAATTCCGATGACATTTTTCACAGTAATTGAAAAAAAAGTACTAAATTCTCTTGGAACCAAAAAGACCCTAAATATATAAGGCAATCTTGAACAAAAAGAACAAATTTGGAGTCATTACACTACCTGATTTCAAAATATATACAAAGCTAAAGTAATCAAAATAATATGGTACCAGCACAAAAACATACATATAAACCAGTGAGACACAAGAGAGAGCTCAGAAATAAATCCATGCATTTATGGTCAATTGATCTTTAACAAAGATTCCAAAAACACACAATAGGGAAAGGGCAGTCTGGGTCTCTTCAATAAATGGTGCTGGGAAAACTGGTTATCCACATGAAGAAGAATGAACTTGGTCATGAACAATGCAATCAAGACCTGGGGGTATGTGGTCTGGCCAGCTGGCCCATCCCCAGGTCCCAAAGATCAATCCCTGACCATGCCAGGGAGAAGTGTGATGGTTGTGAGTTGCCCACAGGGTGCCCAAGCAGGTTCAATGTCCCTCCATCTTGGTGTGTGACAGTCTCTGGACAAGCAGCACCAGGTAGGGCTGCCAGGGAACTCACAGTCTGAGCACCCCTCAGTCCACTGCAAGACCTCCAGAGGAAAGGCCTGAGTCCCACTCTCTGTAGAAACCTTGGTGTGATGGCTCAATTGTCTCTCTGGGCTGCCATGGGTGGGAGAGGGGACAGGGAAAAAACAGTCTGAACGGAGGAAAGTCAGCACACTGGCTGTGTCCGTCCCTGGGAGGCTGGGATTCTGGGAGGCTGCCCACCCAGAATGTCCAGGCACTGGAGTCATGCAGATCACCCGGGACTCACTGGACCCCTGTGGCTCCTGTGGTCTGGGCCAGAGTTGGGAAATGTCGTGTGGGAGCTAGCAAGATGAAACCTGAGGAGTTGAAGCCCCCTGGGTAGGACAAAGGTGCACAGTGGGCAGAGAAGCAATATGGTGCCTGTTGTCCCAGCTCAGGTCTGTGGAGACAGAAGGCACCCCAGGGGGCTGGGAGCCTAGTGCCCTGTCCACAAGAAGCTTCCAGCTCACTGGTGGCAGCAGCCTCTGGGCTCACGTGGGCAGAAAGTCAGTCTCTCCAGCAGCTTGGGAACCACCAACTGTCATAGATGCAAGGGAGGGAGAAACAAACCACTCCACCTACCCTTGTCACTGGACTCCAAACCTCTCAGGGGTTGATCTCTGGGTTGATCTCTGTCGATACCTTGCTGCTTCCTGTTCTGCTCTGCAACTTCTTCCCAGGGAGTCTCCTGAAGCTTCTGGCACCCTTCCCTCAGATCCACACCCTATCTCTGTCCATTTTTTCTCTTTCATCTGAAACTTCTCCTTCTTACTGAGACACTCTAGCAGCTGGTGTCTCTGGTCAGCCGTCTTGCTCCAATCTACACTGTCTATTTTCAATAGCTCTAATGTTGTTATGTGCTCAGTGTCCTCACCACTAAAAAAGGCATGTTTGGAGTCAGAGATCTGAGTGTGTGGCAGTGAGCAAACTCTGGGTTATTATTATCATTATTATTTTGCCTAGAAAATGGGAATAATGGTGGTTACATCACAGGGTTGTTATAAATGTTATAAAGATACAATGTGTTTGATGTGCATAACATAGGGCTTGGCTATGTCCTAGTAAGTGATCAATGAAATTTTTTTAACTAATATTATAGTTTTTGTTATGTAAGAGGACACCCATTTATACAAAACTGAGAAAAGAGTGAAGATGCAATTTTCAGGAGATCTGAGTCTTTTTTCTGTTTCAAACATAGGCTTACATTTAATTCCAGAGCAGTAAATTTCACATTTTCCTTGCCTTAATCTGGCTTATTGAATAGCTAATGATTATTGTAAGACCAAATTTCAGAATGAATCTGCATTCTAGCTCATCTAATTTACACATGGCCACATGCATCCTTCTACGTTCTCATCTTTACAATGAGATTAACAATGCCTGTTTTTTACACCCTTGTGAAAATATCAAGAGGACTAATGCTGTTTTAGAAAAAGATAAGTTATTAGGAGGTGCTAATTTTCTAAACAAATAGAAAATTGCTATTTATTTCTTAGAAAATGTAACAAGGAATCAAAACAAAGTAGGACTGTGCAATTTAATATCTGTATTCAAAAGAAATTGGTATTTTGGGCTCTGTAAATAGTGACTAGCCTTTTAAGCAAAACAGCATTTAGGGACTCTTGACAGTTTTGGAAATTTGTATTCTAACTGGCTTACAGTAAAAAAAATATGAATCCAGGGCGTATTTTATTCGAATTAGTCTTTTGGAAGTGATTGCATGATATGCAGATGAGGGAGAAGATACAGGCAGAGGAGCCACTGGGGCTATTGTGGCAGTGCTGTCCCCCATGGCTGCTGATTCAGAGATAAGGGAAACAAAGGCATGGTCTTTCTTCCACTGGACTCACAGGGCTGAGGGAAACAAAGAAACAGGCTTTTATTTTTTTCCACTTTTCCCTCCTGTTCCACGGTCTCCTTTTCTGACCCATGCCCAGGGATATCAGTGCTTCAGCATATTAAGATACAGACATCAAGACTGACATCTCAGCACTGTTATCTCCACCAGCAAGCAAAGCCATGTGATGTCAGCGATGTGGCTGCCCCCAGAGCGAGTTGAACCGTATCTCGTGGTGTCATCAGAAAGTGTCAGAACTCTGTGGGTAGTTATTCGTGGAAGTATTAGGGAAGAAGCATATGAATTACTCCTATTATTATCTTGTGAATCGATTGCTTATGAAGACATGATGGCGTGATGTGCATGTGTACCCGAATAACGCTGGCAAGGCTGCTGCTTTGAAAGTTCCAGAAGGGTCCTCGGGCTGTTATTGAAATATCCAAATATATGTGGGATATTAATATTATTGATAATGATGGTGAATGTTTTGAATCAAAAATTTTTTCCTAACGCACATGCTTGTCAATTAATGGAGGAAATTCGATGTGTGGGAAATATTAAGATTTCAGACTTTGTAAAAATATGGATCATTATTTCGAATGTGGTATCTTGGGACATATAGAGATGTTTATGATAATCACATTGTAAAATAGTTGAGAAATTGTTCAAGGCAGTGATATAATGCCCCCTCAGGAAGGAGTAACTTGGAAATTTTGGGGTCTAGCTTTGAAAATCTTTTTGATTTTGTCAGTGGTGGTTGATTTGGGCCCTTGGTTTATACAGAAAATTCCCAGAATGCCAAGTAGTAAAATTTTGGGCATTATATCAACTAGCTTTTGCTAGATAATAGATTACCTCAAAGCTTAATTGCTTAAGACAACCATAACCAATTATTTGGTTAATAATTTGGGCTGGGCACTGGGTGGTTCTTCTGCTCTTGGGGCTGGCTCTATCATACATTTATGTTCAGCTGCTAGGCTAGCCGAGGTTGGCTCCCTGAGGACTGCCTTTAGCTGTGACAGTTAATTCCTCTACATAGTTTCTTATCCTGCAGCAGGGTCGCTCAGGTTTGTTCACAAGGCAACTGGGCAAGTTTCCACAGGAGCAAACAGAAACGTACAAGGCATCTTGTGGCCTGGGCTTGGAACAGGTACAACATCACTTCTGCCACATGTTACTCATCAAAGAAAATTACGAGGCCATCCCAGATTCAAGGGGTGTGGAACTAGACTTTGCCTCAAAATGAAAGACACTGCAAAGTCACATCATATAGAGTGTTGTTTAGGGAGGAGAAGAGTGTAGCCACTTCTACAATCAATCAAAGAGTCCTTCGAGTGACTGAAGTTTAGTCTGGTACGTGATACCTGAGCTCTTTCCAGGTGTATTAAAAGGACAGCTACTCTTTTGAGCTAACTTTATTCTAATGATCTTCTAGAAATGCGGCAATACCAGTGGTCCAATATTGATCTCTTACCCATTAATAGTTTCAGAGGCCATGTCCCTTGAGGTAATATGAAACAGTTCCACGAGGTTAGATATTTTGGAACGATCAAGCGTTTTAAGATGGATCAGGAAATTGGAAGGGTCAAAAACTAGTAGTTAAATTGTGGCTGAAGCCAGCTAGTGTTCTTGGGCAGTGGGGATGAGTTGAGGAAGTCAAAATATATTCAGAAATAAGAGTTAAGCTGGATATTGCCATGCATGATTTTCTTCTGAATCTGTACAAAATGCTTCATGCTTATTTTTTATATTTAATTTTGCCTGTAAGCTAAGTAAAATTAATAGCAGTGAAATGTAATGTTTTGAAATAACCCCATAGTTTTCAAGTGCTCTTGAGCAATAGAAAGCAACAGGGCTCTATGTGCTTTTCTCCACCAACTTAACATTTATTGTTTATGCTGCCTTAGAACGTTTTCTTTAATTGATACTTGGCTTGATATCCTTTTAAATTATTAAAGATTGGAGGCGCTCATTAAGAGATTAAAAGACATGGTAGACACAGCTAATTATTAAAGGACCAAGAAGAGACATGAAATCCATTTTATCTGAGGCTTTAGTGGATTGTTAAAATGAATGAACGGTTTAGTGATAAACCAGTTGGAGTTAATCAATCAAGCAAAACTATAGGGAAGCTATTTGAGCCTAGATTTGAAGAGTTTATAAGTAATCATTGTTAGACTCTTACAGCTGCTCTCTATTTCTTTAATTTTTGGACTCTTGAGCTGCTAATTGGTCAGGAAATTGGGTCCAAGCTCTAGAGTGGTGGCTAGAGGAAGGCAGCGTATGGGTGTTTGTGGGGAAGGTGTGCATTGCTAAACATGAGCAGGTCAGAAGGTGGAGTGAATGGTTTCATGCTACGTTGTGATTTAAAGGCTATTGTGAATCATTCTGGAGGCAAAGCTCTGAGGAGACCTATTTTCAACTTCCTCACTTCCTGAATTTTTCAACCTCTCAACTGCTCCCTTAACTTCCAAATAATGAGCCATGTATTATTTTTGCCTACTTACTAAGAGGGAAGGTTGGTCGCTGACATAGCCACTGCTGGCCAGTGAGATTAGTAACATGATACAGAGATTTTCACCCCTTACAAGTCACTGGCTCGACAGGGCTCAGATAGGTAATGACTTAAAGTTATTCTGACCTGACAGCTGTTTAGAGGCTCATTTGAAGTGACTATTTCTCGGTTCGCCTCCAGACAGGGGACATGTTGCTGCTGTGGATTGCAAAATGTCATCTCTGTTGGAATCCTACGTAGCAGTGAGGCTCAGTGTTGAGTCATCATCACGAAGGCTAAAATAACATGTTCTCTAGAATTAGGAACATTTGGCTGGCTTTTGTGTAAAGGTTTTGAGCCCTGTGGAGAAATAATATTGAGTTAGTTTCTCCCCAGAGTCAAAGTCACTCTACTTACAAGCTTAATACCATTAACTAGTTCAAGACACCAGGGCACCATTTAATACGTTACTAACAATTGACTAAAGCTTCAGAGAAGATACATTTAATGTCCTTTCCCTGGGCCTTCAACAATTAGCCACATCTACCATGCTTTCTAATCACTTCTTTAATGGACATCTCCGATCGGAAATAAGTGTCTGCCAGCCACCTAAGGGTGATTTAGGCACTAGAAAAGATAAGGTTCACAGGGTTCAAATCACCAAGGACTCAGTAATTTCCAGCTTCATAAAATTCATGTTGAAAAGGCACATAGTTCAAAGACAACAACCAAAGCAGATTGTAACAAAAAGTGTGAGAGCACAATGGAATGGCAATTAGGGAAATGGAAGATGACACACTGGGTTAATAATAAAACTTTGTTTAAAAAATGCATACATTTAAAGCAGCTATGCCAGAAGAACATACTCCAACTGCAGAGTTTCAAGTGTAGCACTTCTAATTGTGTGCCTGGATCTATATCAAGAATTCTAACAATGCTTTTTGTGACATAACCTTTCTTTTCACTGTTCAGTGATTGTCATTAAATCCAATGCGTGCCTATTATATGAAATGTAATCACATATTTCTGATTTTTTATTCAACTTTGTGCTGATGTTAGTGCAAAGTATACAAAGATTTTCATCTGTGGAATTAATTTCTTGTGTTTAATCTTTCTAAATTACGATGGTCAAATCTGTTATTGAGTATTCTCTTTTATATGTTCATGTCTTACCTTCACAGATAATCTGTACTTCCTTGGAAGGCAACATTTTTTTTTTAACTGCTATATACCCTCACCCTGCTGAGGAATGCGATGAGGACAGGGGCAGTGGCTGATGAATGAACTTTTAAAATCACTTTTGAGCTCCTTTAGGAAGAGAATGAAATTACTAGTATTTAATTAAATTATTAATATTATTGCTGTTTGCCATACAGCCCAAAGTTTAAGGCGGAAAGAGGAGACTATGACTTTTCTCAACCTCCACCCATCCCACGTACGGACACGAGGTGTTGGTATGGAAAGCGTACATCCTGCGAGTTCCCAGTGTGCCCTCCCAGTGTGCTCTGTGAGTTCACAAACTGGTTTAGAATTTCTGTAAGCTAAAAGTGCAAAATGAGTGCTTTAAACAGAGACTCATAGGGAAACCAAAGGAGTAAGGAGATAGAGCCCTAATTCTAGTCATACTGCTTTCCTGAGGAGGGAACCAGGTGGAAGAAATGAAGCAGATCATTTTCTTGAACTATTTTGTCCCTTCCTAACTCAATACCTGTGCTGCAGCAGGGACTCTATACTGGGCTGAAATATGGAGCCTTGTATCTTTTGAAGTCACCCTGATCTTATTATGCAATGCCATCTGATGTTTTCTTTTCTGTACTAACACAATATTTTCAATTTTCCTTTCCCTGGACTTCTATTCATCCTTCTAAATTTTTCACATATTTTGTTTTCTTTGCAATATCTTTCTCTAGCTCTATTCAACAATTGTTCACTTACTTGTCTGTGTTCTGATTAAACTTTGGTTTTAATTTTACTATTGTAAATGTATCATTGATTCGTAAATGTGTTTGTTTATCTGTTTCTCTTGCCTATATGTGAATTTGAAGGTAAAAATGAGGTCTGCAATTGTTCTATCAAAACTTCTCCTTCACTCTCCTTCTAAGTGCTTGAAATATTCATAGAGTCACATAATACTCAATATGGATTGTTAAATATACTGAATTTGGGAGAAAAATAAGATTTTCTTTAAAAATTTCACAGGAAATATCATTTTGTATTGATATCAAATTTACAGTTTTTCTATTGAAAATAATCTAGTAGTTAATGGGAAATTTTAATGTGTGTATTACAGATCAACTAACATAGTATACAAAATGCCTCTAAATGTGATACTATTCTAATAAATTTCATTTGAAAATGATAGAATTAACATTGTCAGTTTTTAAGATGGGTGAGGAATAACAAAAATTATAACAGACTTGTAATTAAGTAAGATGATTTGTTTAGACACTGCTCATATGATAAATCTGTCATAAAGTCGGGTTTGAGGATGAATAACTAAACCCATTAAAAATAAGCTCTACAGAATGGATAATAAATTGATATTTAGGCCAAAGGCCAAGAAATGGGTGTTTTATCTTCAAATTCATTCCTAAGTTGATAACTTTATACTTTGTTAGAAAAGCGATGCCTAGAGTTGGCTTCTTTGAGTCCCTCAAATCTGCAAGTCATTCATTAAGTGGCTTTGGTGTCCTGGTGACTTGTTGCTACTCAGTGTGTTCTTCTGGATCATCAGCGTTTGTATTATCTGGGAGCTTGTTGAAAACAGACTCTAGAGCTACTTTGTATCAGTAGCTCCATTTTAACAAAAGTCCCAGATGATTCGCATGCACATTAAGACTGAGTAGCGCTTGTTGCAATGTATGCCATTGAAATATGCACGATGATTACGGAGGATTAAGTCCATTGAACAAATAATCAATGGCTGTTTTCTTCCAAGAAAGGAGCAGGATACACATATTTAACACAACAGCTTTCTGGATGCCTTTTACTAGGATAGCAGTTTTTATATGAAAATCAGTTTTTATCTTCTAAAATTTATTGTGCAACTAACAGAAGAAAAAGAAAAAGGAATACCAACTAGTCCAGTTAAAATAACAATTTCTTTCATTTCATTCTGTCAAGAAGTGACTTTTTCAACTAAAAGTTTAAAAAATTGGAGTTCTTTATGAAAGTTTGCCAGCGTCTTTCGTTTAGGTATTTTTGGTCTGTTCAAGCAGTGTTTTTAGAGCAGGCACATTAGACTTGTGCTATGTGTAGAAAATCCTGCTCAAGGGGTATCCAGATGTACTGGATCATTGAGGAAACTGAAGGAGTTAAACTTCACTTGGACAAATAGGGGTTTTTGATTGACTGGTAATGTTAAAACTAGAGGGGATGGTTTACGGTTACATAGGTTTTTTTTTCTATTGTCATACTATTTCATTTAGATTTTATTCAAGTCCTGGGTGGAAGTATCCATGCAGTTTCCTACACAAAAACCATGTTAGATAATAAAAACCAAACGGTAGAGTAAATGAAGCACCAGGTATATAATCTACTTTCTTTCTCTCTTTCATTTTGATTGTTTTTTTTTAAAAATGGGACTCTGTGTTGGAGAAATTTCTATGTGATCTATTTGTCTCTATTGTGAAATAAAGAGCAGCTCTATTAGGCCGTAAGATTCTGGGGCCTGTTAATGAGGGTTAATACCAATTGTTCAGCCCATATGTATAGATATTTGGATTTAGATTTTTCAAAGGAATCAAACCAGTGCTGGTAAAACAGCTTTATTCTGATGGTTGCAAAACTACTTCCATTTCCTGCTGGACGCTCAAACAGCTTTTTCTGGGAAGCCCTCTAGATAAATACTTCTTCCCTCTGCCCCCTCGCCCCTGAGTCAAACACGTGAAACTGCCGATGTTCATCCCCTACTAATGTCCATGTCCAATCTCATCTAATTGCAATAATGGAGATTTACTTCTGAGCTATTCTGAGGGATGGTTTTATCTGCTGGACAGCAGAGATCCTTTCAGGCAGCAGCAAAATATAAATAACCCAGTTGTGCCCTTTTCCTCCTCCTTTCCTCCCAGGGCCCAGATCATAAGATCAGATCAACTCAAATATCTTAGAAATGGTGCTTTCGTCTGGCAGTTATTATTTTGTTCATTTTTTTTTAAGTGACCTTAATTTGTTTTCCCTTCTTTTCTGTTGCACTAACAGCCTGAGGCGTAGAGAAATACAAGCCCATCCCAAAACACATCCAGACATTTGCTTGTCATGCCTTATGTTTGTATTTTTGACTGTTTGAAAATTAATTAAGAGATGTTGATTTCAAAGTGCTTTTTCCTAAGTTTCTCAAATATTTAAACAATTTTTGCATACTTTTTTAAAAAATTTCCCCTTTCTCTGTTTGTAATAAGATTAATTATGTGAGGTGCACCGCTGCTTATCCCCATGAAAGAAAATCTAAAACGAGGGATTTCAGCTTCAAGAAGGCTATTTTGTCCTGTTTCCGATGTTCTAAAGGGATTAATTTACCATATCGTATAGCCCTGGAAGACTGTGATAATTGAAAACATCCATATTCATTGCATGTTCAAAGGGATCTGTCTGACTTTGTAATGTAAAAAGTGCATTTTTAACCTGAACGGGGACCTGCATCTGCTATTGCTTAATCCTATTAGTCCGACAGTTCCAAAGCTTTAGTGTATAATCATTAGCTCGTGTTAATCCTGAGACATGCCTCCAGCTTCAGCCTGTCAGAAGGAATCCCTGCAGGGAAAATGTGGAGGTGCTGATAGCACAACACCAACTAATCTTATCTTAAATGCTAGCAGCAGCCTCTATCTGTGATAGCCAGGGAATTAAAAACAAATTTTTTATGGGTATTGGATAGCAGGATGCTCCTACCCACCCCCCACCCCTCTCTCTCTCTCTCTCTGTTAGTGCTTCTTCCTTGCCCTAGTTTCCCTAGATTCTTTGTTAGGGTGATGCTAGTGATGACAGAACAGGATGAATGGAAAGGGGGTGGGGGGAGAAACGTTCAAGATACTGTTTCAGCAGTAGAAGCTCCTCACGAAATCACTTAGGATGTTTGCCAGGTCTTCTATCATTTTGATTCCTTGACATCGGAAAGTCAGGCCAATCCTGTGCTTTGTGCCGCCGCGGATTATAAAGTAAGATGACAAAAGGTATCTCACAGTTATCACCCCCTCCCATGGCATGGCCCCCTGAGAGTCCAGGGCCCCAGGTGCTGGCAGGAGCTTGCCTGAGTAGAGAAGTGAGCTGCCAGAGACTGCTGGGAGGTGAGCATTTTACAGGTGAGGAAGGACAGGGCCACGGGAAGTTGTGAGCAGGAGACGGTGTTGGTTTGGGGGTTGCTGTAAGAGGTATATAAAAAAGTCACTAAGCAGAGTTCAAAGCTGTGTATTTACGCATGCAGAGGAGAACACCAGTAACGAGTACTGGCTAGAAACAGAGAGAATATGAAGACTTACCAGAAAGAGGCTCTGCCCTCCAGGTACTTACTCTTTGATAGAGGAGAGGCAGTATCTACACATCTACTTCTTACAAAGGGTAGAAAGTGTAAAAATAAGGAGTTTGGAGAACTGAATGTTGCTGCCAGCTGGAGAGATAAGGAAGTGTTCTGTTTCAGTCGCTGCCGGCCCTGAGTGCAGATTAGAATTATTGGGGGAGAACTGGAAAATCCCAGTGTCTGGGCCTCTCTCTCAGGCTCGAGCGGTTTAGGTGGGGCTCGATCATCACTAGTTTTAAAAACCTCCCTAAGTGATTTTAATGTGCAGCCAGGGATGAAAACCAGTGTTCTGAATACTTGTCAATAAGAACTGGGTGGCTCTGAGAATTTTCAAGACGTCATATTTTCAATTAAAAAGAAAATGCCTTGATGGAATGTCTTACATAGATTTTGTATAGTCTCAGTGTTGATATGGATCAATTTGTTTCCAATGTTTTGTCAAACAAATGTTTTCCTTGTGAAAATGTTTCAACGTGCATTTTAACAAATTATAGTAATCAGAGACTTTGGTTCTTACAGGGCTCTACTTGCAACAATAAAACATTCATTAGTACATTGACATGGAATTTTTAAAAACCTCTTGCTGATTCACAGTAGATACAGATTTTATTTACTTTTAAGTGTGATTTGGTAAAGAAAGTTTCAAATATTTCATCAATACTCAAAAAATTGACCAATGTCATTGACCGATTTTGTTCAACTCTACTTTTTCTTCTATATAGAATCTTCTGCCATTAGCAAAGATCTTAGGCCTAATTTTCATAATGGAACAGCTACCATAAAGAGCTTTTGAAGAGGAGCTGTCCTGAAACTTGTTCATTATAATGGTAGACTGTTTCAAAAGCCATCTTTAAGTTATCAAATTGGCTTGCTTGCTTTCTGTTGGCCCGATTACTTCTCTGAAGAGAAACTTGGATGCTGGGAACAAGTGTTGTCAAATGGAGACACTATGAAAAGGAGCTCTTATTTTCTCCTAAGGGCACCTCATTAAGCAGATAGCTTCCTGAGAACTCAGCCTTTAGCACTCTGGAGAAACTAATGTAATGCTCTTTTTGAAATTGTCTAGTTTATTCTTTGCTATGGATTTTCTTCAACTGTGCAAAACCTGGCTCAATTAAAGAACTTTCTAATCTCAATTCTTTAGTGGAATTGGAAGGGCACTCAGGAAGCTCCCAAATCTAGGCACAATTGTGAATTAGTCATGCCAAGCAAGTCCACTCTATTTTTTTTTTTTTAATTCTGGGAAATAATCCATGAGAAGGAATAAATAAATGAAGAAATAGATATGAAAGACACCAAGACCACTATGTAGTAACCTTTCCTAATTGGATAAGTATTTCATTACTTATCCTATTCCTTGTAAAAATAAACAATAGCTTCTCGATAGCTCCTCTGTGACTCCATCTAAAGCATAAGCAAAGGGAAGGAAGTTGTACCCCCTCCAAGAAAAGGCAGAAATGTCTACTCTGGAGTGTCCCAGGGAGAAAATCTAAGTCCAAATATCAGAAAGTGTGATATATATGGCATTTGTGGCAGACAGAGTATTGCCCACCAAATTCTGCATTAATTGCCCTGTATTTCCCAGTCTGCTTGCAGTAAGGAAAGGGTCATGTAAGTAGTTTTAATCTAGAAAATGTGAATACATGCGTGTCAACTGCAGAGTGAAGGAGTGAAAGGCCCGTGAACAATTTCTCGTTTCCAATTTCTCTCCTCCCCTAACATGACAATTAAAAAGGCTACCTGTTTCAGACAGACGGCTACAAGGAAGGAGGGCCTGTGCATGTCAGGGAGATTGAAGCAGAGCCCTCCCTCTGCTCCTAACCAACCAACAGGGGTCATACAGCGTACCTGAGAAGTGGCAAACCACTGAGCATTTTGTGTGGTTGCGACTGCAGCATAGCCTAGTTATTTTGACAGATACAGTCAACTAATATTAATACTATGATCCACTACAATGTAACCTTGACTAATCCTGACTCTTCTCTGCATTAAATCATTCTAATTCTTCATAACCTTTTGACTTTTTGGAAGTCATATAAAATAACGGCAGCAACAAAACGACAAGTATTGGTAGCTATTAAATCACTCCCTCTGAGCCAAGCCTCAGTTTGTTGGGAGAAAGACTATGAGAAGGCTGAGGGGGAGGAGGTCCATCTACTTTGTGTCCAAGGGGAGTGTGCTGTTCTAATGCCTTTTTGGGCTCGAAGGAAATAATTGGGCTCATTAAGTTGCTTTTCAGTCTTCTTTTCTTTAGTCTAAATAACCCTTAGGTTAATTAGACATGGTTTCTAGCCTCAGGAAATTTTTCTGTGTGTGGTTAGTAATGGAGAGAATGGTCATAAACTCAATAATTAAATTTTCAGTTTTGCAAATGCTACAGTACCTGTAAGATGTCTTTAAAAATCAATAGCCCTTGTGAAACTAATAGCTTATATCAATAATTCTGCAAATATTAGGTCATAATTGAGATGCTTCTATTAGGGCGACAAAATGGTTAATCCCAGTGCATGCCTGGCCAAGTGTGCCACATTCATGAACAGACAGAATTAGGCTGCATGGTTGCTTCTCAGTGCTGGTTGCACATATATCTGACTTTGTTTTAAAAATACTGTTGCCTGGGCCTGATCCTAGAGCAATTGAATAAGAATTTCTGTGTTATCCTAATATCCAGCGAGGGTCGGGAACCACTGGTGAAGTGAACAAGAACTGTAACGTAGAGTCAGAATCTGAGTTTTGATCCTCTATCTTTTTATTAGCCATGTAACTTCAGACAAACCATGTAGTCTCTCTGGACTTTGGTTTTCTTATGCTTATGATAAGTATAATACTGCTCTCTCTGTCTTGTTTCAAGTATAGTTTTGATACTAGAAAAAATCTATGTAGAAGTGCTTTGGAAATTACGAAGAGTAAAAATTATGAAGAGCAGAAATATATTTTCCTTATTACCATGGACTCATAGATATGATTCAATCCCACTTCCAATTGTTTTATTGGAACAGTATGAAATAAGTTAACGTTTGTAAATTATCCACCTGAGTATCAGCACCCAAGAGATAAATAAAAATTCTAATGGAGTGACTTGGCTGGTAGACAACTTCTCCCACTCAGATGTCTCATATTTGTACAAAAAATAAGCATTCCAACATTTTGACAAATTATCATTCTTTGGCTCCATTCAGGTCTCAGTGGAGGTAGATCCCTATTGTCAGAATTGCTGTTACCTTTGTGGGCTGACTCATTTCGATTTTTCTCTAGGTCTTTTGTGTACCTACATGCAGACCCTGCAGGGGGCAGAGGCAGGATAGAGGTGGGGCAGAGGCAGCTACTTCACACTTTGCATTTAGATAGACCTAGATTTGATTCTTGACTCTACTGTTTGCTCGTTGTGTGAACTTGGGTATGTTACATGACCCTTTTGAGTTTATTAAATCTTTATCGAGTCTATTACCAGACACTTTGATTAAAGCAGAGAAGACCAGTTTCAAAATAATAATAATTTTTAAAAGCCCCTTCGCAAAGAACTGGTGTTACAAAAGGGAAGACCAGGAAGCAAAGGTACAATCATGTTTACCTTCAGTGTTGCCTTGTAATTAAGCCAGCCCAGTGACTGGCAGAGAAGCTGTCACCAGGAATTGGTAATGAATATTGTCATTATCCCTTGTCTTGGGCATGCCAGGGGCACACGCCAAGGGACATGAACCTAAGCCTTCAGCCTAAGCAGGTGGGGAAGTGGCTGAACTCAGCTTATCCGCACTTCCCTGGCCCTGGCCGAGCTCTGTCTGGGCCGAAGGAGAGCAGGGACTTCCTCTGAGTACAAAGAGGCCTTGAAAAGCCTGCCCTTGACCTCAGCCATCCCTGCTATTGGACTTATTCTAAAGCCAATCTACGGCTTTGGGTTTTCTCCAGGACTGACAGGGCATGATGATTCCAGATCACGATTTCAGAACTTATCCTGGCCGGCAGGGAGCTGCCTGGGTTACCCTCAGAAACACCTTAGCCTCCTGAGAATCTGCCCAACCAAAATTCCTGGGAGCTGGGCCAGACTCCTTCAGGCCTTTTCTGGTCTCGCTGGGGAATCGGTTTTGAGCCAGAACCTATTCCAAGATGAGAGGTGAGTAGAGGCTTGCCAAAGATTAACCAGCTGTCCCAGCCATGGGTTTCTTTTGTAGGTTCATTATATCAAAATTAATGAAACATATTTTTCTGACTCACAGAGATTTATCTATGTAATAAGCAAATCTTAACCTCTGACTTCTCATTTTAAAGGAGACCATAACCATTCCTAGCTTATTGACATTAATTAATGGCATTCTATTGTGTTATCAGAAGATTCTGCCAAGTTAGAGTTTGAATCTGCCGTGTGTTAAAACCTACAGGTGTTTGTACTTTAAACAAAAGCAAAAGCAAAACCAAGGAAAAACATCCTCTCTACTAAAGGAGAAAAACTGAATCACAACGTTTTTTATGTGTTTTATTTTTCTGTTTCCAAGCCTGACCTTAAACATGCCCATTTATTTGTTATCCAAAGACAATCAACTCCATCACTGTCAGCTTCACATTGATGGTCCGGAGATTTAAAGGATCTTGCACTGTAGGTAATTAAAAATGCATCAAGGGTCAACATCCTGTTACAGGGTCTAAGCAGTTTGAAAGAGAAGGGTTGTCTGTATGGCATCTCCTGCCATAACACAGCTCCTACTGACTTGCTTCTTATAGTGACACTTCCTGAAAAATACACCAGCCTGAGCTATTCAGTGCTGTGACATACAACATGCTATGCTGGACCAAACTTTAGCTAGGTTTCTGAACCTTCTCCTAGGCCTGTCTGTGCACTTCCTTGTAAAATCCAGTCTTAGCAAAGAACCCCACCCTCAATATCTGACCATCCTGGAGCCCAGTCTCTCCCCCCCTCCACTGCAAAATGTCATTGCAGGGGTCACTATACCAACAGTGATGGTCTGTGAAGATCCACCTTACTGTGCTTTCACAAGTACCACCGAATAATTTTTTTCTTTAACACATGCACGTGGGAAGATCACCTCCATAGCCTGTTTCTGTGTTGGAAAAGCTGAAAAAGTGTTCCAATCAAAATAGTGGCATTTGGCGGAAGATGTTTTCTTTCTCTCTCTGCTCATTTTTCATCTTCCCGGAGGGCCCTCCCTCTCCCCGCATCTCCCCTCCTCTGCTAGTCTTTACTCCTCTGGCTCGTCTCTGCTCCTGACAAGGAGGAGTGCCTCCACCGGGCCCATACATCAAGCCGTGACACCGGCAGAGTCTCATTCCCTCTGACAGACGTCAATTTAAAAGGCAAGAGAAGATTTCAACGCAGGGGGGAGGGACGTGAATGGAATTAGTCATCATTACCCTGAAGCGACACGGGGCTGGCTGTAGCTGTTCCCTCATCAGGCTTCTCCTGACAATGCCCCGAGGATCACCCCCATCACTCTAAATAGTCATGACACAGCCAATGCATGGGTTAAAATGATGAGCAGGGGAGACAGGCAGATCCCAAAGTAAATAGACTGAATTAGAGGCATTACAACAGTTAATATGTCAGGTCCCTGTTGGGAGGCCATAGATCCTGTGTGGTCTATTTCCCCTGCATATTGAAATTGATTGTGCCTGGGGCTACGGCAGCCTTGGTGGGGGGAGGGGCGCAGGCGATTCATCCTTCTTGTCACAGGGATAAAAGAAAGCAGACAGTGTTATGTGGAATGATTTGCTCTGAAGGTGCAGGGAATAGAATGTAATAGAGAAATGGGGTATAATGAACGAAGCTGTGAGTCTTAGCCACTGTCTCCCCTGCCACACCATCTGAGAAGTCTAAACAAGGTCATGCTCCTACCCAAATCATATTTCTCTGGCTCAGCTCTATCTAAAACTGCAGGGACTCTACCCTCCCTTCCTTTTTCTCCACCTGGCCAACTATTTCTAGGAGACCTCAAGGGATGCTTCCCATGTTTTTGAACACAGTGCTCTTGGATACCATATCTGAGGTTCTCCTCCTCCCCTTCTGCTCACTGTGGTGATGTCTATCAGGGGAGGCTGCCAACTCCCGAACTAGTCCCTGACGCCAAATGCAAAGGGCACTGTTGCCACTGTGATGCTGCTGGCACTGCCCTGTCGCCTGTAATATCACAGAGTCTCAAGTTAGTGCTCAAGCGCCAGGCACCAATGCTCTTCATCTAACCTGTTCCTTTTTAAACTCAAAGCAAATTCAATGCCACAGTGACTTTAATGGAATTGATCTTTGTGTGTCTACTTCCTTATTACTGCTGTCCCCCACCTGGAAGCTGTGGGCACGAATCCACAGTGACTGGTTTAGAGGACAGTCTGAGTAATCGTTACTGCCCGGTTCAGCTTGTCCTGAAACAGACTCGCAAGGGGATTTGTGTGCAGCGTATGCAATGGGAGTGCACTCAAGACCATGACTGTGTGAGAGGAGGTGAGGAGAAGCAGATGAACCTGTGGACAGAGTGAGGCCGTGTGATTGGGTGGAGGGAGAAGGTCAACGGTATTGCAGTTGCAACTGAGGCCTCCCCAAGCGGGGAGGATCTGCAGCTGAGCTGGCTCCTCAGAGTTGTTCACAGTTGAGGCAAGGAGCTGGGATTTGTACTCCCACATCGCGCAGTTACTGGATGTGGGTTGTCTCAGGCAGGGAACATAACTTTAGTGCAGTGGTTCTTTTCAACTGAGGGCAAGTCCCAAGAAAAGGGTTCAGCTGGGAGTGGTTTGTAGCTGACTGTGCAACTCTGGGAACGAGTGCCTTGGTATTCAAGGGGGATCTGGCTGGTGCACATTTGATCTCTCTGCCTCTCCTTTTCCCTAGAAATTTTGATGACCTTGGCTCAACACCTTTCTTTAGGCTGAATTATTTTTAAAGAAGATCCTCAAACTTTGGCAAGCCTTCTTCCTCAGTCCCCTTGGAGCCCTTGGGTAAATGATTGCTAATGCTCATACTTGGACCACTGCTATAAGAAAATCGAAATATGTCTCCTTCAAGTCCTAGAAAGCAAGGCAGGGAGCTTGCATAGCACCAAGCATGTGAGACCTGAGTCCAAAGACCTGAGTTCCCCTCCACCCTCCTAGGCCTCATCTCTGAAATGCAGATTTCCACTAGCCAGTTTCTAAGGTCATTTTTTAGTTTTAGATTTCTCCAACAATATGATCATGTGGACATGAAAAAAGCCAATGATATGACCTATGTCTTGGAGGATATTGAAACTTTGTTAAGGAGGTAAAACAAGGCAATTAGGAAAGAACTAAGAAAAACAAACAATTAGAGTAAAAAGCATAGTCCATACACTCAAATTCCAAAATAATTGCCAGAGGCAACTCCATGGATGCAGGGCAGGGGTCAGGAATTTTTTCTTTAAAGGAACAAATAAATAATTTTGAATTTGAAGTCACATATGGTCTCTGTCACATCTACTCCACACTGCTGTAGTTGTGTGCAAACAGCCATATATGATATGTAAATTGTAAGGGAAATCCAGTTGTATAGGCAATAGGTTTCTTAGGCCAAACTAAAGTAATTGCCAGTGTGTCTTCTGCCGGCCTTCCAGGGAGGCATGAGTCAGCATGGTTATATAAACAAGGCATTATCTCCTGTGTGAGCCCATATGATCATGTTTTCCCATGGCATGTTGCCACTATTGTTCTGAGCCACATATAAGTGCTCGCCATGTTCTTGGCCATGCTCTCACCGCGGCTGCATCCCCTGAGGATTAAGAGCATGTCTCAACTGCCCGCTGCTGCCCGCCTCTTCTTTCAACTCCCAGAACCCAGCTCTGGTGCACTCGCTGGCCACAGAGCCCATTCTCCACATAAATGAATGAGCATGGCTGCGTTACAGTAAAACTTTATTTACAAAAACTCATGGCCAGTTGTGTTTTGCCAGTCCCTGCATCAGAGCTAAAGAGAGGAAAGGAACCTTCACGATTATCTAATGCTTGCTGCTCAGCATTGCCATCACCAAGGAGAGCATTTGAAATGGAGACTCCCGGGCAGCACTCTGGACCAGCTGGATTAATATTAATAACATACACTTCAAAAATACCCCCAGGTGATTTATATCCACAATACAATTTGAGTAGAACGAATCTATTCTAATCATCTCATTTTTACAGATGAACACATTGAGGTCCAGAGTGAACAGATGACTTACCTGAGGTCACACAGCTAGTTTTAGATCAAATTGAGATTACAGCACTTCTGATTTTTTTCTTCATTCTACAATTATTTATTGAGCACCTCCTATATGTCAGGCAAAACTATGCACCTTCATGGAACTTGCATTCTTTTCAGAGGAAAACAGACAATAGGACAATTAAAAATTAATTATTTGGCCAGTTAAAAATCAATAAATGTTTTGGAGAAAAGTCAATCAAGAATAGAGCATAGAGAATGAGGTGCAGGTTACAATTTTACATGTGTTGGTCAAGGAGGACCTCACTGAGAAGGCCACATCTGATTAATGACTTGAAGGAGGCCACGGGGCTGGCACGTCGACATCCAAGGGAAGAGCCTTCCAGACACAGGAACAGCAGTGCAAAGGCCCTGCACTAGGAGGATGATCAGTGTGTCCAAGGAACAAGAAAACAGCCCTGTGGCTTGGAGCAGGGTGAAAGCGGGAGGAGTTGGTTGGAAATAAGATGGTGAGGTCAGAGAGAGGTCATGGACAATAGGAGGGTAGAGGACACAATTGTGTAGGACTTCATAAACTGGTATGTTGCATAAAAATTTGCCTTTTATGCAAACTAAAAGTTTTTGAGCAGAAGACAACATGATCATTCTGGGTGCTGCGTTCAGAATACAGAACAGCTGGAGGGTGTCAAAAAACAGAGTAAGGAGACCAGTTAGAAAAGCCATTGCTGTCATGCAGGGGAGACGTGACAGTGGGTCATAGCAGAAGTAGCAAGACGTGGTGGGGTTTCCTGTAGACTTTGAAGGCAAAGCAAACATGTTTTCCTAATGGATGGGTGTAGAGTGTTAGAGGAGTGAAGGAGGAAGTTGACATTAACTGATATGGAGGAAAATACTGGAGCAGGGTTAGGGGTGATGACCATGCATTTACTTTTTGACAGAATAAATTTGAGATGCCAATTGACCTCCAGTGGGAGTTGTTGAATAAGAGCAAACATGTGAGTCTTGAGTTCACTGGAAAGGTCAGAGTTGAAGTTCTAAATTTGCAGATACATGGTGTAGAGATGACATTTAAAGCCATGAGATTAGATGAGACAATCAAGGAAAAGGGTGTATAAAAATAAGAGAAGTCCAAGGACTGAGCCCTGGGACACTCCGATTTAAGAATTCGGAGATGAAGAAGGATAAGCAAAGCACACTGTACATTGCTTTCCCTCTTAGGGTATGGCCGCAATCAGGAAGCATCTCCTGGGCGATGCATGGCCTGGGAGAGCCTTACCCAGGACACTCTTCTCTTTTCCTAATGCTAATTGTCTTCTACTCCAGCTTTCTGGCTGTTTCATCTGGGCCTGTGTTTTCATTTCATTCCTACCAGATGCTGAGCACGAGGCTTAAAACAGTGTGAGTTATGGAGGGGTAAAGAAAGGTTAATTTTATGTGTCTGAAGATGGCTTTTCTGGTACCAATGAACTATTTTGTTTTGGGCTTGTATTCCACAGTAGAAAGGAGAAAGGGCATCAGAGCTATTTTCTGTTGACAAGCTCCATCAAACTCTGCTGATTTAATTTGAATTAAGAAAAGAGAGAAAAAAAAAAAGAAAAACAAAATTAACACAGATGGGAACCCTTTATTTCCAGGAGCATTCAGTGTCAGGATGGCATTAGAAAAGGAGCAGTCAGGATGAAAGTTGGAAAACCACATGTTAATTTCTGCTGTAGAACAAGTTTGGTCACTTCCACATTACCAGGTCATTTAGTTGAATTCTCTGTGGGATCTCCTCTTTTGGAAAAAAATTAAAGCAAGGATTGTGGTTTTAGATGGATCTTATTTTGAAGAATTAGTAGAACCACCTGGGAGGCAGGGGGAGTTTAAAGAAATAAAAGACGTGACTATGATGATGAGTGATTCTAAGGTAGGAATAAAAGTCTGAATTTTTATGTGAAATTTCCCAAAATTTAAGTATTGACTAACTACTTCAAATAGTTTTCAAATATAGTGAAAGTAAAAACGTACACACACACTCGTGTACACACATCTGCAGAACAACACATCTCTCCCAAGAGCAAACTGTGTGTATCCACAAATAATAAAGAATTTTCTAGCTATCATGATAAACTTCCATAGAAACTTCTATTTCTTGGTAATAAGATTTCCTTCTTAAAAAGAACAATAACAAAGACAATATGAAGGAGAAGAAACCCCATTACCTAGTGCCATAATGGAATTTTAAGAATCTGCGGAAATTTTAAGAATCAACCTTAAAATTGATTCAGGAAAAATTTTTATAGCATGGGAGCCTTTTACCACTGAATCACCAATTCAGTAGTTAACCTTTCATGCCTCCATGAAGGGTATCTTACCATTCCACCAAATTTAACATAGAAAAAAGGAAAAAAAAAAAAAAAGAAAATAATGATAAAACCCTAAAGCCCTCACAACAGATATTCTGGAATATATTTGTATTCTTCTCCAGATAAAGGATGATAGGAATTGACCTAAGTCACTTTGGCCCTTCAGCAATGTTAAAGTATTTTGGTGAATATCACAGGAGATTAGAAATATGTAGAAGTTATAAGATCTTTCCACTGGATGCTAATTTACAGTGAAAACAAATCTTAGACCAAACTATGATAAGCCGCTAGTAAGTAGGCACAACCCACTCTAACAGGTGTGAAATCTCCAGTCTGTCCTCAGGCATTCCCACAAGCACCTGCGGTGATTCACGTGAATGTGGAAGCCAGAATTCTAAGAACTCAGCCGATATCTAGTTGGGTCAGTCACAGTGTTCTCCAGAAAGTTCCAAATAGAGCATGGGCCTGCAGCATTCTCCTACCTTTCTTATGCAAGAGTCTAGGGGGCTGAATAGTCTTTCTGGCCAATCATATATTTTGACTACTCATTTCGCCAGTGAAAAATTATCCCTTATACTAATAAATGAAACCACTAGTGTAGGTTTCATTAATGATACTTGAAATTCTTACGTAGCAGCAGTCTCTAAGTATGAGCTATTGACTGGAGTTCTTCAAACACTAGATAACCATTGAAATGAGAATTCCAGAGTGGATTTCTTCAGATGTTAACAGCTCTTTGGGTGTAGATTACAATGAATTTATACATTAGTACATTACACTTATGTATAAGAGGCATACTACATGGACAACATAACAGTAGCTCCCTATCTTCCATCATTAGACAAAACACAAATACCCTCTCATTTTGGTTTCCTACCCCTAGCACATATATAATTCCAGATGCTTATGTCACTGAAGGCTATCACAATATTGGCTCAGAAAATCATCTTCATTATAGGAAATTTCTTCCTTAAGGCTGATATGAACATTTCCAAACCCCTGATCCTACCTCTCAGCAAAGATACTTCTCTCCCCTCCATGGGCCACTATGTTCTTTCTGGCTAGATCAAAAATCCATATATATCTATGAAAATTAAAAAGCAATCAGAAGGTCATTCATGAATTATATTTATCTATATTTTCCTTTCATTCAACTCTTCTGTAAATGAAAACCATGACCAATAATATCAAATTTAGATGTTTCCCACATATTATTAAACACCTTTTGATTTTTACTCTTTTCAATAGTTCCAAAAAAAACTTATGATCAACCTCTTCACTATCTCATCCTTTATAATTTTGTGGTTTGCTTACCTCAAAGGCAGGTTCAAAGCCAAATGAGAAAGGGAAGTGAATAGGCCCTAAAATATACCTTCAGTACATAATTTCCTTCCTTAATACTGTTAATGTGACAATAACCAGGAAATTTACCAGAGAAGTGCAAACATTTCAGACTATCTGTGGGAGGAGGAAAAGGAGCTACTTAATGGCAATGTGAAGAATGAGCAGCAAAATAGAGAGTTGTCCATAGTGAGAATGCATGTTTGACTGAGACTAAAAATACAAGGAACATACAAGAAAATACAAAGAAAAATTAGGAACATTTGTAGTAGCTTTTAGCCATGATTGATTAAAGAAAATCTATTATTAGGTTATGAGGTAGCCCAAAGCAGGATAAACCAAGAAAGAGCTTGCTTGGCATGACTAGAAGGTAGGAAAAACAGTGGATTTTTCTGGATGTATGAGCTAATTAGATCTGTGACTAATTCTTGTTCTTCACTAATAACCATCTGTGTGAAGTTGGCCATGTAACTTAATTTCCTGATTCTCACATCCGACTTTCAGAAAAATAGTGCAGAAATGGAGGACATAATTATTTTTCTTTCATAAAAACATTATACATTTTATTTCCATAAAATCTTTAATTATAAGAAGAATAAACCTAAGAAAAGACTGTCGCTTATTTTGGGGAAAAAATAATTAATAGTCTTATTTGCTTGTTATCAAAACTCTTCTCATTTTGTTTTCCTCTTGGGTTTATCCACTATCACATATACTTTTATGTGGATTGATGATGATACACAATTTTTATTTTATTTTACCAACTTTGTATTAAAATTTAAATCTGTTCCTTTATAGTTTTCACTATCCCTTTTACTGTCTTTCCATATTATGAGTTGATGTAAATTTTTAGAATTAAATGAAATAAGATCTTCCAATTTAAGTTAAGATCATAGGGGTCTGGTAGTTTAATTAATAATAGGCAGATTTAAGAATTATAACTTCTGAGCAGTTTTGGAGGATATAAATTGTCTCAAAATTATATGAAAGAAATATAATTATAGAAGAATATATTAACAGAGACATAAAAGAGACATAGAGACATAAAAACAGAATAATTCTATACAACAGTTTGTTTTGTCTTTCATCCCTCTTCAAAGATCATGGCAGTTTCAATTTTGGTGTAAATATTTCCAGTCTTTTCTCTAAATAAGTTCAAATATGGATGTGTACATGTGTATATATTTTGTTTTGCATAATTGTCACAATATTTGAATTATTGTGTAATTTGCTTTTTACACTTATGGAGATCTTTACGTGTCAGTACACATATATCTATAGCACTTTTAATTATATGAAATATGTTGGTGGTATTGCTATATGTTGATTTAACTATTTCCCTGATGGCCAATTAGTTTCTTTCTCCAAATTTTCTATTTTAAATTATGTTACAATGATTAGTTGTGTACATGTGATATTATTATCATAGAATAGAGTCCTAGGCATGGAGTCATTGAGTTAATAAGCCATTCATACTGTAAATTTTGATAGATATTGCCAAATTTTCCTCCAAAAAACCTTGTTTAATATGATACCATAAAGAATGCTAGATGTATATTTCCTAAAAGTGTCAACAATATTAAATATTGTCATTCTCATTAGCTTTTCCAATTTAATGGGAAGGATGGTATTTTGTTGCTATTTAGATTTTCACTTCCCTGATTGTTACTAAGGATGAGTATTTTTCCCCAAGTATTTATTGGTTATTTGGATTTAATTTTAGGAAAATTGCTGGCTCGTATCTTTTGTTCAAATTTCCAACAAGGTATCCTCTTTTTTACTACTTTTTTTCAGGAACTATCCAAATATTCTGAATAGTAATTCCTTGTATATTCTATGTATTGTTAGTATTTTCTTATAATTAGTCAATTACTTCTCATGGGTTTTATCTATAAGCATTTTCAAATCTATGTTGAACTGGTGTGAGATGAGGGATGGCTGTGACAGGGAGCTGACTATGGGGGTCATGAAAGGAGAGTGAAGAAGAGAGACCTCACCTCCCTACTCATTTCTTGCTTTTCCTCTACATTTGCCTTAGAACACTTGTGTAAAATAACTGTGATAAATTAGTATACAAATAAGGGGAGGATATTAACAATTTGCAACAAAACAAGTAATCATAAAGTTTTAGTAAATTTAGGCATTCAAAGAAGATGCAAAATAGGATAAATAGTAGCATTGATTTAGCTGAAGTGAGAATAAGTAGGTGCAAGTTCAGATTGAGGACAGTTTGCTCACAAAAACCAGCAAAAGAGAATAAAGAGATAAAAAACATATATATGATAAAAGCAGGATTTATAGAAGATAAAAAAGGGGTTCCCATGACCTTTTTAATGGAGTCCAAGAAGAAATCAAAATAGAGGGGGAAGTATTTGAAGAAATAGTGGAAATATTCCACAATTGAAGAAAATGGTGACTTCAAATTGTGACTGTCAAACAGAAATATAAGGAAAAACCTACACTGTGGTTAACTTTAGGATTAGAAAAGTCAGTGATAAAATTCTATAACTCTTCAGAGAGTAAGAGCAGATCATCTACAAAAGAAGAATTGAATTGATATGATACTTTTCAATAGCAATGCTATAGAAATAGTTTTAAAGTATTGAGGGAAAATCATTTTTAATCTAGAATTTTGTATACAATTTATCATTTAAATATGAAAGAACAACAAACATACTATTAGGATGCAAAGATTTAGAAAGTTACTACAAAAAACTCACGTTGAAACTTCTTTTAAAGAGTGTATTCAAAGAAGAACAGCAATATATGGCAAGGATGATACAAAAGGCATGGAGAGAGTGATTAAATATCTTGGAAGTTTGTGTTGTTAGGAGGAAAGCACAGAACCAGTGAAAAGAAAAAGAGAAGGTATGTCCATTGGAGTAAACTTTCGAAGTAAAATTTTAGAACATGTCCACAGGTTGGGGGTAATAGAGTCTAGGAGGTTAACAGAATACACGTAAGCAAGCTGAACTTCCTGTCTTATGAACGTGTCAGAACATTGATGTAAGGAACCAGTCAGAGAAGGTAAACATGAGTTTGAGTCTTAGTCTTCAGGGAACAAACATGCGAACAAAAAAAGAATGTATAACTTTTATACAAGCAAAAGAAAACTCGGTCTATCTAATGAATATTGAGAATTAGAGCCGGGCGAGGTGGCTCACTCCAGTAATCCCAGTACTTTGGGAGGCCAAGTGGGAGTATCAGTTGAGCCCAAGAGTTTGAGACCTAAACCTGGGCAATATAGCGAGACCTCATCTCTATGGAGAAAAAAAAACTGGACAGTTGGTACGGTGGCATATGCCTGTAGTCCCAGCTACTCTGGAGGCTGAGGTAGGAGAATCGCTTGATCCCAGGAATTGGAGGTTGAAGGGAGATAGGACCCCACCATTGCCCTCCAGCCTGGGTGACAGAGTGAGACCCTATCTCTAAAAGAAAAGGAAAAAAGAGAACAAAACTGAAGGGATGAATAATAAATCGAATAATAAATGCATATGCTCAAGAAACACACTTAAAGACACAAAGAAGGTTTGAGAGTAAAAGGGTGGATAAAGATACACTGGTGTGGGAATCATAATATCTGATAATACATAACTTAAGGTAAACAATGTATTAAGAGCAAAAAGATTTTATAGACTGATAAAATAAATGATTTCTGTAATAAATTTAATATACTCTCAAAACGTAAAGCCTCAGAGTATATTCACAATAACTGACAATACTCTAGAGAAAATAGCTATATCAAAGACATCCTTCGTAGAAACATATAGATTACACAAACAGATAAAAATAGATATTAAAGACTTAAACAATTTGAGGTTTAAGCTATGTAGATGTATAATTCCATAATTCACAAGCAGAGAATGCATAATCTTGGGAATTTTTATAAAGTAAGATTTATTAAGCCATAAATGAATTAACAATCAATCAAAAACCATCAATATTGTATAGAATTTGTTCTTTTACATAGTGTGATGAAGTTGGGAAACAAAATGAGAACTCAAATATCTTGTTTATTTGTATGCTAAATAAAAATTACTAAATAACCATTGTGTTGAAAGAGAAAACATATAATACTTAGAAATGGATGATAATGGCTGTGGCAGGCAAAGATCTGAAATAGCCGCTAACATTGCTACCCCTGGTGTACACTGACCTTCCAGTGAGTCTATAAAGCACAGATCTAGGTGTTGATGTGAAGGGACTTTGGGTATGTAATTAATATCCTAAATTATTTGAGTTGGAGATTATCCTTGGTGGGGTTAACCTACTAAGCCCTCAGAAGAGACTGGGCTCTTCCTGATGCAAGAGATTTGAAGAATGAGGATTTGATGCAAGTGGAATTTTTCACTGCTTACTTTGGAGATGGAGAGAACCATGTGGAAAAGACTGTGAGTGGCCTCTGGATGCTGAAAGTAACCACTGCTGAATACTCAGCAAGGAAATGGGGAACCCAGACAACAACCACAAAGAACTGAATCTTGCCACAGCCGTGTGAACTCTGGGGGGACCCGGAGCTTCTGATGAAAACTCAGTTTTGCCAACACCTTGTTTTAGACTTGTGAGCCCCTGAGCGGAGAATTCTAGCCCCCTGTGCCTGAAATTCTGCCTTAGAGAACTGTGAGATATTAATGGACCTGCAATTTTCTATATTGGGAGATTTGGGAGGGTTTTAACCATCAATTCATTTTTTAAATAGATATAAGATTGTTCAAGTTATCTATTTCTTATTGAGTGAGGTTTGCTAGGTGTGTCTTTGCCCTCTAGTTTTCTTGAACATTAGCAATGATAGCTATTTTAGAATTCATATTTGATAATGCCATTATGTGACAGCCCTGTGGGTCTGTTTTATTTTCTGTGTTTTATTTTCCTTTGATTTTAGTCACTTTTTTTCTTTTTGTATGCCTGGTTGTTGTTGTTGTTGTTGTTTAAATTTTGTTTGTTTGTTTCTTTTTGTTTTTTTCACAATGCCAAAACTTCTGTATGAAAAGCCGCAGACATAATTTGAGGCTCAGGATGATGCTCTCTTCCTCTAATGAGGCTTCACTTTGCTTCTGACTGGCTGTTGTTCTAGGGACACTAACAATTCTGGATTATCTAAATTACAAAAAGTTTAAATTATTTGTACCTAGACTTTGTTCCCTGTTGGGCGCTGGCCTGTTTCTGCCTCCAAGTTACTTGCTATACCTCCTGAAAGTATGGGTTTTCACAAGGACCCTCCCACTTGGTAGGATCTGAGTTCTGCTTTTGTGTTTCAGACCTATGAGTCTATTGAAAGCTCTGCTCAGTTTCTGAAGTTATATCTGCTGCTTTTGGAATTGGCAATCACCTTGAGGGAAGCTACTAAATACTTATCGCTGTCCTTTATCAAGTCATAGAGTAGTATTCCATGACATTGATTCATCATCACTTATTATTAATATCTTGAAGGAAATTGATGTTACTTAAAACTTTTCAAAATATGTAGAAATCAAATATATTTCAGATGGAGTTTTTTTTTTTTTCTTGGAAATTTGCCATTTTTGTTTTATTTTCTTGTGGTATGCAATGTTGTCAAGAAGCAGCTTGATGCTAATAAATATGCTTCTTTTTCTTTTGTAGGGAACCTGCAAAAGTTTTTCCTTTTTGGAATATTTTAGGAGTGTTATTTTTTTTAGTCTTTGCTGTGGAATCACACCTTGAATATATTTAGCTTTGGATTTGTATTCATTCTCCAGGTTGACAACTTTGTTTCTTTTCAATGTCTTATTTCTTCTGCTCTGAAAAAATTTTCTATTGTTTCATTGATTATATATATATATGTTTTCTATTCTGTAGGTTTTCTTTTCCTAATGTTCCTATTAAAAGGATTTCAGGTCTACTGGATCTATTCTCTGCAACTCTTTATTTCATCATAAGTTCCATCATTTTTTTTCTTTCACACTGTGTTCTGTGAAATAATTTGCATGATTGTCTAGGTCACTGAGTTACTCTTCAAGCCTAGTTCATTTTGCTATTCAACTGACTTTTTTTTTTTTCAGCTTATTATGGGAGTACAAAAGTTCAGGTTATATATATTGCCCATACCCCCCCATCCCCCCGAGTCTGAGCTTCAAGTGTGTCCATTCCCCAGACAGTGCACATCGCACTCATCAAGTAGGTGTATACACCTTTTGAATGTACAGTATTTTTATTTCCAAGTTTTTCAGATTATTTTTTCATAAAACACTCTTTTATAGATATGATAAACATATCCATATAATCTCATTAGAATTTAGTCTACTTGTTCCATTAAGTATTTTTCCACGTTAGTATTCTACTTATTAAATTCAGGATCTTTCTTTCGTAGCTTTGGTTTTCCTCAGGCATTTGCTGATTCTTAGTTTATCTGCTAATATTTTTTAGAAACATTTCCTGTTTACCTGTTTGTGATGCATATTTTGATTAAACCTGGTCTTTGAAGAAATATAAATACTACAGAACATGGTATACTGCAGCCTGCTTTGCAGGTTTTTTTCCTTTTCTTTTTTTCTTTTTTTTACCATTATTTTTTTTTACCTAATACCAATGCTCACATGCTTTGCAGTTTTGAAGGCACTACCTTCTCTCTCTGGACTTTTAGCTACCTGGAATTCTCTGGCTTTATTGCACCATTCACTTATACCTTCCGGGAGCAAACTCAGTTACTTTTTCCTCTCAAAACATTTGTACAAAGTGATGACTTGAGCTAACAATTACCTAAGGTCTCATTATCCTTATCTGGATTCTTTGACCTTGAGTATTTCTCCCAAACCATTCTGATTTCAATACCATTTCTTTACTCTGTATTTGTGTTTTTTAATTACAATTTAATGTAGTTCCTATTTCATTCCCATTAGCTTTCTATCCTTCAGAAATTCATCAAAATTTGGTGTTCATCCTTAGATGATGCCTTAGCAATGTTTTTTATTTTCCACTAACATAGTAGAATATTTTAAAACAGCTTTTGTTTAATTTCAATGGATTTTAGACTGGGGTGAAAGTGGTTGCTTATGCTCAGTCCACTCTGCTTTAATAGGTTTGTAATGAAAATCATAATGTTGTAGTGGCGTAAATTGTAGAGCAAAAAGCTCAGAAGTTGTTTGCACAGAAACGCATGATGATGGTTCATATTAACTTTTAGGGTTGCTATTATATGGAGAGGATGGAGGCAGGAGGGTAAGCATGAAATTCCCAGGGATTTATTTGTATTCCAAGTTGAGTATGATTGAATATTTGGTCCATGGTTAGCCAAAAGAGAAAAAGAACAGTGTAATAAAGGCTAAGCTAGAACACAAATCAGAGGAATGCTTCTGAATGAGTCAAGGCAGGTCTCACATAAATCCTCTTCCAAAAATGCAGGACACAGGTGAGTATTTGATGGCAGAAAAAAAGTTCGAAGACAATAACCATATTGAAGTGCAAGATTTTGGCTGATTTCAGGATATTGTTTATTGACAGTGATTGACATTTCATTGCAGCCATCACTGAAGGAGACTGTAATTACCTCTGAACCAAAGCACTAGACCAGGAATTTTCTATGGTATGTAGATAATAATGATCACTTTATTTCTTAACTTCCCTCAATGTATCCACCCCCAGCCTAGGTACTCAGAGCACTTTAGAAGCCACTCAAAATATATTAATAATAAAATAAATTTTCAGCACATTTAAAATGATGTGTTATACGCTATTTTAAAAAGGCCATTACCAAAGGTGCACATGCTGGCATTGCACAATGTGGAAGCAATCCATGGGGGTCAACTCAATTTTAGGAATTTTAGACGTTTGAGTCCATCTGTATGTATTTATTTAAATTTGAAACTTGAGTCTGAGAGTAATAGAATGTAGGTAGAAGAAGCTAGAAACTCATAAGCTAATAGCAGCATTTTAATTATCTAAAATTTTAAAATAAACAGGGTTGAGAGTTTGAATTATATCTAGCCATGTGATTGCCAAACGTGGCTGCATGTTAAGATCACAGAGGGGGCATTTTCAAAATGCAGAGCCCTGGATTTTGTTTCAGTTGGTTTTCAGGGGACCTTGGGAATTCACAATTTAAAAATCTCCCTAGATCATACCTGACATGTAGCAAGGTATCAAAATCACTGATTTAGGAAACTCCCCAGATTCTTCAAGGTTCCTTCACTCACAGAATATGCACCCTATATAGTTTTTATTTTTTTTTTAAACTAAAGGGTCTAGAATTTCCCTCAAAATGCTCCCAGATCTCATTTAGGTAAATGGTGGCACAGAAATTAACTTTAGCAGAAAATCAACCTATCTCTGTGAAACCTAAATGGCTTTAAAGAGTCTCTTTCTTTTTTTTCCTTTCAACAAATGTTGAAAACACCACCCACAGTGAAAAAAAATACCCAAAAGAACAGCTTTTGTAACTTTCATTGTCAAAAACAGGAAACATCTGAGCTTTAACAAATCCTTTGATGAAAACTTGCAAAACTAACTCCTCAGACAACATAAACTAACCCCCCACCTTCCACATGGCCATTGACATGGTTCATTTCCATTCTCTAAGCCTTGTGAATCACCCACAGGGTTTTACAGTGTCTTTTATGGTTATTACCAGAGTATCCAAATTTGTCTTCAGTCTTGATATTCTTTTCCTATTCATTTTAAAACTTACAACAAACCTGAAGCATCTCACTTTTTAAAAGAACCCAGTGAATAAATGTCAATATGGAAGAAAATGTGCATTTAAATGCTGCGGTCTTCTCCTAAAACCTAAAACAGAAAAGACCTAACTGCCCAATTTTAACCTTTGACTCCTTTAATTAAAATCTGTCAAAGCCTTCTCATTTTCCTTAGGATGGAATACCAAATAGAATATGCTAGTTATTCTGTTTTCCACCTCTTCCTCCCCCAATTTCTCTGTCCTTCTCTGCTCTGCTCTGTGTTCAAAGAAAGACATTGGATGGGATGCCTTGGTCAGGCATGAAAGAGAGTGCTGGGAGGTGTTTCCTGCTGCCTCTCTGTTTCTGCTGTGCTTCTCTGCCAGTGATATGGGCAGCCTCCCCTTGACAGGTCCAGCTACCACTGGACTCCAGTAGTTCAATTCCCTGCACTTATTCCTAGGGGTGGGGGTGAATGCAAGGGTGACAGGTTCCTGTTATTGCTATTATCTGGGTGCCTGGATTTCAACCCTTGGTTGTTTCCTAACAACTGACTACACATCTGTAAGTATCCCTTTTATTGAAATCTCTTTATTAAACCATCTGAGTTATTTTTGTTTCTTCCTGGGACGTAGACCCTGGCTGAGGTTACAAATCCCTGTGTGGTCTAACCCCTGCCTATCATGCCCGCATTTCACCCTATATTCCAGCTATGATTTTTCCCACTCAAGGGCATGTGCTGCTTCCTTGGCCTGCGATGTTCTTCCTCATACTCTGACCTGGTGAAGTACCTCCCATCCTTCAGGTTTTCATGTATTTGAAACAATTTGAAGATCAATACTGAGAAGTTCCCAATAAATGTTTGACACTTAGTAAATGTTTTGTCGTGGTGAGGATAACACTCATGCAAAGTGTTTCATATTCAGTTTAGCCCAGAGAAATAGCTATTGACAATACAGATGAATTTGCTTCTTTGTACAATTTTTAAAATTATGATTTGGTTTAGTAGGTATTGGACACATTCATTAAAACTATTTTAACCTGATGGAAAATCAGGTAAGTTAGACCACAAGCCTTCTTTGAGATTTACTAGCTACATCATGTCCTTTTGAAATTTCATTAGAAATGTATTTAATATTAGGGTCTTAAGGAGAATGTAAATTTGTCCCTATATGGTATCGTACACATAGGAGAGATTGATTTAAAAAGGGAAAGAAGAGCCCACATTACAGATGGGCCAAGGCAAAGAAAGATATGCCTTTTTTTTTTAAGTGCCAATCATTAATGTCTAGTGAATAGTAGATATTCTACAACTATTAGTGTTCTTCCTCTTGCAAGAGAACTCTGGAAAAATGTTCCTCTGGAAATAAACAAACAAACAATTGAAAACATTGTGTCTTGGCAAAAATTTGTGATTGGTATATGGGCACAGAGCAAAGGCTGCTGCTGCCACAGAGAATGGAGTTTGGCGGTACTGCCCTTGGATCTGTTGCCTTTCCTGAATTAGAACTTAAAAGAAGTTTGCAATTAATTTTAAAGTCATTTACTTAAACAGAATCTGGACCATCTTATTTCTAACCACAGATTATATCTGCTTAATGAAGGCCATCAAGTGCATTATGAACGCAATTAAAAACAGCAAATGCATCTGCACGTCATGGCAACAATTGACTCCTCGTGTGGTCTATAGAAACTAGGATCACAGCATGGCACAAGGTGGTGGGACCCTTTACCTCTGGCTGGTTTGGCAGGCATTTCCAGAGATTGGATGGATCTCCTTTGTATAGAAATATCACCTCTTATTTCAAGAGCAATCATTTGTAACGACACGATAAGATGAGCAGATGTTGGCCAGGCCCTTTTTCTACTGGCATAAGCTGATGCAGTCACTGGGGCAAATGGATGAGTGAGGAGGACCCTTTCTCCTCAGTCCTGGCTCTGAGGGGGGCTTCCAATTTAGCTCCGTACTTCTATAGTGGCATCCGGTGCTTGCGTTTAAAACCCAGATTCCTGAGTGACTAGTGGTTCAATGAGAAAAGAATTTTTTAAGTGTAGGATGGCAAATTGCCCCCCATCCCCAAAGCCAATTGAGACATTAGTTCATTCAGTTTCCTGAAGAAGGGAAGGAAAAGAATCAGGGGAGGGGAAGAGGAAAATCCACTTGGATAAAAAAGCCAATCATCAGGTGACATCTCTGGCACTAACATTTAGTAACTGATAATTGCTGTAACTAGGGCCATTGAGCTTTGCAAATATTATCCGGTAAATTTTAATTAGCACCCGAGGGATTGAAGAGTTTTGGAATAAGCTCCTGGGAGAAGCTCCCCCAGCCAGTGGCGATGTGTGCTGAGTAATTTTAGATCAGCTTGCCTGTCAGAGCGGATCAGTGTCATCGCGCCACTTATCCAGAGGAAAATGCACCTGCTTCTACATGGAAATAAGGTGCATTATCTGCCAATTTGTGCTGCTTATTTCTGCTGCTCCCAGGTTTGACGAGTGGGGAGTGCAAGGGCTAAATCAGGAGGCTGTGGAGGAGGAGAAAGGCAGGCGAGTTTTGCTGCCCTTCAAGGGCACGCACTGTCACAGGCCCTTCTGCTTTTGGGTGGGTTGGGACCTTTCTTGGAGCTGTACTGAATGGGATGCATTTGCTATGAAAACTGATGATGCTATTTTGCAATAACAGTTTTAAAATTATTTTCTTTTGCCATGGAGAATTTTTAGGAGTATTCTGAAGGATGGGGTGAGCAATTAGGTACGGAGGGACATTGATCCAGAAGGAGGAATCTATTAAAGCCTAAACCAAAATATTGGCTGGAAATGTTTAGAAATAAATAGTATGTACCAATATAAAATGTATAATTCATTGATTTTTTTAGTTGCACAGTACATGAAGCACCTCCTTATTATAAAAGAATCAATATATACAGAAATATGGAGCTAATATTTATAAATAAGCAATTTAGCAGTCAGTATGATAAGAAAGTTATATATGCTACTTTTCTTGTCCCCACATACAGATAGGGAAAATGAATGTAGAGAAATTAAGCGACTTGCTTCAGGTTACTCAGGTATTATGTGGCAACGTCTGAGTTTGACCTCAAGCAATTTAACCCAAGAACCTATGCTTTCAATAGTTCTGAGAGATATACACATACATATATAAACATGTACAAACATGCATGTATACACACATGTGTACACATTCATATCAGCTTAGTATGCATATATCTGGTCCTTTTCTAGTGATTTTAAACTGCTGTAAGATCAAGGATTTTAACACTGAATTTAATAACTGTAATAAATATTTTAAGATGCACTTCCAAAAAAAGCCTAGGATTAGCCATCAGGGAAATGCAAATAGAAGCCAAATTGAGATACCACTTCACAACTACTAGGATGGTATATTAGTCAAGGTTCTGTATAATCAAAGAGACAGGTAATAAGTAACAAGTGTTGGCGAGAATGTGGAGAAACTGGAACTCTCATACACTGCTGGTGGAAATGTAAATTGGTGCAGCCCCTTTGGCAAACAGTCTGGCAGTTTTTTGAAAGGTTAAACGTAGTTGTCATATGACCCAGCAATTCCATTCCTAGGTATATACATAAGAAAAATAAAAACATATGTCAACACAAAAATTTATATATAAATATTCATAGCAGCACAACCCAAATGTCCATCCACTGATGAATGGACAAACAAAAGGGGCACAATGAAATATTATTCAGTCATAAAAATGAATGAAGTACTGACACCTGCTACAACATAGATGAATCTTGAAAACATTATGCCAAGTGAAAGTGGTAGTCACAAAGGCCACATGTTATGTGATTATCTTACATGAAATGTCCAGAATAGGCAAGTCTACAAAGACAGAGAGATTAGTGACTACCTAGGGCTGGAGGGATGGGGGAATTGGGAGGTGATCGCTAAGGGGTGCAGGGTTTGCTTTGGGGTGGTAAAAATGTTCTAAAATTGATGTCAGTGTTGACTGCACAGCTCTGGTCAACTGTATCGTATGTGAATGACATATCAAAAAGCTGTTTTAAAAAAAACAGAAACTTAGGTGCACATCGTGACTCTGAACATTTTAATTGGATGACTTTGGTAAGATGAGTTACTTTTCCAACTCCCAGTTTCCTCATTTTCAAAATACGAATAATCATATCTCCCAATCAGAGTAGTGAGAATTAAAGATAATTCTTATAAAACATTTGAGGCACAATAGATTCTTCATAAATGTTGGTGGTAAGAGCAGCAGCTGTTGTTAACATGGAATTCCATTTTGTGGCTGGTAAAAGAAAACCCGGTGTAGAAAAAATAGAAGAACGTGAAGGAAAGTTAGGACTGAGGAGGGTATAGATGGAGAGACAAAAGAAGGACAGCCACACAGGGTAAGAGGGAAGAGGAACGAGGAAAGTCACATGGACATTTGGAGAGGCCAGAGCTGAGGGGTGATGCCGGAAGACCGGAAAACAGAAAGCCAGTGGAACAGCATCTTCTGAAGGAGAACCGAGGCAAGTGCCTTGTCACACGCTGCTCCGTCCTTTTGTCCACAGCATCCAAGTTTTATCTCCGACTACAATGTATGAACTAGCTGACCCTCCACTGTTGCCCTCTTCTTTATTCTTGAATCTTTAAAACTCTGGCTTTTTATCTTTCCCTCCTCCCACCCTCATTCCCGCCATGCCCAACACACTCCGTATACTTGCTACAATGTTATTCACTTCTGGGGGCCATGAAGTAGATTTTTGAGCCCTGTAGAGGGGGTAACCACACAGTCTAAATGGCCTAAAAACATGGGTGAGGACAGATACAATGAAACCAAGGCACAGACTAGGCCCAGTTGGAAATTCATCATTTCTCAGCCTCATTCACAATCCTACTGTTTTCTTTCTCTCACACAGAAGCAGAATGTCAATGGCCAACACTCTGGTTAAAGTTGGTTTGGGGATGCAAACTGGAACAGTGATCAGAAAACAGACGTAGACATTCAGAAAGACTTGTGTATTCTCGGGAAAATTAATTAACCTTCCCTGAACCTATTTCCTCAAGATCTATTGTGGCTATTTTGCAGACTTCTTGTAATTTTAAGAGGTAAAAGATGTAAACTGGGAGCAGAGTCCCTGATTCATGGTAATCTTTTAAATGCTTATTTTGGTTTAACTTTTTTTTCCCACTGGTTTATCACCCTGCACATTTAGGAATTCACGTTTTACAGAACAGAAATCGCAACCTCTGTCTGCTTCAAAGGAGACAAGAATGAAGTGATCGATACAAATCAAAACTAAACCTGAAAGTAAAGTGAGTTTTTCTGGTTTTGAAAAAAATAATTCTTCATATAAATAGTGACATAGCTACCTGCATTTGGCAGATATTTGTGTGTGTATGTAAATATTATGCTTTGTTTCCTCTTAAGTGCTGATACAAAAACAGAAGTACAAAAATATCACACAGTATTTCCAGTTTTACTGTAAGTATCAAGAATCTCATAGGTGGCTATGTTAACACAGTTGGCTGGGGTCATTTATATTAGGTCTTTATCCAATCTGTATTTTTTTGAAGCATTTTAGCATCTTGTGTAGAATTCATCAAATCTGCTACAGACATAAATTTTCCTTGAGGTTTCTCAACCTGGGTTTGTGTCACACTTTGATTTGAATGGAGGCAAATGAACATACATTTATTAAGTAAATCTAAATTTCTTTATTAAGCATCACCTGTAGACTTAACCCTCTGTCATGCATTTCAAAAGCTGCAAAATATAAAAACCAGCCTTCATCTCAAATTTTGAAGAGACAAAAGAGCCAATGTGTGAGATAGCTGGAAAACTGTGAGTGAAATATATGGCAGTTTTAGCATTTTGGAAAGAAATATTTTAGAGATGGTAGGACAAGAGGGAAGCTGGAGGGTAATATTAGAGTAAATGTCTGAAAAGTGGGTAGCATTTGCCAAGAGAAGGATTTTTTTGGTGTAGTCTTAATAAGCATTTTATGGTGGTTTTATATTTTTTCTTCTCCTTAATATAATAATTCATCTTCTCTTTCCCCTCTCTTTCTTTCTCCCTTCCTTCTCCTCCTTCTTCTTCTGTGATGTGCATGAATTTTAAAACACTTTAGGACTCATCCAAGAATTAGGTTGAAGGCTAGGATATGTGGTGGTGTCTGTAAGCTTCAGATTTTATTAAGGTGTGTATCTTCTGTGTTACCTACTGGTAGACATTTTGTGAGCCTGAATCACTTTAATAACTGCCTTTAATTTCTACTTTACTCAGGTTATATTAAGTATACTAACTAATCTTTGAATAGCACTAAAAAGTTTACCTAGAATTCCCACAGATTATCTCATTTGATCTCATAATTACCATGTCAGGTAATTTCATATTAGCTCGTTTTACATATAATATGCTGAGACTTAGAGAGAATAACTACTTTCCTGAGTTCACTCATGATGAAATGAGCAATTCTAAGGTCCCAAATATCCTTTAAGCATTTTTTTTAAAAAGGACTTATGTGCAAGAGAAAAGATTATAAAATGTAACCAAGTAGGAATGTTATCTTGGAATTTCAGCAAAAGTTCTAAAGCTGTGAAGTGTATAAAGGGTGGAAAAGTTTTTTCATATACTAAAGAAAAGTGCTGAACGTAACCCCATAAGTCTGCTAGAAGTGGAAACCCGGTTCAGCCACCATCACTCCAACAGCCCAGGTAAGAGAAGATCAGACATTCAAAAGTAGATTTGGTGAAGGAAATATCCTTTGAATAAAAATGACAGTTTTTGCTTCTTTCCTTTAGGAAAGGAGGGACTGCTTCTTCCCTCTATGCCAAGGGAGTGGGGCCCCACAACTAAATATTAGGGTGTCCACAAGAGGGAGACTGGTGTCTCACTCTGGCTTGAAGAGCTCTGAGCCTTGTAGGTTGCCCAGAGCTGCTCCTGAATGAGGGAGGCAATAATCCTTGGGAGAGCTTGAAATGTGTCCCCTGGGTTTGGGGAGGGGCATAGAGCCAGGTATCTGCCTCTCACTTGGAGAAGTCTACAAACCTGAGGCTGTATGGGGGTGACTGCAGGGGAAAAAAAAAAAAAAGAGGATTGAAGATCAGTGTTGGCTCAAGCTGCACTTCCCCAATTTGGAAGAGCCAGGATACATGTTTTGCCATAAGACACTGTAGGAGATAGCCAGGCTTGGAAAGTCTTGGAAGGATCTTGACCAAGCAGGGTATGCACATCTCCAAAAACCAATTCATGTGCTGTATAGCAGAGTTGTCATTTGGATATTTACTGTGGTAGACAGAAGACATTTGGTATCCAAGAAAGAACTACCAAAAGCTCTGGCCAGAAGCAGTGGAAGAGGTTGGAGAGAAAGGAGAGCGAAAAAGCCAGGGGTGGTATTCAAACTATTTTGCAATTAGTGGGGCTTGCATGATGCTAACTAACCAGAAAGGATGCCTTCCAGGGCTGGAGTGAACTGGCAGAATATCAGCATGTAAAAGTGGGTTTCGATTATCCATCTGTGATACTTATCAAACCTCAGGTCAGCCTTGAACTTGGGGAGCAGAGAAGACAGTCTATGTTGGATATGATGTGAAAGCCTAGGTTTAGACTGGAGTAGCCTTTTAAACACAGAAAATGAGACTCTCCAAATCTATCGGACCTGCTGGAGATGTTGTCTGGAGGAGGAAATGTTGCCTCCTACAGAGAACGTTTCAAAGTACCCATGGGAGATCATTCAAACTAATGCTGTTTGTATCCCACCAAGTTCAGCAAGCGTACTAAATGATTGACATTTAAAAATTTTATTTTCATAAAACAGTCATGAACATAAAGGAAAAAAGTTTGATGTGGATTTGGGTGACATTTTATAAGTGAGTTTTAGAACTGAGAGATCCATGCAGGTGAAGTTGCTTGGCCAAAGTCGTATACACGGTTTAATAGGAGAACACTGAACACTGCACAGGGTTGTCTTGAGCAAGGTCAAGCTCACCTTTTACTAAAGGAATGACATGTTGCACTGCTTAAAGTTACACAACACACATGTGTGATTTCTCCTATAACAACAGGAAAAGATAATTTGTTGTAGCCCCCAGGAGTAAATAAGATTTTTGGTAAGACTCTAAAGAAAGTAAAGATGAAAGGACGACAAGCTTTATCTTATATTGTTACAAGTTGACTTAGTTTTGGAGGAAACGCTGGAGGCTAGAAAACAGCTGGCGGAATCCAATTATTAAAGAAAGGAATCTAAGCCATACCAGAGAATTAGAGACCAGTTTGCAACAGTGATCTCTAAGGAATCGCCAGAGAAAATATTTTGGAGGATCCAGCAAAATTGGGAAAAAAATTTTTTTTAATCAAAACAGGCCAACATATGGGAAAGAATGCCTCACGTGTGGAAAGTAATGTAATTGAGGAGAGCACATATTTTTTTCTTTTCTAAATTATTGATTCAAAATACTTCACTGTCCTCTAGTTTGTATTCTTCCTATCACACTATACTTTGATACATGGCATAATCTCTTTTTATTAAAAAAAGTTCTTGCCTTAGGGATAGGTCTCTTATTTTGGAGAAGTTTAGGAAAAAAAAAAAATCAACGTTGTAAGAGATAACTGGGGACTTAGAGGTACTTTCATTCACATTAGTTCACATTCTAATGCAAATATATAGTCAATTAAAAAAACATAATTAGTAAACTATGTACTGTAGAAAAAATAGCAAGTAAAGGGATAGTGAGAGTTCTAAGTGAGGCTTGGGCAAGGGGACAGGTAGCAATTTTAAAGAGTCACTGTCATTGTGATGGAAAGAAATACGGCAGGTTAGGCGTGATTTTGACCTGCAACAGCAGCATGCTCATTTGTTATATGTCTTTTCTGCTACCTTAAAACAACAGCAGATTTTCTGCTTTTAAAACACAAGCTCCTTTCCACCTACTTCTCTTCCTTCTCTTAAAATGTCACTTCTACCTGCTACACAGCCAGAGGCTGAAAAGGTGGCATCCGCACAGGTTAGCGTAGGCAGTTCTCAGTTCTCGTTTCTTGAGTCGAACACGCACATATGGCACCGCAAACGGATGACTGCTCCGTTTGTTTGCTTGTGGATCCTCACAACTTCATTGGTGTTTTATCAATAAAAATGTCCGTATCTTTAACAGCTGGAGGATATGACAGGCACTGGGACAGTGTTAGTCCGTGGTTCTCACCTCGAGCTGCACACGAGAATCACCCAGGGAGCTTGGAAAAATGCAGATGCCAGGGCCCAGGGCCAGAGACATTGATTTGATTGGTCTCCGTGGGGCCTGGGCATTAGTGCTTTTCGATGCTGCCCAGGGATGCTGAGAAGTATCCAGGGCTGGGGGTGCCAAGGTGTGCCAGGCAACCTGCATTTACTTTCAAAGGAATGTGCCATGTGATTTAATCCTCACGACACTATAACAAAGGCATTGGGATCCTCATTTTGCAGAAGAGACTGTATTTCCGAGCGATGGCATGATTTTTCCCAGAACCACATCTCTAGGATGTAGAAGGGTGTATTTCATTTCTGACATCGTATTTGGAAATTGTGGGTTGGAAAAGCTAATTCAGTTCCACTCAAATAAAATGGTTTACTTGTGAAACGTTTTTCCACCATCTGCGCCTCTGAAAATAGAGTGGCAATTTCCATTATGGAACTGTAGAAAGTTTGACCCCAAATGAACAACTGATAAAAAGTGAAATTAAATAACATACCCGATTTTAGAGAGGGGATCCCAGAATAGGCATCTTAAAATTATTTCCATTGTTTGCTTTTATATTTATACATTTCAAAGGAGAGATACAGCCAACCTTTATTTTTTAATGTTTGAAGCAGTATTTTTTCCCCCATTATTTCCGAGCAAGATAAACCCAGGAAACACTAGAAATTTCATGCAATAGGTTTTTCTTCCTGATGATAACACTTGAGAAGTGTAAAATATGAATAAAACAAATACCACCGACTTTTGTTAAGTGATTTTGAATTATTACTTTGGGTATAAATAAATTCCAAATATAGAGGGTATTGTTACAGTGACTGAGACAAACATGACCGTTCTCATATTGCGACCATGCTACACTCCTGTGCATATGTGAATCTTTGTACAAAATGTTTTTTTTTCAATTGAAAGGTAGTTTTTGTGTATGATAAAAAATACAGAGGTTAAAAAAAAAGATGATAGTGAAAACACAGTGCAATTGCTAGCCTAGAACCAAAGTCCTACTCATCCCCAGAGTCAACCATTTTTATCAGATTTTTATTTTGTTTGTGTGTCTATCCTTTTAGCAATATTTTTTGAGTCTGCAAATGTTTGGAGAGGTTTAGGGAAAAAAAATCAATGTTGTAAGAGATAACTGGAGACTTAGAGGTACTTTCATTCACATTAGTTCACATTCTAATGCAAATATATAGTCAATTAAAAAAACATAATTAGTAAACTATGTACTGTAGAAAAAATAGCAAGTAAAGGGAAAGTGAGAGTTTTAAGTGAGGCTGGGGAAGGGGACAGGTAGCAATTTTAAAGAGTCACTGTCATTGTGATGGAAAGAAATACGGCAGGTTAGGCGTGAAAAGACATATATTTACCTTTTCACATAAATAGCCCCATACTGTAAATTCATGATTCTGGGCATCCCAGAGTGCTAGGATTACAGGCGTGAGCCACTGTACCCAGACGTTCTTTTGGAATTTGTCTATCTGGTTTTCTGGTTTTCACTGGAATCTCATCCCTGCCCCCCAAAATGCTATCATTTTTACAATTCATCTTCTAATTGTTGGTTACTGGTGTACAGAAATATAAATGATGCTCATTCTATATACTGATTTTTATCTATCTAGTGTTCTTGATAAATTCATAACTTAGTTCTACTTCTTTACACATTTGTGGGTTTTTCTACATACACAATCATTTTTTAATAATCACAGTTTTCCAATCTTCCTTCATTTATGCCTTTATTTATAATTTTTATTTCTTTTCTTGCCTAACATCATCAGCTACAAACTCTACAGCAAGGTTAGATAGAAATGACAATACCAGGTACACCGGTCTCCTTCCTAATCTCAGGCAATTACCTTTCAATATTTCACCCTTAATAATATGTTTGCTATAAAGTTTTTAGAGATGGGTGATTAATAGATTAAGGAAACTTCTATTAGTTTGCTAAGAAGTCTTTCTTCATTTATCATGAAAAGATATTGAATTTTGTTAATTTTTTCATCCTCAGAAACAGAATGACTTTCAGTTATTACCCAACATAAGCCCATCTAGATTGTGATATATTATTATTTTTTATATAATGTTGGAGTTAGTTTGCTAATTTTTAGTATAGGAATTTCATATCCATGGTCATGAAATTGGCCTATAATTTCTCCTTCTTGTTATACTCTTTCCAAATTTGGTACCAATTTCTGTTGGCCTACAAAAAATTATTTTGAAAGTATTTTCTATGTTTCTATTCTTTATAAGAGTTTTTGTAATATTGGTGGTATTTGTTTCTCAAATATTTGGTAGAATTCACAGGGAAGCCATCTGGACCTGCAGGGTTTTTTTCTGTGGAAACATTTTTTTTTTTTAAAGCAGCTTTATTGAGGTATAATTTACATATCATAAAATTCACCCATTTCAAATGTAAACCTCAATGATTTCTAGTAAATTTGAAGAGTTTTGCAGCCATTGCCAAAATCTAATTTTAGAACATTTTCATCATCTTAAAAATATTCCTCACACCAATTTGTAGTTATTTTTATTCCCACCCCTAGTTCCAGGCAACCACTAAACTATTTTCTACCTCTATAGGTTTGCCTTTTTTGGCCGTTTGGTATAAATACAATCATATAACATACGGCCTTTTGTCCCTAGTTTCTTTTACTTAATGTAATATTTTTGAGGCTCATCTATAATGTAGCTATGTGATAAGTAGTTCACTCATTTTTATTGCTGAACAGTATTCCATAATATGAATAACTATATTATTTATCAAGTCATTTGATGAACATTGGGTCCTTCTTTGAAGCAATATCTATTCAAATTCTTTTCTCATTTTTAAATTTTTAAAATTTTTAATTGCTATAGGTACCTAATTGTTGTATACCTTTATAGGATACATGTGATGTTTTGATACAGGCTACAATGTAAATTAATCAAATCAGGATAACTGGAATCTCCATCACCTCAAGCATTTAACATTTCTTTGTGTTAGGAGCATTCTAATCCCACTCTTTTAGCTATTTTAAAATATACCCTAACTTATTGTTGATTATACTTTTTTGTTTATTTGAGATTTTCTTTCCTTTTTTTTTTGGTTTTGGTTTCAATTTCACTTATTTCTGTTCTGATCTTATTTTTTTTTTTCCTACTAATTTTGGGTTTGGTTTGCTTTTGTTTTTCTAGTTCTTTGAGATGCATTGTTAGGTCGTTTATCTGAAGCTTTTCTACTTTTTTGATGTAGACCCTTATTGCTATAAACTTTCCTCTTATTGCTGCTTTTACTGTATCCCATAGGTTTTGATATGTTGTGTTTTCATTTTCATTTGTTTCAAGAAATTTTTAAATTTCCTTCTTAACCTCTTCATTGACTCACTGGTCATTCAGGAGCATATTGTTTAATTTCCATGTGTTTGTACAGTTTCCTATGTCCTTCTTATTATCAATTTCTAGTTTTATTCCATTGTGGTCAGAGAAAATACTTCTTATGATATCAAGTTCTTTTGAATTTTCTGAGACTTGTTTTGTGGCCTAACATGATGGATCCTTGAGAATGATTCATGAGTTAAGGAGAAGAACGTGTGTTCTGCTGACGTTGGATGAAACATTCTGTAAATATCTATTAGGTCCATTTGGTCTATTGTGCAGATAAATTCTAATTTTCTTTGTTGATTTGCTGTCTAGATGATCTGCCCAATGCTGAAAGTGGACTGGTAAGGTCTCCAAAGATTATTGTATTGGTATCTATCTTTCTCTTAAGCTCTGATAATATTTGCTTTATATATCTGGGTGCTCTAATGTTAGGTGTATATAATAGTCAGATATATATTTAGGATTGCCATATCCTCTTGCTGTATTGACTCCTTTATCATTATATAATTACATTCTTTGTCTCCTTTTACAGTTTTTGTCTTGAGATCTATCTTATCTGATAGAAGTATAGATACTACTGCTCATTTTTGGTTACCATTTGCTTGGAATATCTTTTTCCATCCCTTTATTTTCATTTATTGTGTATCTTTATAGGTGTAGTGTGTTTCTTGCAGATAACATATAGTTGGATCTTAATTTTTTATTCATTCAGCCACTCTATGTCTTTTGACTGGAGAGTTTAGTCCACCATTGTTATTATTGATAAATAAGGATTTGCTACTACCATGTTGTTATTTGATTTCTGGTTGTTTTGTGATCCTCTTTTTCTTTCTTTCTTCCTGTTTTGCTTTGCTAAAAGTGATTTTCTCTGTTAGTGTGTATTGATTTCTTACTTTTTATTTTTTTATGTATCTGTTGTAAGTTTTTTTGACTTGAGGTTACCATGAGGCTTGCAAAAAACATTTTATAACCAATTATTTTAAACATATGACAACTCTCCTTACACACAAACAAAGAAATAAGTAAAGAGAAATCTAACAGAAATTCTCCCCTTTAACTTCATCCCCTGGCTTTTTACGTTTTTGTTGTTTGCATCCATACCTTTTATACTACCTATCTCTCAAAAAGTTGTTGTTATTTTTGACAGGTTTGTCTTTTAGTCTTCCTACTCAAGATATAAGTGGTTTATATACTACAATTACAGCAATAGAGTATTGTGTATTTGTGGCCTTACTGTTACTAGTGGGTTGTATACCTTCAGATGATTTCTTATTGTTTATTAACATCTTTTTCTTTCAGATTGAAGAACTCCTTTTAGCATTTTTTGTAGGACAAATCTGATGTTGATGAAATCCCTCAGCTTTTGTTTGTCTGGGAAAGTATTTCTCCTTCATGTTTGAAGGATGTTTTTGCAGAATATAATATTCTAGGAGTAAGGTTTTTTTCTTTCAGCACTTTGAATATGTCATGCCACTTTCTCCTGGCCTGTAAGGTTTACACTGAGAAGTCTGCTGCCAGAACTACTGGAGCTGCTTTATACATTATTTTTCTCTTTTCTCTTGCTTCCCTGAGGACCTTTTTTTTATCTGTGACCTTTGGGAGCTTGATAATTAAATGCGTCGGGGTAGTCTTGTTTGAGTTAAATCTGCTTGGTGTTCTATGACCTTCTTGCACCTGAATATTTATATCCTTCTCTAGGTTTGGAAAGTTCTCTTTTCTTATTTAATTGAATAAACTTTCTATCCCAATCTCACTCTCTACCTCCTCTTTAAGGTCAATAACTCTTACATTTGCTCTTTTGAGGCTATTTTTTAGATCTCGTAGATATGCTTCATTCTTATTTATTCTTTTTTCCTTTTTCTCTTCTGAATCTGTGTTTTCAAATAGCCTATCTTCACACTCACTAATTCTCTCTTCTGCTTGGTCAGTTCTGCTGTTGAGAGACTCTGATGCATTTTCAGTTTGTCAATTGAATTCTTAAGCTCTAGAATTTCTACTGCTTGATTTTTTTTTTTTTATTATTTCAATCTCTGTGTTAAATTTCTCTGATAGGCTTCTGAATTCCTTCTCTGTGTTGTCTTGAAGTTCATTGAGCTTCTCAGGACAGCTATTTTGAATTGTTTGTAAGAAAGGTCACCTACCTCTGTCACTCCAGGATTGGTCACTGGTACCTTATTTGGTTTGTTTGGTGAGAACATGTCTTCCTGGATGTTCTTGCTACTTGTGTATATTCTTTTGTCTCTGGGAATTGTCAAGTCAGGTATTTATTTAGTCTTTGCAGTCTGGGTTTGTTTGAACCCATCCTTCATGAGAAGGCTTTCCATGTATTCAAGGGAACTGAGTGTCATGATCTAAGTCTTCCATCACTGTAGCCATGTCAGCACTGAGGGTGTCCCAAGCCCAATCAAAAACATTTTAAAGGAACTTAGTTTAATGTCTTTATCTCAAAAATGTTTCTTGGTCATTGAGTTATCATGTAGAACACATAAAAGGATCTCATAGTCCAAAAGAGATGAAGTTACTGTCTCTATTCACTTTGTTCCTGATGATTCAGATGATCCTATCCTCTCCAAAGTGGGAAAATTTTAATTTCATCTCTGGCAAAATGTTTATGGAGAGCCTTCTATAAGCCAGATTCAAAGGCTACAAAACAAAACCGTAGATCATATCCATTATGAATTTAAAGCCTATAGAAGAGAAGACCTTTCATGCTTTTCCCTTTAATTTACTGTTAATATATTAAATTTTTAAAGGAAAGACACTCTCCCAAAACTTCCACGCTACTGTTACAAGTATTTTTATTTTTACACACTATAATTTGCTTATGCCATTATTTATATTAAAGTTTTACATGATTTCTAATTTTTACACTTGACTTTATATCAATAACATTTTCTTATACATATTACCTTGGAATGACCTCTTGTTTTAGGATATAGGGTTTGGAGCATATGAAGTTAGTGTAGATTTCATTGTCCAGGAACTGGGCAGCATCCTCTCCCTTCCCTGTGAAAGATCTAGGAGTGCTTGGCTTTCTTACACCTATTTTTCCACATTTCCTTAAAAGGCTACAGAGGTAAAAGAATTTGCCCTTACAAATACACAATTGTGAGCCCTGTGACTATGTAGCAAATGTAAGGCTTATTTTAAATATATTCATATATTTAAATAAGAGTTATTTTTTAGCTATGAAAACTAAAGAGAATTAAAAACTACAACCTGCCATTTTAACATAGCAAAACTATATATGCTCTTTGGTAAAATGTTGTTATGCTGTGTCTTTTGTTGATTCTCAAGAGAAGGACAGAAGAAGGTGATGATCAGAATTTGTGAGTCAACAAGGCACCAAAAAAAAAAAAAAAAAAAAATCCTTGGGAATTGAGAGTTTGTCCTGGAGAAATCTAAGCACTTATAATAAATTCTTAATTACTTAGCTTCTCGTCTGTATTTGCTTTTTCTCAAAAACAAATGTTATTTACTCCAGGGATGGACGGCTGGGTTTGTGAAATATGTGTGAAATGTTGCTTGGGTTGGAAATATTTCAGATCAAATAATATTGTCACAATATCTGTTAAACCAGTAGTCCTCCGAAATGGGGCAGGAGCTCTGAATAACTTTATTTTCATAATTTTTGAAAAAAAAAATGAGTCATAGCTGAAAGTGAGCTTTCCTATTATTAGTTTACAGATATTTTATTAGATATTATTAGTTATTTAAGACAAAACTAATGTAAAATTGTTAACATAGGCAGTATACTATAAGAGAAGGTCACAGGCTACTATCAAGATACAGGGTCAGGGAGGCTTCTGTAGAGACAGGGTGATTTAACCAGGATTTTTGAAGGATGAATCAGAGATAAGTAGACCAAGGAAGAGAAGGGGAAGAACAGTCCAGGCAGAGGAAACAGCACAGGCAAATGCCTAAGGCAATCAGCAGGATGGAAGCCTTCAAGGAAAAGAAGCACTGGTGAGAGGGAATGCAGAGAGGAAGGGAGAATTTGGTGCAAAACTGGATTGCGAAGCAGGAGCCAGATTCAGCAGGGCATTTTGGCGTGTTTAAGGAGTTTAGTGTCTTTGAGCACACACATAGAAGCCCAGGCAAATAGGCGCCAAGTGCATACTTATTGTAAAAAATCAGAATCCTGCTAAACCTTGCCACTGTTAGGATGTCCTTTTAGGAAAAGGTGGGGATGAACAGGTAATTGGAAGAGCCCACCTCCCCTTCCCCTCAACAGGCACTAAGGCCCAGCTGTCAAGGGTGCTCAGCCTCTGGAGCCAAATGGCCTGGGCATAAATCTTGCCTGCCACTGATTCGCTGTGTGATCCTAAGCAAAATAAACTTTCTGATCGTGTTTCCATACCTGCAAAATATGAACAGTAATGGTATATTCCTCACAGTGTTAGGAGAAAATAAGTTAAAATTGGAAAGAATACCGGGACAATCCCTGGCACATAATAAGCATTTAACTAATAATAATAATAACAATAATTGTTGTTGTAAAGGAAAGTTTAAGATATTATTGCCAGTCTGCCAAAAGTGGTGGCTGCCTGTTTTTGTAAATAAAGTGTTATTGGAACACAGCCATGCTTATTTGCCTGCGTAACTCTATGGCTGCTTTTACATTATAATGGCAAAATTAAGCAGTTGGAACAGAGACTATATGGCCCACAGAACTGCAAATATTACTATCTGGCTCTTTACAGAGTAAGTGTGCAGACCCTTATTCTGGAGGGCGTAAGTACCACTTTCCCCATGCATCCCAGCCATCGTGGGTTCCTTCAACAGTGTTCTGAGGATGTTGTAGCAACTCTCTTTAGATATTCTGGGTCCTCATTCTACTTTCTCAAAGTGCACTTACCCTTTTTCTTAACTAGCTGCCAGCATTTCTACTCTTTTCTAGTCTAGCTTAATGAGAGCTTCTTAATGGAAGCCTCTTATTCTACTAACCTCTCCAATTCTTGGTTAAACAAAAATACCCATCTTCTGACTCTGCTGTGGTTATTTAGAACTGTGAGGCTGTAATCTCAGGCTTTGCCAACTAAAGATTGGTCCTAGATGCCACCTCCCTCCCACCTAATTGAAATCAACTGCTCCCTGGTGGGGTTCACCACAGCCCCAGCACTTTTGCCCTGACACAAGTCCTCACACTGAAGGACTGAAATAAGAAACAACATATTAAATAGATGATCTCATTTAATCCTCACTCTGTTAACCCCCGTTTTATAAATTAGGATTCTGAGGCTCAACAGAAGCAGCACCTTGTCCAAGGTCTCTCTGATGATCAGAGGCCCAAGTCCAGCCAGAGTGACTGTGGGGCCCCTGCCCTTGACCCTTCCTCAGGCTGAGAGCTCAAGGCTGGCGTTCTAGGCACCTGGCCCTGAAACACGATCTCCATGTCATCTGAAGAAAAGGAGGAACAACAAGGGCTCAGTGACACAGATAAGGGGTCTAGTCCCTAGAGGGTTAAATCCTCACGTGCATACAAGTATAGGTATCTAGAAAATCCATCTAAACTGTAAGTAAAGGCAGCACTAACTAGAAGGCCCTCAAAAGAGAGGCAAAATTTAGTCTTGGCTAGAGAGACTTTTACATGCTTTTGGGAAAAAATACCCAAGGGTAGCTAGCTTGGAATCCAAAGTTTGGAGAATATAAGCATATCTCAGAGATATTTGGTTCCACGTCATTACAATAAAGTGCGTTGCACAATTTTCTTTTTTTTTTTTTTTTTTGGTTTCCAACTGCATTTAAAAGTTTTGTTTACACTATCTTATACTATATAGCCTGTTAAGCATGCAATAGCATTATATCTAAAAACACAATGTAAATACTTTAATTAAAAAATAATCCAATGCTAAAAATCATCTAAGCCTTTGGCCAGTCATAATCTTTTTGCTGGTGAAGGCTCCTACCTTGATGTTGATGGCTGTTGACTGAACAGGGCAGTGGCTGCTAAAGCTTAGGGTGGCTGTGCCAATCTTTAAAAATAAGACACCAATAAAGTTTGCCATATGATCATCCTTTCATGAAAGATTTCTCTGTGGTATACCATGCTACCCACTTCTTTCAAAATTGGAGTCAATCTTCTCAAACCCTGGCCTCTGCTATTTCAACTAAGTTTATGTAATATTCTAAATCTTTTCTGGTGATTTCAAAAGTGTTCACAGCATCTTCAGCAGCAGTAGATTCCATCTCAAGAAACCACTTTTTTTGCTGATTCCTAAGACGCAATGCCTTATCTGTTCAATTTTTATCATGAGATTGTAGCAATTTAGTCACATATTCAAGCTCCACTTCTAATTCTATAATAGTTCTTTTAAAAATTTCCACCACACCTGTGGTAATTTCCTCCACTAAACTCTTGAACCCCTCAAAGTCATTTATGAAGGCTGAAATTAACTTCTTCCAAATTCCTGTTAATGTTGATATTTTGACATTCTCCCATCAATAATCATGAATATTCTCAATATTAATAGTATCTGGATTGGTGAATCCTTTCCAGGAGTTTTACAATTTACTTTTTCCAGATCCACCAGAGGAATTACTGCTTACGGTGGCTATACTCTTATAAAATATATATTTTTAAATACTAAGATTTGAAAGTTGACATCACTCTTTGATCCATGGGCTACAGAACGGCTGTTGTGTTAGCAGGCCTGAAAACAACATTCATCTTCTTGTATGTCTCCATCAGAGCTCTTGGGTAACAAGATGCATTGTCAGTGAGCAGTAATATTTTGAAAGAAATATTTGCTTTTTTTCTGAGCAGTAGCACTCAATAGTGGCCTTAAAATATTCAGTAAACTATGCTGTAAACCAATGTGCTTTGTTGTTCCATTTATAGAACACAGGCGGAGTACATTTAGTATAATCCTTAAGGGCCCTGGGGTTTTTGTAATGGTAAATGAGGACTGGCTTCAACTTAAAAAGTCACCAGTTGCATTAGCCCCTAACAAGAGAGTCAGCCTATCCTGTGAAGCTTTGAAATCAGGCATTGACTTCTCCTCTCCAGCTATAACAATCCTAGATGACATCAATTCCAATATAGAGCTGTTTCATCTATGATGAAAACTCTGTTGTTTACTGTAGCCACCATCATCAATGATCTCAGCTGGGTCTTCTGGATAACTTGCTGTGGTTTCTACATCAGTACTTGCTGCTCCACCTTGCACTGTTATGGTGTTGCTATGTTATGTTATATATATTAAGACAGCTTCTTTCCTTAAACCTCATAAAACAACTTTTGCTAGCTTCATACTTTTTTTTTCTAGCTTCGTCACCACTCTCAGCCTTTATAGAATTCAAAGCGTTAGGGCCTTGCTCTGGGTTAGGCTTTGGCTTACAGGGAATGTTGTGGCTGATTTGATCTTCTATCCAGACCACTAAAACTTACTCTATGTCAGCAATGAGGCTGTTTTGCTTTCTTATCATTCGTGTGTTCACCGGAGAAGCACTTTTAATTTCTTTCAAGAACTTTTCCTTTGCATTCACAACTTGGCTAACTGGCACAAGAGGCCTAGCTTTTGACCTATCTCAGCTTGCAACATGCCTTTCTCACTGAGCCTAATCATCTCTAGCTTTGATTTAATGTGAGAGAGGTGGGACTATTCCTTTCACTTGAACACTTAGAGGCCACTTCAGGGTTATTAATTGGCCTAATTTCAATATTGTTGTTTCTCAAGGAACAAGGAAACCCAAGGTGGGGTGGTGGGGAACAGCCAGTCTGGAGCAGTCAGAACACATACAATATTTATAGATTAAGTTCATCATCTTACATCAGCACGGTTTGTGGTGCCCAAACAATTACAATAGTAACATCAAAGATAACTAATCCCAGATCACCACAATAGATAATAATAATAATGAAAAAGGCTGAAATATTTCAAGAATTATCAAAGTGTGACACAGAGACATGAAACAAGCATACATTACAGGGAAAATGGTGCTCAAAGACTTGCTCAGCATAGGGTTCAAAATTTCAATTTGTGAAAATTGCAATATTTGTGAATATTGAATATTCACTTGAATAAAGTGAAGTGTAGTAAAACAAGGTTCTCCTGTACAAATGGAGTTATTTTTCAGGATTGGCGTGTACACAAGCATGCACACATACATACAAAGGTTTGGGGGAGCAGACAGAAAACAGTACATGTTCTAATATCTCCTGCAAACTGTGACGAAGCTACTGGCATTTAAATTTTTCATTTCTACTGGAGAACCACATATATTGCTCTGTGCAGAGAAACTCATTTCAACTAGTCAAATCGAGGAAAATGAATCTTCCTACTTCTGCTTCCCTGTTGTGCCTATTGATGGTAATTTCTACGGAGGTTTATCCCACATGCTGTTCAGAAACGCCACCAACACACTTCCTTGCAGTTTACCTTTCCAGGATCGGGAAACCCTGGTAACAGATGTCTTTAGAACTGAAGATCAGGGTGATTAATTTTCTGAATTTAGGCCATTTTTGTCTTGTCACTCTGGTAAACCTTTAACAGCTTTTGTTGAGGCGATGGCTCTTTAGATCCCAGTCATGAGAACATGTGTTTAGTTCAAGTACAACTGATCAATAACGCTGAGATCTGTTTATATAGCAGTTCACTGGGCACAATGAGAACATAAAGTAAATAATGTGGCCCCTCCTTTGCAACTCTCACAATGTAGCTGGAGACGAAATAGCACCTGTAATATAAGCAGAGAACTGTCAGGTGCAAATCAGTATGATATTGACTATAAAAGGCAGTAGAGTTTTAAAGAAAGAAATCAGAGAAGTTCACTTTTTAATATTTGGGAAGGTTTTAGTTTTACACAGCAAACATGTATGGAGAAAAGGTGACTCAGGGAAGAGAAATGTATACATTGAATTTGGTAAGGGGTAGTGGGGCTATCTATTATTATAGTCTTGAATCCATATAATTTTTCCCCAAATGGCAATTAAAGGTTTCTGTCTTCTACTACTGACTTTGTCCTCTGTAACTGGCTTTTTGAATTTCATTGGCTCAAGTTACACTTTCTTTTGGTGTTAGAATCTCCACATATTGTTGTTTTACAATCTTGTGTTCTATTTAGTTACTTTAAAAAAGTTAAATTCCAGCACAGGCTGGGGTTTTGCCTACAGTCTTTGTCATAGGCAAAGCCATGAACCTCTAGAGGTGTCCAGTTTAGTCAGGTTGTCAAAGGTGAGCAGGAAGGTGTAAGACAACTTGTTAAGATGCAAAGGGCAAGTTAAACCTCAAAATGAGCTATGACAAAAGCTGCCTCGTGACACAGTATATTCTAGGCCCTACTGATTCCACTAGGTCCCTCCAGTTGAGCAAACTGAAACTCACAGAAAGACTCTCTGTGTTACTAAATCTCTCCCATGTACCAGGCAGCTCAAAGATTCCAGAGGTGACTGCTACTTTTCAATCTAGAAGGAAACCAGTAGCAACAAATTTCTCATTGCAGAATCTTATATTAATACTCTCAAAAATAAGAGCTAAGGTTTCCTTATATATTATAGATGAAAATCATGATGATCTAATCTTTTAATGAAAACTTTTAAATTTTAATATTAAAGTATGGGTGAAATTGAACATCTGTTCATGTTTCTAAGCTATTAGTATTTTCCTCTAAAATGTATTTCTTCTTAAAAGAAAGGCAACTGAAACTTTGCTCTATGTTTGTAATTACTTAAAATAATACAGTCATTTGTTTTTCTGTAAAAATTTCTCTGTCTTTTGAGGAAAAGTAATTAAACACTGATCCAGGAGGAAAATTGATAAACCTTCCTACCTAAAAATTGTTTAGCATCAAATATCCTAATGTCAAAAAGAAAAAAAAAAAAAGAAACAAAAGGAAAAATATTTGCAGCGCATAAGATTGTGTTTAGAATTAAACTTTTTATCATTTAAAGAACTATTATAAATCATTAAGGAAAGAGTAAAGAAATTTGTAGAAAAAAGGGAAAGAATGAGAATAAATAGTATGACAAAAAAGAAAATACAAATAGCTTAGAAATACATGAGCAAATGTTCAATTTTATCTATAATTTCATGTTAAAAATTTAAACAACTCTGAAATAGCATTTTAACTTTCTATTCAATCAAAGAAGTCATTGGTAAAGCTGTGGAGAAATAAACAATTTCAAACAATGTTAACAGGAATGTACATTGGAACATCCACTTGGAAGCACAACTTAGAAATGTCTTTCAAATTTTAAATTTATATACTATTTGATCTGGCTATTCCATTTCTAGGAATCTCTCTTATGGATATGCCCAACATATATAAGCAAAAATATGTATCCATTGTTATTAGTAGTAAGAGTCTAGAAATATTCTAAAATGCTCATTAATAGGAAACTGATTGAAAAGATTATGGTATATTCATATAATGGATTACCTTGTGGCCATTTTTTAAATATGGCTCCTCCTTAGGTCCTGACATGCTGATAGAATTTCCTCCAAGATATATTGTTAAGAGAAACAAAGAAAGTTGTGGGAGAGGGGAACATAGGGCAGGATGTTCCATTAATACATAGAAAATTCCAGAAAATGTACATAAGAACCTTTAAACTGTAGTTCTTTGTGGGATAGTATGGGATGGGAGGAATAATTATTTTCACTTTTACCCATTTTGCTATTTTGAATGTCCATTTCTTACTTTAATTATAAAATCTAGCTGAGAATAAGTAAAGTGTGCCATGACAGAATAGATAGTCTGAGCACCACAAGCTTTTTAATAGACTTCTAAGACAAGTAGGGAAAACATTCAGCTTAAATATGTCAAAAGGAAATTATGGGAAGAATGAATGGGTAGATGAACATCCAGGATGCACGTTACTTTCAAATCCAGACATCTAGAGTGTTTCACAAATATCTCCAGACAAGCAATATGTTCACCAGTCTCACTAGATAGTACACTTTTCATGTAATTCATGCCAATTCCTCACATTGGGTTAAAAGAACACAATTATACCTAAAGGATTAACAGAAACACCCTTAAAAATGTTGTGACTATGATAGGGAGATGCATAAAATTTTCTCCCATATTGGCAAATCATTTTTTATGCCTGGTTTATACGGCTGTTTAATAATTTGCCCAGCTGCCATCAATTGCAATGTGTTTTCTTTTCTTCACTGTAACAATATCTAACTATTTGTTAACATTTTCATAACACAGTCTTAGCATATGGTAGGTACTTGATTTACTTGACATTTTGCATGAGCTGTTTAAAGGTTGGTGGTTGCTTTTCTGAAGTAGCATTAATTCGTGGGAGTTGTGACATCCCTGTGGCTTCGTGGTTTCTGCTTTCCTCCCCACTGAAGTTTCCATTGAATTCGTAAGAACTAGCCATTTATTGAAAGCACATGACTATGTACACGAAATACACACTGCTGGTGGACTTCTAAAGAGTTCTTTTTGAAATGAAATGCATTTTAAATGCACCCAGATGAATATGTGTAGGTTTCATACTTCCCACTTGTTTTCCTCTGTGTCGACTTGTAAATTAACTTCAGTTGGTGTCCAGTCCACAGCCTGAAAATACACTGAGTTAAAATTCTTCCTTCTTTTCTATCAATGAGGACAATAAAACCAATACATATGGATTTTATACTCTATGTTTCTCTTCTCTTACTGAACAAAACCCAAGTTGAATATTCCCAGCCCACAGAACACACTCTCACTCTCTTTGTCTCTCTCATTCTAACAGTAAGTTACATGCCCAAGATGATCTTCATGAACAGACAATCTTGTATATAATGAATGCTTTGAAAACTTTTCCTTGCCAAAACAGTACCTTTCAATATTATGGTTGTGTGCATTCTCTCTTTCTCTCTCTCTCTCTTTTGAAATTTAATATCACAGTCTCATAAGGGATCATATCTACTTAACATTCTTTGTCCAGACACCTAACATATATAATCTGGTATTCATTTTCACAAAAATAAAACCACTGTCCTTATGAAAGGCAACTAAAAACTAATATAGTGATTTTTAAATACAGTTTTGATTCCCACCAAAATAATAAAAACTAAAGCAATACATCGACAGCAAAAAAAATTTATTTTTAGAACACACCTGGGAAGATACGAGATTTTTTTTTTTCTTTTCAAAGTGGTTATTGTTAAGAGCAGGTAAGATTCATACATAGTTTTGTGATTGCAATGGGAATGAATGAGAAAGAAGGTGCTGGGCTGTGCACTGGGCATAGGTCAGATAAACAGTATTTCTTTTCACAGTTAGGTCATTGCTGACAGTCTCAGCAAAGAGACCAAATGTTTAATGTTGTTTGAATAAATACGTCTCTCATCACAAGAAGTAACCAGGTAAACAGCCACAAGGCACTGTCTCAATAGCATCACAAAGGCTGCGTGGCCACTGTCCACTGCAGATTTGGTGTGTGACAGTCTCTCCTGTTCTCCATCTGCTGGTTTTCCATAGGTACCTGAACTGAAGAGTAAAATACAGATAAATAGCATTAAAAACCCCGAATAAAATCTTCCAGGGGTAAAAACGAGTCTGAATGTATGAACAACATTGGGAATTGCTTACTTAAACAGAGGCAATTTTCAAAAATCACTTTCTACAGTCTTAGAAAATATCCAAATGTTACTTTTTCTGGTTTATCCTTATCTAAAACTGATTAGGCCAGTTGGGTTTTGGAATTTCTTTTTTTCTCCGTATTTTAAAAAGATAATACAGTGCACACACATGCATACACACATTTTTCATTATGTAATGGCTCTGGGTGGGGTCTAGGGCAGCTCCCCCTAATCAAACCCGTTAAGATTTCTACAATAAAAAGCATCATTATTTACACTAAGTGAGATAAATAGACTCCAAATAGTCTCATATCAGTTCAAGTCAGGTTTTTCCATTAGATAAATACGGTGCCAATTTAAAAAAACAAAATCAAAATTTTTGATTTTCAGAGTTTCTGTATTTTGCATTTGTGGGTAAGGGATAATGGAGTTGTAGTATATTAACACTACACATCATGCAAGAGTATGTAAACGCCTTTTTTAATTGCATCAGCAAAATTAATTGCCTAGTCTTTTCTAATAACTGGAAAAAAACCCATTGGTAATGAGTTACAGGTCAAAAATACAACTAATCAGAGGCATTGCCACCAAATACATAAGCACACGGCTCAAGCAGGATTCTCTGTTCTAGAAGCTGGGAAAACATGTGGGGTTAAAAAGCCACATCAGCTGATTTGAACTGGGTACCATTTCTGTGAAGAAGTTAAGCCCCATGCTTCTCATTGAATTTGTGAGCTTTAATTGATGTAATTGAACTTTGACCTTGAGGGTTAAGGCGTGGCCAAGACACAAGAGGTTACCTTGTCATTAGTGATCTTTATTCTAGTTGCTGCCCATCTGACATTTTTTAAAACTATCAGTGGTTTAGAATAGTGACTGCTTTAATGAACAGCATTGAATTCAATGTTTCTGACCTCATTGATTAAAAGGCATCAGCTACGTGACAGAAATTTATTATTAATTGGCCTAAAATTTTAAAAAGGGACACCGGCTTAATAAACTTAGAACATGATATACATCAGATATAGAAACAGGCTGGTTAAGAATAGGAGAAAAGAGACTTCATGTGTCCCGACAGTTTTGTAGATTAAACTTTATTTTCTCTTGCTTGTTTGAATGTGTTGAATGTTGCCTTCTGGTAGTGAAGCAAAACTATTGGACTTCTGTGGAAAGGCCTGTTCAGAGCACGGGGTACTTTTAAGACCCAGAGGGAGTGGGAAACTTCCCAGGTGAGAATGCTTGGGAAGTCCCCACCTGCCCACACGACAGAGATCAGTGAACCTTGTCAATGAAACCCACCCTCTTTCCCCTCAGCTTTCAGCTCTTACATAGAAGCGCCTGACATGCAAAGCTATTGTCCCTAGACCTTCTTTTAGCCTTTCCTGACAAACAACCATCACTTCCTGATATTCAGCCCTCTGCTTTGTTTCTGTATGAGTGTCCAGCTCCTGTCTTCCCCACCCTCCCCGCCCACATCAGCTTGATCTGGTTATAGGGTATTTGATATCTTCAAATTTATTTCTGCTCAAGCCAAAGTTTTAGTCCTGGATTGTCAAAAAAAAAAAAAAAAGAAAGTAGAGTCTCCTCCATCCTCCCCAAATGTCTGCGTTGATTCCCATATCAAAGCAAAGCAAACTATTAATAGACTCCAGGTAGATTCCGTTGCCATCTGGATCCTCCTTGAAAAGAGGCAGTTGGGAGAATAATAGAACTATCAGGGGAAGCAGAAACTCTTTCATTTATCAGTTGTCTAATTTTGGGCAAGCCACATTGCTTCTCCAGAGTTGAGATTCCTCTCTGCTGAAATGGAAGATCATTGAAATAAATGACTGCCAAGTCTTGCTTCGACTTTCAAAGCTTATTAAACAGCGATTCTTCTGTTTTTGGCAGAGCCTGCCATCCCAGCCTATTGGCCAGTCTCACCATGAAGCAACAGAGCAGACCTTACTGAATCTCCTCCTCTCCTTCCCTGTCAAGCTATTGCTTACCTACTCTTCCATGCTAGCTGTTGGCCCATCCTTCCTTGGCCTCTCCCCCAGACTAATTAAGAGAAGACTGTTTGTACACGTGCTCAACGTGGAATTACAGTAGACATGAGATAATACGTATGTTTTTCCTAAGCCAGAAGCTTGAGCAATAATGTTTACTTGTTTAGGGCTTACACTTGAGAATTGGTGAAAAGAATCACTTGTCTGGCAAAACCATAACTCAATAGGAAACCACATTCATTTAAATATTTTCTAAAGAACATTTCTTTCTCAGCTCTTAATGGCACAATTTTGTTTCTCTGATTCTGCCTACAGGAGTAATTACTGGCCCTGGGAGGGCATATCTTTAAAAAAAGAAAGAACAGGGGAAGAAAACACTTCTAAAAATATATTTTTGTCTCCAGAATTATCATAAAACTGTGTAATAACTGACAGTTTAGTATTGGATGATTGTGATTTTCTTTCTTTCCTCCCTGCCTGGCCCTACATTGGACTTGGAAGGAAAATAGATAAGTCAACTAAAAACAAAACATTGTGTTTTTTTAAACAATATTTACTAATATAAATTTCATGTTTCACATGAAATTTAAGCAAAATGGATAGATGTTATTTATGTAAATGAGCCTCCAGTGGCACCAGCATCTGTTATTTTGTTATTTTTTATAAAATATGTCATCCAGGAGAGTTACTCCTAAAGTATTTGTTGATAAAAAAGAATGTTCCCACTCAAGGAATCTGGGAAAAGGAAGATTCCATCTGATGTCTGTCCTCAAGAAAGAGCCAGTGACACAGGAGGTACAGGGAAGCCTTCAGGCAGGAGAAAGGAAAATAATCACAATCAACTGCATTTTAACTGAAATAAAGCCAGACGCCAATTTTAATTTCTGAATAATTAGTCTCAAATCAGCCGGTGCAGCCCTTACCGTCTTAGAATCTGGGACAAAGCAGAAATTATGATTTGGCAATTGCTTGAACACGTTGAGATAAGGAATTTGTGCTTAGGGAAAAATAACCCACAGGATTTAGTGTTTAGAATTTTGACCTTTAAAAGGTTCATTAATCTCTGCAGTACTCCATTTTTCAGTCAATGAAATGGGATATTTGCCAACTACCCTACATAAGATTTGTAATATGAATGTAAGTAAATCATTTAGAAATATAGAGAAAAAAATATGATCGTTCCCTTTTAATTTCTTTTTTATTGATTTCAGAAAAGTAAAAATTGTTCATGCTTATTAAAGACAATTTGGAAAAGAGATGTGATAGATATATCCCAGGACTTAACATTCATAAGAACATTTCAAGTCTAAATGGGCCTCAGAATCTTTTACCCTTTTGAAGAGAGGAAATCTAGTTTTCCCTAGGACTTTTTCCCTCCAGGAATCTCTGATGTGGATGGGGAGGAGAAGGAGGGCTTTCTTCTGCTGCTCCCTGTTCTCTCTGCTTCTGCAACCTGGTGATGCCTTGTTTTGCTCGCCTGCTCCTAGGACAAATACCACTTGGCTGCCTGCAGGCTCCTTGTCTGCCTGTGTGCTCCTCTATTCCCTCCATCCACCGGTGCCTTCAGGGGGGTTTTCCTCTGGAGTTTTTAAGTTAAAGTTACAGATCCTCCGTTCTCGTGTATGTACCTGGAGAATCCACGGTGCTGCAGGACTGAGGCTTGGGGGGATGGTTGCTCTGAGTCTGGCTCTGCCTCCCCCTGTGACCCTCAGTGATTTTCTCTCAGGAACTCCATCATCTTTGCTTCCAGCCCAGCCTCCTGGGTGGCAGCTTGGCCCATCCCACAGGAACTGCGGTCGTGTGATAGCCAAGTGGGCTGTCGCCCTGGGATGGAACAGAGAAGGCTGCACAGCCCTGGATTAGGGTTCCCCCACAATCTTCTGAGGCTAGAGCCAGCCCGGCAAGGGTCGGATTGTTTCTTTCATTTTTGTTCCATGAAAAACACATGACTTGGCCCTACTGGGGTGATGGATGGGGCTAATAGCTTTCTGTGTATGGGGCCCAAGTCCTCTCTTACAGTGATCTTAGGCTAAAGCATCTATTTGCAGGACAGGATGTTTTTGGAACAGGCTGTAAGAGGGTTATGGGGCTGTTTCGCCTTAGAGCACACCCAGCTTTGCCTCCAGTGATAATCTAACATGGTCTCACCTCTAATGAAGCTAGGGCCTGGGTTGTCCTTCCAACTCTTCTCAGTTTCTGCCTTCTAGAGCTGAGCTCTAAGTGTTAAAGTTCCTCACAGAATTTTCTGGGGTTTCATTCTTTTCTCTCTCCTCACTCCCTGTTTAAGGGAGCTCCTCTATCCCCAGGGCTATCAAATGTATTGATTGGCTGGTGCTTCCCTAACGTGTAACTCCTGGCAGACCTTGCTTCTGACCTCCAAGGTGAGTGTGGATTTGAAGAGTGGGGCTGATGGAAGTGGTAAGGTGTGTCTGGACTCTTGACCTATTTTGAGGGTCAGGACAATGGAATGTCTTGGTTGCTGTGGGAAAAAAGAGTCCACAGGAATCCTAAGGTGATTTGCCTTGAGCAAATGGTTGAATGGAGTTCCCATTTGAGACTGGGAAGATCGCGAGACAAGCAGGTTTGTCAGGAAGAGTCAGAAGTTCAGTTCTGAGATGCCTGTTGGTCATCCAAGAGAGGTTGGGAAGGCAGTTCTCTAGGAAAATGTGGAGTGAGGAGACAGGGCTGAGAGGTGTCAACATAGAGTTCGTGGAACAGGACAAAGTCCCCAGTAGAATGGTATAAATGCATTAGATGTATTTGTATTATGTTTGTGCATTTTAAATATTTTTCTATCATTTATTTATATTTATATACATATATGTATAAGGTAAATGCATGTCATACATGTCATTAATATTTCCAAGTCTTTTGATCACATGTCATCATTACTTTCTAAAATGGCTTTATAAATTTACACTCCCTTCGTCTGTCTGCAAATGTATCCATTTCTCTCTAGAACGCTGGTTTTTACTTAGGTATCACACCCCGACTGGGTATGAGATACCCAGAAACTGGTGAAGTGTTGTATTTATCTGCAGGCTAAAAGATAGCACTTCTCCAAGATTATAAGCAGTGCAGAGACGTTTAGTCTCATATATACGAGATGGGCTCAAGGGATTTTTGCCTTTGAGTTTAAAAGATTAACTCCAAGGAAACTGTCCTTGTTCAAATAGCTACTGTGAAAATCTGATGGAGATCGAGATGACTGATACTTCTCGAGGGGTAAAGAGGAGAATCAGTCGCCCTGATGCTGCCACATGCTAAATTGGGAGCAGCAGTAAGAAAATCAGAAAATAGAAGAAACTCCTTTAAGAAGATGATATTCCATTTATGAACAGGTAATGGAGTTTTGTTAGGTCCATGTTTTTGTTATCATTATACCCAGTATTGCTAAGGCTGCGTTTATCACTGATAATGATTTGATAAATAGATTGGTGTCACTTTGGTTAGTATTTTCTCTGCCCTGAGCCCCACGGACCCCATTCCTCCACTTTCACCAGGTCTGGGAGTTAGGTCAGTTTCCTACTAGCTTGGGAAATGAGCCAATGACTGCTAAGTGATCATTCTCTCCAGGACAGCATTTTCAGGCTGGGAGAAGTAGTTGAGATTTATAGTAATACTATATCTTTACAGAGCATCTTTCTCTTAGGAGCTTGCTGTATTTTACAGGCATTCAGCTTGATTCTCCCCAGGACCCAGGGAAAACTGGTAACAGTAATGACATGTACAAATACCTATAAACCTTAATGACAGGGGCAGGTACTGTCCTAGGAAAGAAATTGTCTGCCTTGAGTGCAGTCTTTCTGCTTGATGCAAAACTCTGCTGAGAGACTCCACTGCTGCTGCCTGTCTACCCTAAACCCTAAAGGCTGAGCTGCATGGTGGGAATGAGTGGATTTCCACTTGCAAAATATTAAAGGGTTCTCATCAGTACTCATCAGTGGGGAATATCACTATAGAGACTGATGGTTCAACAATTTGGTTCAATAACAATTTATTAAGTGGTTCCTACATGCTAGTCCTTTTGTGACAGACCAGTCCCTGGCCAAATGCCTAGATTCTAAGACGTGGTTCCCAACCTCGCACCCACACAAACGTGCTAGGCAGACTGCACCAGCACTGATGAAGGAGGTATTTTTATGGAGACTCCAACGTCCTGCCTCTAGCGGATGTCAGGTGGGTTCCAGGGTTCTGCCTTTTAAACAAAACCCATTTTAACAAAAAGGTGATTTTCTGAGCTATCAAATCCAGGAGTCATTCTTTTTATTGATTTGTTACACTATGATAGCATTATATTTTAAATAATTTGGGAAAAGGGGACTGTAGAAAGAAGTAGGATATTATTGAACTGGTGGGAGGCAGTACTGTGTGGTGGTAAACGTTAGATTTTGGAACTGGACTAATTGATTCTCTCCTTTTCCTCGTACTGGGTGGCATTTGACAAGCCGCTCAAGAGCTTTAGCATGCAGTTCTCTTCTGTGAAATAGAGAGAATAATCCCTTATGTTACAGGTTGTTTTGCTGATGAAATAGAATATTCCATGCAAAGTGTGACATAATAAGTACCCTGTTAATGGTAGTTATGTTATTGCCATCGTTGCTATCACTGGTATCTCAAAGAAAATCAAACCACCCATATTCATCCCCTTCATTAGAATATTGGGCCTCTCTGTCATCAGCTCTGTAAGGACGGATATCAAATAGACACACACATGCACACTTATGCACATAGTACACGTGAGTGGAAGGTATGGCCAGTGGCTCATCTCAAATAGCCTTCCCTTGTAGTCTCAGTCTAATTTTTGGCTTTAAGACATAAGTTAAAAGAAAATAGTCTTGTCCGCATATGAGTTCCTAGGTTATTTTTCCTCCAAGCTAATGTTGGTATCATTAGTATTGAGGTCTTCTGAGAGAGGGCCTAGGCCCTCTTGTGTACAGACCTGTCCATAAATATATACAATGTTAGCATGGAAGTCTGATCGGATGGCACAGTCTGTGCTAGAACTCTAGATTTTCTCCTGAGGGAGACAGGAAAAGTGCTGGGACACTTCCTGAAAAAATCAATGGGCATCAAGTAAAAACTGCAGGAGAAAAATCCCTCAAGACTTTTATAATATGTGGCTTGCTGCCTAAGAGTTTCGGTCAGCACCAGTTAAGGCAACACATCCCCCCACCCCAGGGGGGGAAAAAGAAGGTACCTTCCAAGACAAGATGCAGAACAGAGCCTCCACCATTGAGCCAGGAAGCCAAGGTTAGTCACCTGTTAACATTTGTGAGGTTGTTTTATAGACTCAGCAAGTAAAACAGGCTGGATTCCATTTAAGGACAAAGCTGAGGCTACCAGCCTCTGGAGGGATTCTCCACATCATCCCTCTTCATTCTGCTTTCTTCAAAAAGCAGAAGGAAGAGGTAAACAGTTGGAGAAAGCAATCAGGGAGGAAGGAGGTGGGGGACAGATGTAAACAGTAAGAACAATGGACCTAGCATTTATCAACATGTTTTAAAACTGGTTTCACAGATATTTGATCCAAGGTGTGCAACAGACATTTCCTGGTGTTTCTATCACCATGTCTGTCACCATGATTGGAGTATTTTTAAAATTTCTACCATATTGTCCTCCAAAATATTCAATGCTTCATTCATTTATTTATGCACTCATTTATTCATTCACCAAAAATTCCTTGAGTCATTTTCTATAAGCCAAACAATGTCCAGTTGGGAGATGGACACGTAGCCAGATGATTATCCTATAAAGAGATAACATAGGAGAGCGGAAGCTATCAGGCCTGGAAACTGAACTTACATGAAATGCTTTGGAGAAAGTAAAGAACATTTCCATGTGGATGGTCCACCGGGCCACCAGCTAGGTAGGAAGGGAAGGGGCAGCTGGTTGGGATCATGCTGGGGAGAGTGGGCTTTATCTCATGAAAATAGTGAAATATTGAGTATTGTTAGGTGGGGAAATGGTATGTTCATTAATTATTTTGCACATGTTTAACAGACTATAGAAAGATGGAGACAATGGTGAAGAAGGAATTAATTAAAAAGACAGGAGCATTAGGCCGGGTGTGGTGGCTCACACCTGTAATCCTAGCACCCTGGGAAGCCGAGGTGGGAGGATTGCTTGAGCTCAGGAGTTTGGGACCAACCTGAGCAAGAGTGACACCCTGTCTCTACTAAAAATAGAAAGAAATTAGCTGGACAACTAAAAATATATATAGAAAAGATGAGCCGGGCATGGTGGTGCATGCCTGTAGTCCCAGCTACCCGGGAGGCTGAGGCAGAAGGATCGCTTGAGTTTGAGGTTTCTGTGAGCTAGGCTGATGCCACGGCACTCTAGCCCAGGCAAGAGAGTGAGACTCTGTCTCAAAAAAAAAAAAAAAAAAAAAAGACATGAGCATTAACTACAAACCTGCCATCCTGCAGGCAGAGTGCTAGGTGCTTCCATAGAAACATTCTTTATGAAATCTATACCCCCCCCACACACACAAACTGCTATATAGCAATAATTCCTTCCATATTCCAGATAAGAGAATTAAGGCTCATAGAGGTTATGTAGCTGCCCAAGCTGCCAATTTAATAAATGGCAAACGTAGAACCCAAAGCCGAGGGTCTCTGATAGGAAGGGCCATCCCCTCTCCTCTCTCACCACGCTGCCCCAGGAGCAAGTCGCTGCAGGTCAGGATTTCACAGGGTTTGAGGGATGATGAGAATCTGTCAGTAGCTTAAAAGAAGGCTTGAAACAACAAAGTGAAATACAGTGAAATACAGTCCAACTGCTACAATTGAATAAGACCCTGAATCTTAATCTTCCTGTCACAAAAGACAAAGAAGGATGGTCAGGATTAACACAGTTGGCAATCTCAGCAGCCCGCCATCAGCGGTGCACTGCGAGAACACACTGAACAGCACTTAGTCCTACCCGAGCCATTGTGACTGACAAGAGAAGTGCTCTGTCTTCCGAACATGCACAACACAGACGATTTTGCCAAATGAATTATTCATTCAAAGCTTCCAACAAAAAAACCGTCGCTTTTTATTCAGTGAGGGGGACACGAGGAGGGGGGCTAGAAGCGCTGAGGTGACAGGAAGGATGTTGACGTTATTTAACAGACAGAGGTGCTGTAATAATAAGCTTTAGGTAACAGTTACTAAATAAAGCAAAGCCTAGAGAAATATGCAATTAAAAAGGAATAGAAATTGATTGGTGAAAACAAGTCAGGGATCACAAATCCAGTTGGTTTGGTACCTGAGGTATGAGAAGAATGTAAAGAAGAAACAAATGTTCTGAAAATAGTTACTGTTTCTTAACAAGTCAAATGATTATTAGACATTCAGATGAACTCTTGGCTGAATACTGAATTGAGTGTGATAATATCATTAGGAAATTTACTGGCCATAAGAAATCTCAGGCAGATGGTATTTTAAAACTGATTTTCCTTCCAAAGGACAGAGGAAATTTGGGAATTGTCTTTCAAAGATATCCTTAAGACATATAAATAAAATAGAAAGAAAAACATAAATCAGAAAAAGTAAGGGCATGTAAGACACAGGTCTTGATATTTCAAAATCTTGCATATCACTGAGAAAACTATAAACTTCCTAATTTAAATGGGGTAAGAATATTAACAAGCAACGTGGTCACAAAAAGAAGAAATCAATTGTTTAATATAATTTTACACGAAAAAAATCCCAAAAGCAAATAAGCATGGAAATTCAAATGAGAAGAACAATTTCAGATAGTACTTATTTTAGGCAACTCAAATGGCAATTTTTAAATGATAAAGAATCTTAGCAAGTTTGTTAAGGAAATGGGCATTGTCATATATTGTAGTTAAAAGTGAAACCAGTATATATTTCGGGAGACCATTTTGATAATTGTATATAAAATTATGAGAATTGTAATCACTTATATTCAGCAACAATTCATGTCTAGGAATTTATTCAAGGAAGTAATGAAAGTAGTGTGCAAATATTTGAGATTGACAAAATAGTTGCCCAATGAACCTCTTTACCTGCAAGAACTATGTTACTACTAAACTTGCCACTACACTTTAAAGTAGAAGGTATCTTAACCCTTATTTGACAAGAGGAGGGAACAGAACTTTTTAGACATTAATTAATTTGCTCAAGGTAACCCAACTTGTAAAATATGAGTGAGAAGAAATTAGAACCCGTGTTTGCCTACAGAGCCTGCATTCTGTTGTTTGTAGACAAGTAGAAGATTTCTGTAAAAACTTCCACTTAACTGGTTTACTAGATTAATGGACAATTTCCTCTGCAAAACACGGGGATGGATGTTCCCTTGTGCTGTGTGCCTATCACCGGTTGGTGTCCCTCTATTGAGCCCAAACTTTCTTGCCTCTCCAGCTGAGTTATATGTTTACCAACAGTCAGTTGTGTTTCTCTCCATCTGTTTATTCTCAGGTACAATTTTCACTGTCATCATGTAATTTAATTAAATATTGTCTAGGTTCTTGGCCCCGGGTAAGTATGAAAACATAGGAGTTTTTGTTTCAATGAAAGCTAAGTTAGATACTTTAAACAGACTTCATACACTTGAGATGATAAAAGAAAAAACTTTTGCTGTTGAATTACGTGGGAATAAGACAGTTGTAAAATATCAGGAAAATTTTTTTAATTGTTTTTATTTATTTATTTTTTGATTACAATATAATTTTTTTTATTTCAGCATATTATGAGGATACAAATGTTTAGGTTACATATATTGCCTTTGCCCCACCTGAGTCAGAGCTTCAAGAATGTCCATCCCCCAGACGGTGTGCCCAGCACCCATTAGGTGGGAATATACCCATCCCCTTGCCCCCATACCTGCCCGACATCCGATGAATGTTACTACTATATGATTTTATTATCTCCATATTAATCATTTCATAAGTAATGACTTCATGTTGCCTTTAAGTGCTTACTTCACTTAAATACTAATAAATAGCAAATATTTATGGAGTACTGTGGCAGGAAGTATAATGCCTCCCCCAAAAAGTATCCTCATCTTAATCCCCAGAATTTGTGTGATGTTAGGTTACATGGCAAAAGGGGAATTAAGGCCGCTCATAGCTGACTGTAAGGGAGATTATGATGCTTTATCTGGGTGCTCCCAATGTAATCAGAAGGATTCTTCAAAATGGAAGAAGAGGGAGACAGAAATGGAGAGAGTTAAAGAAATATGTGATGATAAGTTTAAGTTCATAGGGATGCCATCAGGGAAGGGCTCAACCTTCATCACTGACTTTGAAGGTGTAGGAAGGGGCCACAAGCCAAGGAATACAGACAACCTTTAGGAGCTGGACAAGGCAAGGAAATAAATTCTCCCCTTGAGCCTCTAGAAAGAACAGACATCTCACCAAAGGATATATATATATATATATATATATGGCAAATATACAGATGAAAAGATGCCCAAAATCATGTGTCATTGGGGAATTGCAAATTAAAACACTAATGAGAAACCTCTATATATCTATTAGAACAGCTAAAATCTGTAACACTGTCAACATCAGATAATGATGAGGATGTGGAGCAACAGGAACAGGAATTCATTGCTGGTGGGAATGCAAAATGGTACAGGAACTTTGTAAGACAGTCTCTTCCAAAATATACTATGACCATGGGATCCCACAATTATTCTTTTTGGAGTTGAAAACTTATGTACACAAAAACCTTCACATGTATATGTTTATAGCAACTTTACTCCTAATTGCCACAACTTGGAAGGAGCCAAGATGTCCTTCAATTGATTAATGGGCAAACCATAGTATACTCATACAATGGACTATTATTCAGCACTAAAAAGAAATGAGCTATTAAGCCAAGAAAAGAGGTGGAAGAACCTTAAATGGACATCACTAAGTGAAAGAAGCCACTCTGAATAAGCTATATATATGCTATGATTCCAACTATATGACATTCTGGAAAATGCAAAACTACAATTGGAGTAAAGAGACCAGTGGTTGCCTGGGATTAGGAAGAAGAGAGGGATGAACAGGCAGAGCACAGAGGATTTTTAGGGCAGTGAAACTACACTGTATGGTACTACAATGGGGGACCTATATCACCATACATCTGTCCAAACCCATAGAATGTACAATACCAAGAGTGAACCTTAATGTAAACTACAGACTTTGGGTGATATTGATGTGTCTATGTAGATTCATCAATTGAAACAAATGTTCCCATCTGGTGTGGGATGTTGCTTAAACCTTTCTTGTCCTGTCCTTAGAAGACATTTTCAGATTTTTAACATGGCCTTTAAAACCCTCTGTGATGGAGCATCTGCATCTTACCTCTTGCCTCTTCTCTTTCACTCTTTGTGTTCTAACTTTAAAGGGAATCATTCTATTAAATATAATATTACCTGAGAATGTCGATTTTATTTCATTGTTTCTCCCACCAGGGCTTTCACCCTTGCTGTTCCCTCTTTCTGAACGGTCCTCTCCCTCACCCATTTATCTCCTTTTGTTTCCTTAACTTCAGATGGAGCTGATGTCTTCCCATTGTCTTTCCCAGGCTGTTGAGAGGATTAAAAATCAAATATATGATTGTAGGCTCTCTGAAAAAAAAATGATATTTTATAATTGTAGAACTCTAGGCCTGGAAACCCAGGTTACTCTGTAGTGTCAGGAAAGAGATCCCTGAAGAAGCAATTGTACCATTGAAATAGGAAGGATCACTAGGAAGAATTAAATAAGTGAAACAGGAAACTGAGGCTGGGCAGTATGGGGGTGGTGATTAAGAATAGACTCTGGGCAGATGCACTTAAGCTCAAATCACAGCTCCTCGTGACCATATGACTTTTGACAACTAACCTCTTCACCCCCAGTTTGCTCACAGGTAAAGTCAGCAATATGATAGCCTCCTTCCTGTTAGAGGTTTTGTAAAGATTTATGAGTGTAAATATTAAATGCATATTATATATTATCTGCATCATTATTATTGTGAATTTTGTTTTGGATATGTTGGATTTAAGTGCCAATAGGATATCCAGTGTGCAAGTAGGCAGCTGAGTGCATGCTTCTGAATTTCAGGAGTGGGCTACAAGTGGGTAATTTGAATTTGTGAATCATCAACGTATACGTAGAACTTGAAGTCCTGGGAATAAATGAGATGCCCTAGAGAGAGTGAGAAGACTAAAAAGAGAAGTGGTTTAAACCTCAACATTTAGGGGATGGAAATAAAAAGAAAACAAGTGAACAGGACTGAGAAAATGTAGCCTTTGGAAAAATATGAGGAGCCTGTGTTGGGGAAATCAAGGCATATAATATTTGAAGGAGACAGATAGCCAATTTGGGGATATCAGTAATTTAGTGATTCACCTCCACATCTAGATCTGCCATGCATGTGAATAAAATTATGCCTGAGGAAAATGACAAATGATAACATATCATGAACCTCCATGAGTTTCTGACAAAGTCAGATCTTGGAATATTATATCTGTGGAAGTCAAGAGTCTCATGAACTTTTGGGACCCCCGATATGATCTGCATGTCTCTTGAAACACGGCACTTCGACACTTAGTCATCTTTGTAGGACAACACTGTCCATGACATCACTGGTAATAAAACTACCCAGGCTTTAAAAATGAATTTAAAATATAGAATTTTTCTTGACTATTGGATCCTGCTGCAGTAAAATATATACTTTGAGCTATGTAGAGTTGTGGATGGCTTAATTAAAAGCTACCACTCCATGAATATTAGAGAGATAAGACACCTGCAGCCACGGGTAAGGTGCCTTATCTGAAAACGCAAACATAACAAGTGGTAATGTTATCTTCTGGATTGGATTTTTAAATAGGGTAGCTGTAAGGCTCATAAAGCAACACTCCTAATTTGTAAAGTTGAGTTGTACCCCTCCTCTGAGTCCTTTTGCTGGGTTCTAGTTCTGGCTGAGAAAAGGGGACATGAAACTTGAAATAAGATCTTTGCATAACAAGCACCTATGATTCATACCTGATGTGCAGAAAATGGCAACCCGCTAACAAGCGTCTTTGAGCAGCCTGGCTATTTGATGAAATCTCATCGGTGGACCTAGATTTAATTATACAGAGAAGAGCAAAATGTTTCTGTTCTCAAAGGAATCACTGGTCTCCAAGGGCTAATGTGGATGATGCTGGCAATAATGCAGTTACTGATAATTGCCATTTTATGGAGCTTTGGGTGGGTGGGGTCACTCAATTAGAAATGCCAGGCTGCCTCCATTTCACTGGATTGGGATCAGAAGGTGCTTTAGCTTGAAGTGAAATGAGAAACAGAAAGCCAGTCTCTCACCCCTCTTGGGCCACTAACCCTGCTTTCCTAAGCTTGCAGTGTTTTGAAAGCTGCTCTGTCTGGCCTTTGAAATTGCATTCAAATCCTTCTCTGAAAGTCCTCAGACAGTAACCAATCTCATATGGTGAGGGCAGCTTGAGACTGAAAAAGGAACACATAACTGTGATGGGTCTATTGAATATACTAGAAGGCATCTTAAAGTGGAATAATACAATTGGTTTCAAAAGCCACACTTCCCCCCAAAAGTCACCAGCAAGGGTAAATTGGATGGGAATGCGTAAAAATTGAGTTCCTTGGGCTTTTTTCCGTGACTTGGTACTAGTAAATTTTCCTCAATCTCCTTTTATTTCCTGGCTTGCTCTTCTCTCGTTCATGTACAATAGTAGAATATAAACAGCTGGCTCCTTTGCAATCCATTATGACATTTATAATACTGCCATCCTCATAAAGACAAGGTTTATTGTTAGGGAAATACTATTTCTAGAGTCTAACAACTTGTTATCTGACAGATTGTATAGCCGCATTTTTAATTTATAATTAATCACAGTTTGGTCCACTTGAAACTGACCCAAAAAACACAGACATGGGAGGGCTTTTTTTTTTTATACTTATAAGAATAACAATTGAAACATGACTAATTACTCAAAACAAACCCTGTGTTCTCTTTGTCTCTTTGGGGTGAAAGTATTATTTTTAGCTAGTTCCTAAATTTACTCGAGCTGTACATTTTGAATCTGACACTTCCCTCCTGGTATTTATACTTTTATTCATGAACTTGGGAATTGACAAGGTATTGTAAATAGTCTTTCAAGAATTCCTATTTTAGGACCTGTGCACCAAAGAGGGAAAGATCAGCTGCCTCTACTGCTTTAAACCTTAATTGGTTTAAACCTCAGTCAGGGGAGAGAGAGAAAAAAGTATGTCTTTTTAACTAATACCATGTCATCTTCTTAATCATGCTGATTCTGAATAATTCAGCCTCTATGGAAGTCGCAGAGCCAGAATCTATAGCTCTGTCTCTCTCAGGGGTGGTGGGGGGCGGCGTTTATTATTACCAAGCCTGACAGGAGAGAGCACTGGCAGGTTAATTGCTACAGCAGGACTAGCTGGGAGTTTGCCGGTGATATACAGCAACTAAAGGGAGTGAAGGAGATTGACTATGCCTGTTACAGCACAAATATCTTCATGCACCTCAGGTTTCCCTGAAAGATATGAGAAATAAATGTTCGCTGTTCATTTTCTGTCTGCACAATAAAAATAGCCTCCAGCTAAACATGGCAACTACAGCACAGAGACTTAAAAAAAAAAAGAGAGAGAGAGAGAGGAAATTTGCAAATTAACATTATTACAAACATTCCTGCCTGAAAGTGCTGAAAATCAATTTCAATATATTTTGCATTTTAATGAATTGCCAAGGAGATAAATCAGCTGGTGTTTGAGGAATGTTTGCTTGGCAATGATGTTTTCTTATCACATCTTGTCTTAACTGATAGCATTTAAAATGAAACCAGTGTTAATTGAAGGCGTGGGAAATGTAACTGCTAGTTAACGAAGTAAATGCATGCTAGTTATGCAGAATTAGAAATCTGCTTTAATGTACTAACTCTAACATTGTCTCCCTGCTTTATAGGTCCCCAATTCCAAGGTGGTAATACCCAGCTGTTATAGATGGTTGAAAGTTAAGGGACATTGTCACCTGAGCTATAGCTAAAGGCCACTGTGTTTTAATCTCCCAATGGAAACAGGATGCAAACACTGTTGTTTTTATTTTACACAGTAAACAACACATTTCAACTCCTGGGCCTTGGGGGGAAGTCTTTCTATTAAGAAAATAAGGAACCAAACTTTTCAATCTATCAGCTGTTTGTGCTGTTTAAAATTGCCTAGCTGAAAGAAGAAGTTGGTTGGCTAAGGTTACTGAGGTTGCAGCTTCTCCATGTTTTATCAGTCCATGCTAGGCACATACTATGTGCTCATTCAAATGTTATTGAATAAATAGATGGCTGAATGATTGTTCTCCTTTGATCACTGTGTCTCTGAGCAACAAAGAAATCATCACATTTCACACTATATTTGTAAGGTGTTTAACAAATATAACAAATTACAAACCAACATTCTGTAATAGCATATATAGAATATGCATGCAGTTTTTCCCTTATGGCTTCTAAAAGGATATAATCCATCTTCAACTTCATATTGTTTTTACTAACTGCATTTCACTATCCTGTAGGTCATGAGCTTTCTTTCTTCCTTTCTTTCTTTTAATTGTGTAAAACAACATAAATAATGCGATCTCTTTCTTAGGAAATAATTTCTTGCAAAGTAACAAAAGACATTATTTGGCAAACTAAAATTAGGCAGCAACAAAGGAGGCAATTTATATTTTCTTCTGCACTACAGAATATTTTAAATCTGGAAGTGGCTGAGGTGACCTCTACTTTCTATCAATGACATAGAAAGGATTACCTTAAGAAATCATTTGGCCAATGCAAGACTTGCTCTCCATAATGCCACTCTCAGGAGCTTCTTTTTTCTTAAATTTTTAATCTCAACAGTAGTTTGTCAAATAACTAAACATCATTTTTTTTTAATTTTGAGGAATTCATAATAAATATGTAACAAATAATGAGAAACACACTGTATAATGAATAGAAAATATGCCCATTAGATATTAATCATGGAAAAGTTGGCAGGTCTGACACACTGTGCCAGTTGCTAGGTAAACGGGCCCTTGCTGGTTAAGTTATCAAGGATAACATGGCTCTTAGTCTTTAAACTGGGAATACAGTGAGAAAAAATTCTGATGCTTAATCATTATTGTGCAGTTTATAACTACTCCTAATTTGTGGGGCCTTTTAAAATCAATTATCCCCCCAAATTCCAAGGTCAAGCCAGAAAATAGCGTTCTGTTTTTAAGATCTCTCTGGTGTGACCTCGCCACCATCAAATGTATTGCTCAGCCTGAGAGCAAAGAACTCTCTGTTGACAAAGAGTCTCTGCTTGATTATACTTGGAACCCTCTGCTAGGCTTATCTGTGAACTTCCTTATAAAATCCAGTTTTAGCAAGAACCCTGCTAAGTCAGTTTAGCCAAGAACCCACTGTCTTCAATATCTGATCATTCTGGATATGATCAGGGTCCTGATCATCCACCCTTCCTCAGGTGATGTCTGCTCACCCTGGCCTGTCTTCAGCAAGCATCCTATTAGGTTGTTTTAGCCAGAATCCCCCTCCCCCCTGCTGTTAACGCTCAGAAAATTTCCATCCACTGACCCCCACTCTACTCCTTGGCTATCAATTCCCACTTGCCCATGCTATATTCAGAATGGAGCCAAGTTCCATACTGAGGTCTCTTTCCCCCATTGCAATAGACCTGACTAACATCTGTTTGTGCTGCTTTAACTACTCCCCAGTAGTTTGACACTGGGGAGCAGGGAGAGAGAAAAGAGTGACCTCCCACTGTGTCTTCTCTGGCCTTTTGCTCAATGATAGGGGAAGCAGCTAATTACTGAGGTTGTAGAACTTGAGTCATTTAGAAGCTGAACGTCAAAAAAACAAAACAACAACAACAACAACAACAACAAAAATACGAAGCTTAGTATTTCAGAAGATGTGGTTGTGCATCTCCCTAGATTGTTCTTCCTTTACCCATTGTTACACTTCCAACATTGCAAAAAGTAGTCACGGTTCTGCTGTGCTGGTTACCTGTGTTCCCAATCAAGTCGGCAACATCTTCAGGTGCATTCTTGGTGGAAGTGTCTGCATGTGACGCTGTGGAACACAATGCAATCTGTGAAGCAGCCATCAGTGGTTTACTGAAGAGTTCCGAACTCAGTCACCAGCCTTCTAATCGCAGCCCACCTCTACCTTTTACTCTTTGTACATCCGCTAGCAAAGTATTCGTATGTTCTGAGCTTTGGTTTCCTTTTCCACAAAACGGGCACAGTAGTTCCTGCTCTATAACTCTTTTGGGGTTATTTGAAGAGTATATGGGACAGAAATGCACATAACTATGACATAAGTTGAACAACAAGAGCAGTGATAATAGAGGTACTAGCAGTCAAGGCTTCACAAAAAGTGGGGATGTTAAGTTAAACTTGAAAAATCAAGAAAGGTATTTTTGTAAGATGTGATATTAAGCTGTCATGTCCCCCCTGGAGATTTATCTTATGTTTTTGTAAAAGCTCTTTATGATTATTAGCTTGTAGAATTAAATGCCTTAATTTCAGTTTTTAAAATATTTTAACAAAATAGTCTGTAGCATAGAACTGAGTCTCTCCTACTGTTAAAATCAGGGCCCTATTTATTAATATGTTAACATCTTCCCACCCTGCTTGTCTCATGCAGTCTTAGAAAGAGCCAAATATAAACCCCTCTCACAACAAAATTTTATAAACATCATATATAAAACATGGAGTTGCTTAATAAACATGATGTGTTAAGGTGATGAATTCTTACAGTAAACCCAAGGGTAAAGAGCCTTTAAAAATTAATCTAATTCCTCCTGATAACACTTTTCTACAAAGAACATGAGATGGCTTGGAGCCAAGCTGGCTTTGAAAAACCATCACTAACAGCTATTTTTTCCTGATCATTTACAAGGCCAATTGCAGATATCAGAGGGATAATTGGCCTGGGCAGGGCTGGAAATCCTATTGCATAAAAGGCTTGGGACATGTATCCTTTAATTGATTTCATTAAACTTAATATAAACAATATTTTAAAGTAGGAACCAAAAAATGAATGATAACCAAACCTCAAACTGACCCAGTACCTTACTTTGTCTGATAAAAAGCCATACACATAGTGTTTTAAACATAAAAATTGAAAACATGAAGCAATATGATATTTTTAAAATGAATCAGAAGTTCAGATCCATATTGCAGTGTTAGTTTTGTTAAATAATACTTCCAAAATAGCTGCTTCCTTTTTTTCCCTCCTCTAAAATCTTCCTGATAAACTATATCTGAGAACTTTCTATACCCGGATAGCCATTATGGAAGGGCTGCATAATGTGTACTATCTCATTTGAAGAATAGTAAAAGAGAGAAAGATGGCCTTTTTCAAAGATGATAGATATAATTGAATTAATATGTACTTGGGGGTCAAATTTATTTCCTGCCCCCCACCCCCATTTTGTAATGCTGTTAGTGGTATTTGTTTGCTTGTTTGTTTTTAACCTTTAGGTTAAGAGTTAAAGCTATCAGGATTTCTTAAGGAAAGACTTGAAATTTAGAAGCAATTAAGCCATGCTTTTAAAACTGGTTTCCAAAATGGGTGATGAAAAAGTCTTGCTCAAATGGTATGGCCATGATATTAATACTAAATATCAAAGGGACATCTGTTTTAGATCCTCTGGGTGGAGCTCATTTTGCAGGAAAGCAAAGAGTGAATCAACGGCAGTTGAAAATCCATGTCTCCTACACAGTGACAGAATCATTGGATTCCCCGAGAAAAGAATTGACAAGTAGTAGAGATTTGTTTTAAAAGGCTCACATGAACCAAACAGATGTATTTTAGTAGGATTATTATCTATAGGCATGACTCCACAATTGTGTCCCCTTGTTTCTTCTTGTTGGCATCTGGCCAGTGGTAGGTTGAATGACATTCTCCATTTCTTCCATCATTCTTGCGTCTACACTCTTAGCATGGTCTCATTTTGTGTGACTGACTTTCCCCATCTTTGAATTTGGGCTTGGTCCTATGACTTGCTTTGGTGAATGGCATGTAGCCAGAAGTTATGTTGTGCTAGTTCTGAGCTTAAGTCTTTAGAGGACCCACGAATCTATTTGCATTCTTTACCTTTGACACCACCATGAGAAGAACCAATCCTGGCTCACTTGCTGGTCCAAGGTACATAAAACACAGGTGTTGCAGGCTTGAACTGCAGCCCTGCAGCACAAAGCACGACAGCACCACCTGTCCTGTTGGTCCATGTAAGTTAATAATTGGTATGTAAAGCAATCTTTTTTTTGTCAGGGGTAGGGGGGATTGCTTGTTATTACACAGCCTTATTATAGCAATTGTTGACTGATATAAGGAATTTAATTGACCAAAGCTTGTTTTAAATACTATTTCCAAAATGTTTGCTTTAAGTTAATTAGGTTGCCTTTGTTTTCAGTTTAATATTAAATATGTGTTCTGGGCTGTATAATATTTTCAGTTTCTATGTTATGTAGCTAGGATGGTTACAGATTTTATCTTTTGTGCCAATTTGCATTGTTAATGGGAAGAAGCGTAAATCTTTAAGGGAAAGAGGTCTTTCTTTGATTAACCATGGCTGCCATAGGCATGCACTGTACATATTTTCAGACACTATTAGAGTACTATTAGTAATACTGGGTTTGATTTTTCTATTGGATCCTCAAATCCAGAGCTGCATTTCATCAGTGGTATGAACTAGCTTCACAACCCATAGGTTAAAAGATCAAGATGTCACCAGATAATTCTGTTTTGAAACAGCGTAATACAGGGCATTAGACTGGGTGTTGGGAGGTCTGGGATCTAACCTTTGTTATGCTACCAATTACCTGTTATCCCTACAAAAAGCCTCTTAATAATTACTTGAGCCATAGATCCCATATGACTATAAAGTTCTACATTTTTCTAATCCTAGATTTTTCACTTAGCTGTGTCAATTTACAGTAACATAAGAAAATGAAATTCTGACAATACTATAATTAATCATATAGATATGGGAGAAACCAAGGAGGTGTCTATAGAGACTTTTGTGGCTGCTCAAGTATCTCTCCAACAAGATTGATTTAAGAAAGGGCATGTACTAAAGATGAAAAGAGAGCCATGGAGCAAAAGGGAAATGATACTAATAAGCTAAAACTCAGAATGAGATGAAACTTATCCAAAATCCTAAATTAGAAATAAGAAGAATTATGATGAGACTGAGAAAAACAATGATGGCATTGGCTGACTGCTTGGAGTTACCTAAGATCCAGACAAGTGGAGTTCCTGCCACCAGCCCTGTGCTTGAGAGGGTCCCACTCTGGGCTGGCTCTGGTTACTGTCCTCCTGTTTGGGTAAAGAGAACTAGGGAACTAGGGTACATGCCCACATAAACCAGACCCCCTGTGTCTCAACCATGGTATCTTGGTCCCAGGTAGCTTGGGACCCTGAAATTTCCTGCCAAAGATCTCAAGTTTGCTTTCAGTGCCTGTACAGACCTCTTCCTTGAGTCTGTCCTCCCAAGGATAGATGACCAACACACAGCTGTTTGTAGGGAATGTAGCATAGCTTGGGTGCCTGGGATGAACTATGCATGAGGATGAACAGACTGAAGCCAGGGGTGGGAAGAGGAGTAGAATGGGACTACCATTGGCTTCATGGGTATGTAACCTGTGTAATTTCACAGGCACCCACACAGAGAAGGACCCCACACTTAGTTTAATACTCTGCTATTCCTGCCTTGGTATTCTTAATAATTTCATCCTCCAATTTGTGCTTCGAATGTGAAGTCTAATAGGACAACTGAGTATGCACATGAGTGGATGAGGTACATGCTATGTGGATGTCCATGACTATTCCTTTCCACCCTGTTTGTGTACACCATTCATGGTGCCCTGTGAGCATTGAATCCAGTGGATGCACATGTATGGGACTTCAGTGAGACTCAAAGCAAGTGCAAGTAAGTGTGTTAGGTCTACAACTAAGTGGGGGTGCTCATAGCCCTGAGAGACCACCCTTTCCATTTGAACCGGAACTTGCTTGAAATTTAGAAAGAAAGCAATGATGTTCTAAGAAACACAAATGACCAAGGAACCCTGTCATATCCTTTCTTACTCATGTTACTTCTCTTTATTAGCCAACCATTTACACTGAAAATGTTGACATGGAAGGAAGGAGAAAGATAGGGCTATGCATAGTTCCTTTTCTTTTCAATCTTTCCTAATCAGTAAGCCAAAGGTAGAAATTTTTGGTAGATGTGCACACATGAAAAAGGGAACTAAGAAGGAGTTGAATTAATTTTGTGCAGTATTTTCACTATGGTGATGACAATGAAATATGCATGCATGTGTGAGTTACAAAATACAAATCATGTAATTTAGGTAATTCTGTATATGAGTTAGGTGCACCTATATTTGCATGTAAAGCTGGCATTGTACAATATAAAAAGATGTGATCTAAAGGTGTTACAATATAAAAATATTTGCATTTAAATTGGCATTGTGTAACATGAGAATATAAGATTCATGCTAATCATTTAAAATTTTAATTTTTCTTTACTCATATAGAAGGTAAAAATTACCCAGAACCAGTTGATAGAGGGAGACTGCAGGAAAAAGTGAAAAACTTCATATTTTAGCACCTTTAATGTATTTTTCTCCTACTTTATTAATAGGGGCCTTGTATTTTTATTTTGCACTGGGCCCTATAAATTATGTAGCCTATTCTGGGTGGGCCATAGGTGAGAGGCTATTGATAAGAACTAGCTCTCATTGTATAGAAATTTTAACTAGCCCTTCTCATTTTTTTTAAGGCATATTTATCAAGGTAAGAGGATAGAACCAACCTAACAGCCTTGGGTAGATTTATGACTTTTAAATATTTGCATATATGATGAATGGGAATCTGTATTTTCTCTTGCTCCAGGCTCTGCAATTAATTAGGTGTGGGCTTGCTGTTTGGAATCGACAGTATTATAAAAATAAAGGACATAGAGGAGTTTTGAGTTTTGAGTTTTTGAAAAGAGGGAGTTTTGACCTGGGCTGTTGGTTGCCTCCACCAAATACAACTGTGGCAATGTTGGAGAAAGTGGAGGAATGTATTAATATGTATATCTGGAAAATTAACGTTAAATGCTACAGAAACTCCTGGGGAGACGAAAGTGGTTGTGACCTGACATGGATGGAAAAAGGAGTCTAAGCAGGTATAGGCTGGAGCTCCCATCAGGAGATTGGTGAAAGGAAAATTCTGGAGTTGTGCTACTTCAAAAAAAGAAAAATTGCAACACCTGCCCGGCAGAGCTGGTCTCTAGGCTGGCTTAGGTGTAACTAGGCTGTCTGAGCCTTTAGAGTTGCCTTCTACTTTTCTACGGCATTCTGAATGTTACATGATTGAAAGGGTAAATAAAGCCCTTGAAGTAGAGCAATGTCCAGGGAAGGCAGGGAGTTTCGCCAAAAGGTAGACTTGCAAACCTATTTGGGACTGGGCAGCAAGTAGGTAATTCAAGCCAAGATCATTGCCCTGGTGCCCATCCATTCTGAGGCAAATTCCCTCTCCCCAGAGTCACTAAAAGAGCCACAGAATAGAGCCTGGGCTTTGCATTAGCAATCTAGGTAAGTCATACCCGAGGCTACTTACTGGAAACCTACAAGTAAGATGGACCGTATAATTTTATTAATGTCATTGAAACCAGGACACTTTGAGAGTAAAAGGGGAAGAAATAAATAACTACCCAAGCAAAATGGGTATAAACTGAGAATGTTCCAGACCAACAGGATATATGGTCATCATACCCAAAAGTTTCATTTGTGTAAATTATTTAATAGCAAAAGTCACTTTTCTGGATAAACAGATTAGAAGAAGTTTCTCCCCATAAGGTAGATAAGTTATAGAAGCAAAACAAAAGGAACAACTTCTGGACAGAAAAATTAAAAATATGCAGTTATTCTGGACCCACGAATTAGGAAAAGATAATACCATATGGCCTTGCTTGACAAGTAGATGGCACTTTCTGGTGAAGAAAAGTTTACTTTGGCTCCTGGGAGGATGCAGCCCTGTGCCAGGGCACCAACTTGGTGATGGAGTATGGGTGGAGTATAGGTGCATTTCAGGTCCCCTGGTCCCCTCAACTGGGTGTGTTTATGCAATGTTTTACTGGCAGAGTCATGCATGGAGATCCTGCTTGTGACTCTGGGGGAATATGAGCACTAGAGAATATATAGAGGCATTTGAGGAGCACATATACTATAAAAAAAGATAATACACTGAAATCATAATTTCAGATTTAATTAAAAATAAATGCTTCCATAATTTAAATATTTGCAATATGATATGCAAGAATATTCCCAATCTGAAGCCAGAACAAGCAGGTTTAAACAAAAACTGTTTGTGAACACCATGAAATGAAAGCTCCCTGGATTAAAACCATAAAGTGTCCCAAATAGGATGGGAAAGGGGAAGACTCACATTTAAAGAATTTATAATAAAGATTAAGAAGATCACAAAAAGAAAATTTAAAAAGTCCCAGAAAGAAAGAATAGTAGATGAATTCTAAATCAATAGGTATCAGATGGCCATCAGGTTTCTTGATCACACATGCAGTCCAGAAGGTAATGAAATAATGATTTCAAAGTTTTGATGGAAAATAAAGCTGAACCTAGAATTTTATATCCTGCTAAATTATCATTTACATGAAATCACAGTGAGGATATTCTCAGGCACATAAAATATCAGAAAGTTTATCATATAAAAACTTCATTTGAAAACACTTAAGACAGCATGCCATAAATAAATAAATACAGAAATATGCTACGAAATATACAGGAAGTATGATAAGTATTATTTATTGTCTTAACAAACTCAAAGATCAGATCAGTGGCATATTCATAATAACTCACAATTAAAATTCTTGATGCAAAGGGTAAGGGGAGACCAGAGGAAGGTAAAAATCATGTTAGATTACTTTTCTTATTTGAGGGTCATTCTAGATTGGTGTTTGAAATATTCATAGGGGGAAATGAATTGTAAATGTAAGTCTTTAAAAAATTACATGTAATCATCAAAAGCAAAAAACCTTTAATGTACAACTTAAAAAAAAAATACAGTCTTCACAATGGAAGGCCATACTAGGGGAGGAAGAAAATGAAACGAAAGTGTGAAAGTGTGAGAAATAGAGAACATAAAGTTAAATGGCCAGAGTCCTGCTATAATATTAATTACAGTAAATTGGATTGAATTACTAGATGACTAGATTAAAAATATAAGATCTAATAACATGGTGTCCACATGATTCATCCTTTAAATAATAAGACAAAGAAAAGTTGATAATAAAAGACAGAAAAAGATCTATTAAGTTAGCATGCACTAAAAGAAAGCCAATACAAGCACAGCTCGGAGATATTGTTGGTTGGACTCCAGAACACCTCCAGTCCATGGGCTACAGAATGGATGTTGTGTTCACAGGCATGAAAGCAGCATTAATCTCCTCATGCATCTTATCAGACCTCTTGGGTAACCAGGTGCATTGTCTATGAGCAGTAATATTTTGACAGGAATCTTTTTTTTCTGAGCAGTAGGTCTCAACAATGGGCTTAAAATATTCAGTAAACCACATTGTAGACAGATATGCCGTCATCCAGGCTTTGTTGTTCCATTTATTGAGCATAGGCAGAGTAGATTTGGCATAATTCTTAAGGGCCCTAGAATTCTTGGAATGGTAAATGAGCATTGGCTTCACCTTAAAGTCACCAGCTGCATTAGCCCCTGTCTTAGTCTGTGTTGCTATAAAGGAATACTGAGGCTGGGTAATTTATAAAGGAAAGAGGTTTATTTCACTCATGGTTCTGCAGGCTGTACAGGAAGCATGGCATCAGCATCTACTGCTGTGAGGGCTTCAGGAAGCTTCCACTCATGGCAGAAGGTGAAGGGGAGTCAGCTGTGCAGGGATCACATGGTGAGAGAGGAGAAGGCAAGCGTAAGGGAAGGTGCCAGGCTCTTTTTAAAAACCAGCTCTCATGAGAGCTAATAGAGTGAAACTCTTCATTACTGTGAGGACAGCACCAAGCCACTCAGGAAGGATCTGCCCACGACCCAAATAGGCCCCACCTCCCACCCTGGGAATCAAATTTCAACATGCGATTTGGAGGGGACAATCAAACCAAATGATATGAGCCCCTAAGAGAAGAGTCAGCATGTCTTTTGAAACTTTGAAGCCAGGCAATGACTTCTCCGTTCTAGCTATAAAAGTCCTAGATGCCATCTTCTTCCACTAGAAGGCTGTGTCATCCACACTGAAAATGTGTTGTTCAGTGAAGCCACCTTCATCAATTATCTTGCCTAGATCTTCTGGATAACTGGCTACAGCTTCTACATGAAGAAGCTTGCTACTTCACCTTGCACTTTTGTATTATGGAAATGACTTCTTTTCTTCAATATCATGAACCAACCTCTGCTAGATTTGAACTTTTCTTCTATAGCTCCTCACTTCAATCAGCCTTAACAGAATTGAAGAGAGTAAGGGCTTGCTTGGAATTAGTCTTTGGTTTAAGGAAATGTTGTAGCTGGTTTGGTCTTCTATTCAGACCACTGAAACTTTTTCCATATCAGCAATAAGGCTGTTTGTCTTTCTTATTCACGTGTTTGGTGGAGTAATACTTTTAATTCCTTTAAGAAGGTTTCGTCTGCATTCATAACTTGACTGTTTGGCACAAGAGGCCAAGATTTCAGCCTATCTTAGCTTTTGATATGCCTTCTTCACTAAGCTTAATCAACTTGAGCTTTTTTTTTGAGACAGAGTCTCGCTCTGTTGCCCAGGCTAGAGTGAATGCCGTGGCGTCAGCCTAGCTCACAGCAACCTCAAACTCCTGGGCTCAAGTGATCCTCCTGCCTCAACCTCCCGAGTAGCTGGGACTACAGGCATGCGCCACCATGCCCGGCTAATTTTTTCTATATATATTTTTAGTTGGCCAGATAATTTCTTTCTATTTTTAGTAGAGACGGGGTCTCGCTCTTGCTCAGGCTGGTCTCCAACTCCTGACCTCGAGCACGCTAGGATTACAGGCGTGAGCCACCGTGCCTGGCCGAGCTTTTGATTTAAAGTAAGAGATGTGTAACTCTCCCTTTCACCGAACACTTACAGGCTATTGTAGGATTATTAATTGGCCTAATTACAATATTGCTGTTTTTCAGAGAATAGGGAGGCCCAAGGGAGGGGAGAGAGACAGGAAAGTGGTCAGTGGAACAGTCAGAACATGCCCAACATTTATTAAGTTTACTGTCTTGTATGGGCACGGTTTATGGTGCCCCCAAACCATTACAATAGGAATATGAAAGATCACTGATCTGTGATTTTAAAAAGAATTTTAAATATTTAATTTTAATTTTAAATATTTAAAAGAATTTTAAATATTTCGAGAGTTACCAAAATGTGACACAGAGATGTGAATTGAGCACATGCTGTTTGAAAAACAACACTGATAGACTTGCTTAATGCAGATTTGTCACAAACTTCCATTTTGCAAAACCTGCAATAGGTGCAAAGGACAATCAAACATGGTGATTCCAAACTAGATATAATAGAATTCATGGTAAAATACATCACAACACATAGAGAGATTACATATGCTGGTAAAACAAATAACAGGTCAAGAATGTATAGTAATCATAAGCATATATGCCTAAAATAGAGTGAAGCATATGACAAAACTGAAAACTTCAAATAAAAATTTGGTATTTTAGTGCCAGTTTCTTAAAAGACAAAAAGTAAGCAAAAACAAATGTTTGAATAATATCATGAATAAGTTCAAATTGATTCAGGAAGAACTTTACATTCAATAAACAAAATCATTATTTTCAAGTTATATGAAAGTTTCATAAAATGTTGTCAGAAAAAAAGCCTCATTTCATTTCAAAGAAACAATAACATCGTATAAAATATAGTCTGCTACAAAGGTGTCATATGCATAAAATTAAGAAAAGAATAGATATAAATTAATTTTATATATTTGATTATTAAAAACAAATTTTAAAAACTACTATGATTTTTCAGTTAAAGAGAAGGTAAAAAAGAATCTTAAATATTTTAAAGGACAATGAAAACACTTTAAGTTAAAATTTGAGTTGAAGTAGTGCTAAGAAATGTCTAGGTTACATACATGCTTGTTAAAACATAATATATTGAAAACAAACAACATAAGTCTTCTATCCTACAAACTGAGTGAAGAAATATAACTGTTTCAAAAAAAAATTTAGTAAGTTATAAATGTCAGGGCATAACTCTCTGAAAGAAAGATTCCCCTTCCTAAACATGAGCAGAACAACTGCCACCCCTAAAATAAAACAGCCTTGTATCTTTGAAAGATTCATAGGATAGAAAACCCCCTGGAAAGACCACTGGAGAAATCCAAAATGGGCAAAGTGTAAACCATCAAAATACCAAATGAAAAATATAAAAAAGTACTATAAATATGATCACTGGAGTCAAACATAATTTTAAATCATGTAAATTAATTATAGACTGCTAAATTTGTTTAAAAATGAATGAATTTCCAAAATGAATGACTTTCTGGGGATAAAAGGTTAAAGTGGCATATTTGACATAAATAGAAATAGTAAAAATGGAATATGTGAATTGATAATCACTTAGGAAATTGAAATAGAAATAAAAGGGCACCATGGAAAAAAAAAATATAAAAAATAGAAAGAAACAAATTCAAAGTTTACATAGTTTTGCTGGTAGTTTTTATAAAATTTCCAAAGAATAGATTATTCCCACTAGCTTTTATAATGTTTTACAAGAAAATTAGAAAATATACTGTGACATATGTAAAGTGACAAAAAATTAGAAAACTTGAATAAAAAGGTGGTAAGGTTAATTTATTTTATCAACTCATTTTCAAAACTAGATGGGGACAATGTAAGAATATAAAATAATATGACAATACAATTGTGAACACAAGTTGAAAAAATCGTAAATCAAGTATCTGCCAGCTAATTTTAGCTGTATATTTAAAAATCATACATTATTTATTCCAGGAATTCAAGGATGGGTTAACATTAGAAAGTTGATCAACACATTAAAGGGGAAAAAGTATTAATAAATTACTAAAGTGTTCAAAAAAGCTTTAGAAAACATTTAAAATAAAAATTCTTAGAAGATAAGAAACACAATAGAACTTTCTGTACTTGAAAAACATATATTACAAAATGAAAACTAAAGCTAAAAATGCTATATTAAAATTTATGGAAAAAGTTTTGTTGAATTTCCATTAAAATTGTAACAAAATAGAATATCCATTATCACAATATAATTTAATATAGCATTGACAATCCATAGCAATGATGAATGAGAAGATATATGAATAAAGATTGGAAAAGATAAAATTATCATTTTTGCAGAAGATATATTCAGCAAACATGACAGAATGAACAAATAAAATCTTAGAACTAATTATAGTTCAGGTAGGTCACAGGCTACAACAGCAACTAAAATACATCAATATACTTTCAATGCTAAAAAAAAAAGCAAGAGCAATAAGAAATAATACTTCACCCATAATTGCAAAAAACCATTTTGTATATAGATACACACACATATACACCCACACATTGTATAAATCTAGGATATAACCTAAAAATAAATACAATGCTTAAGTAGGGAAAATTTGAAAGCTATAAAAGAATATTACAGAAAAATTTCTTAAAAGGTGATACAAACCTTGTTCATGAATGATATGACCTGATACCTAATGATCTCATTTTATACTCAACTATCTTGTAAACTCAGTCCATATACAATGAAAATGCCAGCTCAATTTTTTTGAGAAATTGGAATTTATAAGTAGATTTCAAAAAGGAGACTTGCAAGTAGATTAAAAACAAAATAACAAAAAAAGGTGGCATTGCCCTATATGGTAACAAGAAAAATTTTAGTAATAAACCAGTATGGCATATAGAGAAACTCATATCCCAAAATAGTACATAGCAGTGCTGTCCAATGGAAATATAATGCAAGCCACACATAGGTGTTTTTAATTTTTTGTGTAAGTACTTTATAAAAATAAACATGATATAAACATTAATCATGTATTTGAATGTAACCAAAATGTTATCATTTCCACACATAATCAATATACAAAAATTAATGACAATTTATAATTTTCTCAACTAAGAAAATTTGAAATCCAGCATGCATTTGGATTCACAGCATGTCTCAAGCACTCAGTAGCCAGAGGAAGTAGTGACGACCATATTGGGCAGCGTGAACTCAAAATTGACCCATGTATTAATGAACACTACAGAAAAAACTGGGGAAGTATTGTTCCGTAGATGAAATTGGGAAATATAGTACTTTTTATGAAGAAGAATAAACTTGGATACTTAACTCACATTTCATACAAAAGTAAAGTCACATGGAATACAGACCATCACAGGAAAGGCAAAACTGTAAAAGAAAGAAGAAAACACAGAAGAGGGCTTTGTGCCCTACGAGTGAAGAAAGAATCCTTCAATAGGCCCTAAAATAACAAGTCACAAAGTAAACAATGTCCCAGGTTAATTATACAAAAATCAAGATTTTCTACTTAACAAAGAATTTCACACATAAAATTAATAGACAGCTGATAAACTGGCTGGGAGAAGAAATGTGTAATGTTAAAAACAGACTAAAATTCCAGTAAATCAAAACGAAAAAGACACAAAACCCAAAGGAAAAGGGATGTGAATAGGAAATCAGAGGAAAGAAAAGCAGAGTAACACTGATTCTACTTCATAAATCTTTCCTGGAGTTTTAAGACCAAATGGCCATATGACTTTTCAAATTCATTCCAATTGCTCTGTATACAGCTACAGTATTAACCACGCACTTAGAGCAATGGGTGCAGGAGCCCAGAGGTGCACAAAGGCAATGATGTTACCTCCTCTACTCTGCTGTTTTTGTATAATGACACTTGTTTTCTTCTTCTGTAACATAGGAGTTTCATCAATACAAACAGGAATTATTTTCCTTCCCATTGAGTGCTGTAAGTGTATATTTAAATTATATGAACATTTCAAATTTGCCTCTTTCAATAATTGACTTTGTAGTAAATTCTTAGAAACAAATTGGCAAAAGCAGAAGAATGATTACTAATGAAACAAGAAAGCCTATTTTATGTTGAAATATATTTTATAAAGAGAGATGAGTCAATAGTGTCAATGTGTTTGTGTGCATTGATATGTGTGTTTGCCGAGGAATTCTCCTGATTATATGGCAATTGAAATGCTATTCAAGTAATATATGCTTATTAAGCATCTTCCAATGATAATAGTAAACCAGTGGGACCCAGCTGAGGTTTTAGTAATTTTTTTTTCTTCTCCAATATGTGAAAGACCTGGCTTGACATAGGTCCTCACAATATTCTGGTGGATATATATCTTGGAGATATATGAACTTAGATTAAATACAAATCATATTCTTTGTTTTAATTTATTTTAGTACTCACTTTATTATAGTATTGCTTTGAGTTAGAGTGGGCATTTTTGCAGCATTTCCTTCTGGGAAGTTTTTAAGCCCCAAAAGTTATTGTGTGAATAACTCAAGGTATTTGTGTGGGCATACAAATTGTTTCACTCGTCTGTTGAGGGAGATCGGAGAAAAGTTGGGTTTCGATGGTAGTAAGTAGACAAAGGTATTTCATGGAAGTACCTGCACAATTAGGGCTGTCAGAGGATGGCCTGAAAAGAAGGAAGCTAAAGTTGATGGGGAAAAAGAGTTAGAAGTTGTTTAGAATGCAGTATATTTGATGAATTCAAAGCAGGGTAATATTTATAATGTGATGTATTTTGTATGTGTTTTTGTATAGAAAGCAGATTGAAGGTTAGTTATAAAATGTCAACAGTTAGTTTAAGGGGCTTTTACACTTTCTGTTTGTCCTAAAACTAGCTATATATCCGAATCATCTATGGAAGTGGGGAAAAAAAAAAAAAAGCTCAGATGTTCAAGTCCCATCACTAGTGATTATCATTCAATAGGATCTAGATTTCTTCTAGAGGTTAAAAACCTCCATAGGTGATTCTCATGTGATATAGAGCCATAATTTATAGGCTTTGCTTTGAAATAAATAATGCCTTCTTACATAATCATTTTATAGTTATATTAATATATATGAACTTTTGATGGTTAAGTCTGATGTCAAATGTACTCCCCACTTTGGGGGGAAAAAAAAAGAAACCAGTACTCTCTACTGCCACTTGGTGGCAGCATACATATATTGCAAGGGCAATTATTGTAGGAAGCCAATTAAATAGAGTATTTTAGAACTGGAAAACCATATAGAGATCACCTAGTCAAGCTTGCACGTTTTGGAGTTATGAAAACTAAGGCCCATATACATGACGTGATTTATCTCCAGTCAAAGAGAGTTAGTGAAAGAGAATGAAATAAAAAAAGATCTCTGGATTTTTAATTTAGTGCTATTTCCATTAATGTCAAATTATAGCTCAAACTTCAGTATGACAGATTTGGGATTGAGTTCTTGCTCAAATTTACTGCTGTGTGCCTTTCGTCAAGTTACTAAAACACTTTGAGCCTTGCTTTTCACATATGTAAAATGTAAAATGGTGAGGCTTGAATGATATATAGTTTAAGAAACCCTAGAACTGTGCTTAACATGTACAAGTACTTGAAAAAAAATTGGCTCTCATTTCTTAAACAACTTCCATCCATTTAACAGTAAAAGTGCCATTCAGCTAGCAAGCCACCCCAGAGCTGACAACGTTTTGGCAAGAGATACAGGATTTTTATTTTCCACTGGGATTCCTTAGACCTAATATTTGAACTACACTTAACCATCAACTTCTGTTATTTATATTGTATTAATGCATTCGATAGAAGAATTTTTAAAAGTAATATTCGGGAATTTAGCAACTGCCTGACTCTCAAAAAATACAATCCATTATTGGTAGCTAAAACCATAAACAGTATTTTGACAAGAGATCCATATTAGATATGAGTGACATGTACTTTCTTTCCTCTATTAAGAATGATTGCAATTCTTTTAAAATTTGTTTTAATGGGCAGTAATTTTCCTCTGACTCATTTAAGCTACCTGACAAGAAGAAAAAAAAAACCAACCTTCCAGAATTCTTGTTTAAAAGGTGTTTTAAAATAAAGCAAATAAATTTTTGCAACATTTCCCAAACTTTTATCAAATTGGGTGAAGATTCCCAAAGGTCACTATTTTACAGCTTTATCTTTATTTTCATATTCCTCATATGAATGGGCCTAAGAAGTTAGCAATAAAATCAGAGCTTCACTCTCAATATATTTTTAATTTTGTATGCAAACAGTATGAGGAAAACAGACCAATAAAAGGATCAGGAAATTCAGTTACAGAAAGGAATGAACATGGATGAGATTCGAACACTACGCTAAGTAAAAGAAACTAGACACAAAAGGCCATACATTGTATGTCCATTTTTATGAGCATCCAGATTAGACAAATCCACAGAGACAGAAAAAATCTCTATGAAGTTGTTGCCAGAGGCTTGGGGGAGTGGAAAATAGGGAGTGACTGCTCAGTGGTCTGAGATTTCCTTTTGTGGTGATGTCAGTGTTCTGGAACTACACAGTGGTGTTAGTTGGTCAACATTGTCAATGTACTAAATTCCATTGAATTGTACATTCTAAAATGATTAAAATGGTGAATTTTATGTTATTTGTATTTTACTACAGTAAAAAAGAAAGGATTAGGGAAAGACTTAGTGCTTTGGGAAATAAAGTGAACTGGTCAGGAATAAAGACAGCTCTACTACTCAATTTTCTCTCAGCTTTCCCAGTGCATTGGCCTCATCAAAGAGAAATCTGAGCCCATAGGGGTGCTTTATTTAACACACTCTTAAAAATAAGTAAAGATGAATCAGATAAAATCCAACTACTTCTCCTAAGAACATCCATGGCACCTGTTTGGTTAACTTAGCCATATCGACATACACGTGGACATTTCAATGTGCAGTTTCTTCTACTTCAGCGCTTTGCTCATAGCTCATTCGCACACATAGGCACCAGCACTCCTTCAGGCAACCGACCCTGCAGTGCTGGTGGTGATCAGCCTCATGGGAAGAAAAGAAGAGGAGGGAAAAGCCTCCCATTGGCCTGGTGGGCAAGGGACTAAGTGATTGCAGGAGAGGACTGCTCGATTGCTAAGCTGCAAAATTTTATTTTCCCTTTTCCTTTTCATCTTTCCTGTCAGTTCTTGTGCCCACTTTTCCCACATTCTTTCAAGCAAGAAGGATACTAATTGGCTGCATTGTTTTTATTTCTTTGTGAAACAACTATTGTTTTAATTTTCTTGCGGTTCTGCAAATGTTAATTGTTTTTAACCACAAGAAAGCAGCTTTGGTGGTTGAGGCAGGAGTCTCTTGAGAACTTAACTTTTTCAGTTGCAAAGATAAAAGCTTTTTGTTTGAATTGGCTTTTACTGGGTGCTTTGAGCATGGTTCTTGGCTCTTTGACATGGGACAGAAAAGCACCACATTTTCTTTGAGGTTCTAATAAAGGATGATGCCATTTCCTCCTTGGACTTTTAGGTGTTTTTGCTGTGGTCTTTCATAGCTAGATGGGTGTTCCAGGAAGATGACATATAAATAATCTGATGTTTTAGAATTTGCTTTGGCCATTGTCCTAGCCCCATTCTACTTCTTGTAACAAATAGCTTTAGGAGGGCATTAGCCTTATATAGATTTAAATGTATATATTTTAAGTATATGTGTCATATATAAATATAAATATATATTTAAAATTTTATTTACATAGGAATCTGTTGATCATAAAAAATTGAGATATAAAAATAAGCAATATTTTAAATGAAAAGGGCCATAATCCCTCTAATGTAGACATAACTACTTTTAAATTCTTGGACTATGTCTAAATGATATCTATACACCTTTCTACCTACATGTGCATGTGCACACATCCAAACACTATATATATGCTTCAAGTTTAATGAAAATAAATATTTTACATAAATATCTATTTTTGTATATGTGCATATATATTGATCAGGTTTTCATGTCTGTATATAAATGTGTACATATAGTGTGATTTCATTTTTGTATATAAATATAAATCATACAAGTTATTATACATGTATATATTAACAAATATACAACCACCTACTTTCTGCATATACAGAAATGTGCTAATTTTAAAGGGACCAAAATGAACACATTTCTATAATAATAAAAATAGTTGTGCCTCACTGTTTTAATAACTGTTTGTAGTTTTCCACTGTGTGTGCTTCCATAATTTTTATGAACAATTCTTTATTGAATGTTAAATTGTTTTTAATTTTTGCCATTATTAATGGGACTATGAACAATATGGTAGGTAAGATTATTCAAAAAAGCTCTTACAAAATAAAATACTTAGATACACTAGTCTAAATTATTTTTATGTATATTGTTGATTTGGAAGAATGTAAATAAAATGACATGAATGGAGAGGGTTATTCTAATGTGAGAGTTGTAGCTATACTGAGAGTAGATCGCAGGCAAACTTTTGCTTGTGGGGCCCAACAGTAAACATTTTAATAACATCCTCTTTGCAGATCAAGAGGCAAAATTGAAGATATTATGTAGGTACTAATACAACCATTTAAAATGTCACTACTGAAAAACTAAAATCATCATGGTTCATAGGCCATGAAAAATAGGCAGCTGGGTAGATCTGGCCCATGGGCCACCATTTGTTGACATCTGACCTAAAGACTTATAGTGATGGCTGAGACCACATGGGAAGCAAGAGGTAAGACCTGGGATGGGAAGTTAAATTGAGAATCTGTATCTAGTCTCATCTTTAATGAAAGAGTGGACTAGAAAAACACTGAAAGGAAGGAAGGGAGGGAGGAAGGAAGGAAGGAAGACTGCAAGCAAAATCTGTTGGCCTCTTCTCTGAATAGGAAACAAGACAGGAACTCTTGAGAACTTAGAACCCCAGATCTTCTTTCATAGTGTTGGGCCACAAATTTATTTGTGGTCCTAGAAACACCAGCAAAGAAATCAACCTAAAGTGCTCCCAGCTAGGTAGTGCTCCAAACACAAAAGTAAATCTCCTTTGGAGAGGTACACCTTCAACCTTGGCCTCATAAAATTCACATAGACAAAGTTTAGCTAACATGAGCTCATGATCTAAATTTGCACAATAATGAGAAAGTCAGCTACAATGAAAAAGAGTCAGCAAAAACATTCAGTACTAGAATTAGATTCCCAGCACCATCAGATGTTGGAATTATCAGGTACAGAATAGAAAATAAGTAAAAAAAATATATAATTTGAACTTGAGCAAAGAACAAGAGCATTTAAAGAACCTAAGTAAAATCTTAAAAAAAAATTAACACATATGTAATCAATAAAAGTAAAACTCAACGTTTGTGTAAAATGGGCAGATTAAACCTGTAAGAAAAGAGGGAAATGATAACTGCTTTCAGAAATATAGTAGATGAGATTTTTCATCTGATTATATAAGGAGATAAATCCTGGGGAAAAAAAAAGACACATTGTTATTATGACTTACTGGCCCTTCAGCAGTACGGGATACTTCTTAGGGCTTCCCTTCAAACAGTAGCAAGAAATAGGAAAAGACAGAAAAGTCGAGGGGAAAAAAATGTCCACGTATTCATTGTATAGAGTGAAGTAAGCATTGGGCTGGCAGCAGTGTGGAGGAGCTGACCCTTAGATGCTTACATGAAGCTGGGACCTTCAAAGGGGTTTGAATACTTATAACTTAAAAGATTTTTTGTTAAAATTAATGACCAAGTGTTTGGATGAAGACATTAGAAAAGCCAAACAATAAACCCGGAGAACATAGAAGGAAGTAGATAATAAAGATAAGAGCAGAATTTTATAAAATAGAAAAAAAATTGTAAAATTAAGGTGATTACAGGCAAAAATGATAATGCTTTGAAAAAATTTATAAACAGACATGCATTTTGATTAAGAAAAAAGAAAACATGAGGGGGGCACGATGGCAGACCATATAGAAGCAGCCGGCACAGGCTGCTCTCAGGTGAGGATTGAAAGCTGCAGGTGGATGCTCACCTAGGATGGGCCTCCCTGGACAGAGCATTGTGAATCATCGGAGAAAAGACAGGGGACATTCAGGGTGAAGGAGAAGGTCACGGGGTGATCCAGTCGGTAAGACAGGAAGGGACCTGTCGGAGGCATCCACACGTGGGGAAGGACAGGAGAAGAGAACCGCGGGGGCTCCATGCTGCCTCCCACGGACACTGCGGCCAAGCTGTAAGGGGGCCCTGCCTACCACTGCGGACCTCTGGACCGATCAGGGAGCCGCTTGGAGTCTGTGCAGTGGCATCGGACCAGACGGCAGGCACGGCAGGTGGCTCCTGTTCCTGGGTTGCAACAACTGATGCCATTCGCAGCTCTCAGGTTTAGATCACGAGGTCTACACACGGCTGGGTATAGCTGCAGGTGCCTCTGAATCAGCTGGGCAGGCCAGGGAGGGAGCAGGGGGAGAGGATGCTCTCCCAGCTCGGTAACTGAGAGCCAAGCACCCCTCCCCCCGCAGACCCCACGTGAGAAACTCTGCTGCGACTGCCTCTGTGGGACTTGGGCAGGGGAGTGTCCCCGCTGCCTGGCAGCCAAGCTCCGCAGCGCTGCCCCGCAGGCCCCATGATGCCCTGTGGCTCCGCGCCCCCGGTTCCCACGTTGCTGTCTGACCCCATGGCCCCACCCAGGTGTCTCCCGCTCTGCCTCTGGGACCCGCTGCCTGGACTTTGAGGGTCCCATGCTGCTGCTGGCCCTGCGGGTCCACCCCAAGGGCCCAGCACAACCACCGGGCCCTACAGAACTGTCCTGAGGCTCACTTCCCTGCCTGTGGGCCCTGTGGGCCAGTGACGAGGCTCCTGTGCTGCTGCTGGAACCTGTGACCCTGCCACTGTGACTACGACCCACTGCCTGGCAGGAATCCGCCCCCATGCTCCAGTGCTCTGCCAGGGACCCACTAGCCTCCAGCTGCCACCGCATCTGGAACCAATTGGCACACCTATAGCCATTACACCCATAGCCACTGCCTGGGTAGCCTTGCCCTGCTGCCACTGTCACTGCCACACGGAGACACTGGCAGACCAATCTCCGGCAACAACAGCCTCTATGGAGAGGGACTCGCCCAGCCCCCGACTTGAGGTTCCAACAGGAGCCTTGGGGAAAAATCCACCACTCCATATGCAGATCATCCAGCACTGGATTGGACTGTGACAATTGCAGGGGAACAGGAAAACATAGAAGCGCTGCATTACTCCTGCTGGGTCAATCTCCTGGAGCAGGTCACAAAGGCACCGTCAAGGGATCTCTCCTTCTTATTGATTATGAGAGTTCCCAGTAAAGGAGAGCAGACGTACCTGCATTGAGCTTAGAGAAGACGTTCAGATGAGAATAAACCAGCAAAAGAATTCTGGCAACATGAAAAAACAAGCTAGTTTGACACCCTGAAGGGATCACAATGGATCTACAGAAGTGGACCCTAACCAAAAGGAATTTATCAAATGTTAGAAATGGAATTCAGAATACAGATGGCAAATAAGATCAATGGGGTTGAAGAGAAAGTTGAAAATCAACACAAAGAAGCCAAAAAAATATTTAAGGACATCAAAGAAAAACGTGAAAAAGTCACTAAAGAGCTAGATAATCTAGGAAAGGATATAAACACAATTTAAAGAAATGAGAGAGTCATTTAGGGATTTTCAAAATGCAGCAGAAAATGTCAACAGGCTAGACCAAGCAGAAGAAAGAATCTCAGAGCTTGAAGACAAAGCTCTTGAACAAACCCAGTCAGTCAAAGATACAGAAAAAAGAATAAAGAAGAAGGAACAATCACTCAGAGAAATACGAGACTAGGTGAAGTGAACCAAATTATAAATGAATGCCATACAAATTATAAATATCCCAGAGGGAGAAGAAGAAAAGCAGCAAAAAGAATGGAAAACCTATTTGGGGGAATTATTGAGGAAAACTTCCCTGGTATCCCCAGGGATTCAGATATCCAGATACAAGATAGTGATCAAACACTGGGAAGATTCACAGCAAATAGGATATCTCCAAGACACATAGTCATCAACCTGGCCAAAGTCAGAAAGAAGGAGAAAATTCTACAAGCATCAAGATGAAAGCAAAAACTAACCCACATAAGAAAATCCATTAGGCTAACAGCAGACTTCTAAGTGGAGACCTTAAAAGCCAAAAGGGATTGGGGCCCCATTTTTACTTAAGCAAAACAATTACCAGACAATAATTTTGTATCCTGTAAAACTACGTTTCATAAATGAAGGAAAAATAAAGACTTTGCCAGATAAGCAAACACTAAAGGAATTTCTCACTACAAAAATTACTCAGACTGTATTATACATGGATCAGTATAAGAGATACCCAATAGCATAAAAACACCTAAAAATTAAAGCTCACAGTTTTTATAAAACAATAGCACAAGAAGGGAAAACAAAACAAGAAGTATCATTTAACATGATGAACAGAACAGAATCCCACATATCAGTACTAACACTGAATGTGAACAGTTTTAATGCCTCACATAAAAAACAGACTGGCTGAAAAGTTAAAAAGAACATAACCCAAGTATATGATATCTCCAAGAAATACATATAATATGCAGGGACTCACACAGACTCAAGGCAAAGGGATGGAAAAAAATATTCCATGCAAACGGAAACCTAAAGCAAGCAGGTATAGCAGTTGTCATATCAGATAAAATAGATTTTTAAATCAACAATGGTAAAAAAGAAAGACAAAGATGATCATAATATAATGGTGAGGGGAACAATTCAATAAGAAGACATAACAATCCTAAATATATAGGCACCTAACACAGGAGCTCCCAGATTCGTAAAGCAAATTCTACTAGATAAAGCAAAGAAGTAAACAGTAGCATCATAATTGCCAGGGACTTGAAACAAAGCTGGACAGATCATTGAAGCAGAAAATCAATAAAGAAACAAGGCACTTAATTGGGACTATAGTACAAATGCACCTAACAAAAACTTACAGAAAATTCTCATCCCAAACTACTGGGTATACATTATTCTCATCAGCACATGGAACATTCTCCAAGAATGATCACATCTTAGGCCACAAAACAAGTCTCAGCAAATTCAAAGAAATTGAAATTGCACCATGTATCTTCTCAGACCACAGTGGAATAAAACTAGAAATCAATAACAAGAGGAATGCTGAAATCTACAAAAAGTCACGGAAATTAAACAACCTACTGATGAATGATCCTTGGGTCAATGATGAAATTAAGATGGAAATCAAAATATTCCTCAAAGTAAATGACAAAGGGAACACAAGCTATCAAAATCTATGGGATACAGAAAAAACAGTCTTAAGAGGAAATTTCATAGCCTTAAATGCCTACATTAAAAAAACAGACTGCTGCTACTTCTTAATCCTTCTCTTTAATAATATATTCACAGTTGAGATTACAAAATGAAAAGGCAAGGTGGTTCTTCTGTTTAGAGATTGTAAAGATAGGTCATGGTGTTAAAGACTTGGTAAATGCTAAAAATACCAGCTAAGAACAAATGTTTTTCCAGCTATTAACTATGTATGAATTTCTTGGCTTAACTATGTAGAAGATACAGGTTAGACTGTAGGATCTGCCCTTAAAGTGCTTACAATATGATAAAGTAAGTAAAGTATCATTGGCTGTCTAATCCAAGACAGTGTACTATGGCTACTTTTCTCTTATAGCAACATTTGGTTGAGAAAATGTGGAAGTCCTTATGGATTCTTACTTAAAAGAATAAAAAGATTAAAAATTGTGTTGGCAGATGATTTTTCTGTTTCATCTGTGGGAATAAATTGGAAAGTAGCCAGACGAAGGGAAATGAGTTTAGCCAAAAATAAACTCATCTACAGTTATGCATTAATTAAATAATTATAATCTATTTATTTATAATTTCTTCCAATTTATTTACTTCCTTGATACCCAATTAATCATTATTAAATATATAATTAATAATAATTATTACTGCATATATTAGGTTTTTCCTGGGTCCAGAAGAAACTGTCTCAAATTACCAACTATGATCTTTACTAGATCTCCTCACAAAGAACAATTAAAATTTCTGGTCTTCAAGTGAATTCAAATCTAAAACTAAGAAGAGTCTTAGATACCATAGAGAACCCTGCAGAGCCCATTGGTGAAAGTTTGGAAAACATTGGTCTTCTCAAAATTTATTATTGTAGCGTTTTAGGGATCACTACTTGGCCTTTTGGCTCAGCTCAAGTGTAGTGTTTTAGGAAAAATAAATGCAACAAAAGGATAGCAAAATGTTTCTTGTTCTATTATTTGTCTTCTCCATGAAGATATCACTTAGTTTTCTGCACTCAATTTTTCCATATATGAAATTTATTTACTAACATTATCCAACTCCATTTTATCCCCATATAATTTCTGAAACTAAGCAAAATGAAGACTCATTTTTTAATCTCATAAAAAAATGAAATGAATATATAGGAGAATAGTTGATGACTGGGTCCCTTGGAAAGTGATTATTGCTTCTTGTGGTAAGATGTAAAACAAGCTCTGAACTGGGAAAATATTGTTTTGAGTTCTGAATTTGGCAAGTATAAACTACATGATTCTGAGTAAATTGCTGAAATCTTACTTAGTCTATTTTAGTGCCCACCTCATAGGATGTTGTGATGGTTAATATAATATCCTTTGTATAATGTTCAGTGTTCTTGAATATATTCATATCTTTAAGCAACTCACTTGAAGAGGTAGTTAACTTATCTATTTAAATTACTTCTTATCTTCTGTCATGGGCTTATTCCATCACCCTCTGCCACAAACTCATACGTTGAGGTTCTAATACTCAGTACCTCAGAGGGTGGCTGTATTTGGAGATAAGGCTTTTAACGAGGTATCTAAGGTAAAGTGAAGTCACATGGGTGGAACCTAATCCCTGTGACTGGTGTCCTTATAAGAAAAGAAGATTAAGACACAGACACACACGAAAGAAAGACCATGCGAAACCAGAGGGAGATGATGACTATCTAGAGCCAAGGGCAGAGGCCTCATAAGAAATCAGCCCTGTTGACACTTCTCTCACACTTCTCGTCCCCAGAACTCTGAGAAAACAACTTTCCGTTGTTTAACCCTCCTGGTCTGTGGTGGCTGGCTATGGCAGTCCTAGCAAACTAACACATCTTCTTATGGCCTCCTTCTCTTAAGTTGAAAATTCAATATTTGGCATCACAGCTAGAAAAAGAATTAACATTGAAATTTCGTGTTATAGTCTTTCTTTCTCATTCTCATTGCCAGTGATTTCCATATTTGGTTCTATTTTTGTACCTTGTAAACAAAGTGCTATGCCCATTCCTAGTCTTAATTCTGATATACAATAAATATGCAGATACTGAATAGATTTTTAAGAAATGCCACATATGGTATGTGGAATTTATATATATATATATGTATATATATAAAAATATATATATATTATTATACACACATATTCATATATTTGTAATTTATAACTTTTCTCTATTTTCTCCCTTTGCTGGGATCTAGCAGTCTCTGCTTTTGTGACTAGGACATTAAATACTAGTCACTGAGTTTAATTCATCAAAAATTGTCAAATAATAATAATAATAATACAAGGAAAGCTAAGAGAAAGTGATAAAGGGAGGCAGAAGTAGCAATCAGGGAAGGGCAGTACTGCAAAGTATTAGAACCTTACTAAGATTAGTCTAGAGGGAAAGACATTAAATATCACCAATGAGCCCTACTTGTCTTTACTGACTGCTAGAGGCATCCCTGAGTTCTGTTTCTTCTTGGTCTCCAGCCATATGATTACCAGTGTCTGAGAATATTATTTGAACAGTTACAATCACTGAATGAAAAGGGAATAAGTCTTTAGAGAATCAACAGCAATTTTTCCAGCTGATTAAAAAGCAATGTTGACTGGCTCTTGGGAAATCTCAGTGATATTCATAAGCAGGAAAATGTTGGCTTTGGAAAGTAGATAATGGGAAGACAAAAGCAAAGGCTCCGGAACTAGGTTATATCTGGGTTTAATCTTATCTCTGCCACTTAGCTGGATAACCCTGGGCAAGTTACCTCCTTGAAATTCATTTCTTCCAGTATGTAAAATGGGAATAACAACATAATCACAGCATCTTTTTAGGAAGTTAAAATCAGCTATTGAAAGAAAAATACCCAACAAAATACATAGAAAATTATGGGTTCCTTATAGGTGTTTGGTTTTTCATATTCTCTACCACCTTCATTCCTCATCAAAGAGAAAAAGACTTTTTTTCCTCCTCTTTTTTGCTCACAGCAAATACCTCACTGTTATGAAGTTGAAGATTAAATAGAAGATTGGAAGCAAAAGAAAAGCAGATATTCATGAGAATTCCAAATTAGAATACAAATTTTCTTTAGGCACCTATTTGGGTTTGCTACTTTGCTGTTTACAGTACAAAATTAAATTTAAAAGTCATAGTTCCTCACTTCTAAGACTTTATAGTACTCATTTACAAATTATATACCTGAATCATATAAAGTTTTCAGGATTATGGATTTTGCCGTTTTGATATTTTCATTAAAATCCCTATAGGCAAAAGGAGCAATGACTTCAGTACAGAAAACACAAAACACTCCACGTAAGCAAACTATGTATGTATTTACTTATATGCATTTATATCTTACCATGTTTCATACAGCATTGTGGTAGCTTACAGGAATATACACAATGCAGTATAATTGCAAAAATATTTAATACAAATAGGGTTAGGGTAAATATAGAGTAGGAAGAAGAGACTAGGGAAATATAATCAGGAAAAAGTATAGTTACTCAGGTTGTACCACTATTTTGACTTTAAGATTCTCCCTGGATAAAACAACATAGTAAACATAATTGGTTACAAAAGCCACATTATTTGCAGGTACCAGACTGTATATTACCAGTCTGACACCAAGGCACAGAACAGAAACACTATTCAAGGATAAAGATTATTAAAAGTTTTTAGTGTGAAAGTATACACACTTCAACCTTGGACATATAGTTAATCATATATCAAATTATGTCTTAAAGTCATTAGAAATAGTTTGGAGTCTCTGACAGCCATATAAAGCTGATATGCAACATGCAACACTCAGGAAGGGTTTCTGTCCACTTTTTCAACATCTGAACAGGAAAACAAAGAACATGTTTAACAACGATAATGAAGAATAAAATAAACACAGGAGGCTACAAAAGCCAAATAACATGCGGAGGGAAAGTATGAACAAAACCAAACCAAACCAAATCTGGTTAAGAACTGGGGCCCATAATTGCATAAATCCTGTGGAAACATCCCAGAAAAAATACTAGAAGAAGGACCCTACCAAGCTTATTACAGTATAATCCTTTTAAATGCCTTTATCATCTATGAGTAAAGGTGAGTCCTCCACTGTTCAATGACCTCAATTTATCACCTATAAAATCGTGGACACAATTAATAGTTGATGTTTTGCATCTGTTTGGGGTAGTTCATAATACTAAAATATGGCCCTCTTCCATGTTTATCCACATGGTTGAAGTGGAAGAGTTGTGTTCATACCACGTGACCCTCACCTCTAGGTCTATTTGGCTAAGTCAGGGATGATCACCTGAGCCAAATTTGGTAACTGAATCCTTTTCTGAGAAAAGTTGAAACTGGCGCATCAAACTGCAGAGTTGTCTGTAGGACATTTCTATCCTCTGGATTGCAAAGCCATTTGTAATTTTGCAAAAACCATTCTTTAAAAGAAGAATGAAGCAGGTATGCAGGGAGAAGCCAATATGAGGAAGTGAGAAAAGAGAGAAAGAAATAGAAAGGTAGAGAGAGGGAGAGAGGGAACACTAGTGCAAGCAAGTGAGAGCAGGAGAACAAGATGGCAATTCCAAATGCAAGAGACACTGAGAAAGAACAAACCCTTCCTGGTTTCCTACTGCATCCCAGGTAACCATCTGTGCCTGAGGGCCCACTGTCTCACTACCCCTGGTTACTGGGAGATTCCCATATTCTTCCAATAAACTCCTTTCTCACTTAAGCTAGCACAATTAAATTTTTATTTGTTTTAACCAAAAATTGTGATTTGTATAGTTATTAGGCAAATTCTCTTAAAATGCACCTAAATGTTAGAAAAAATAGAAAGTGACAATATTTCCTAATACATAATTTTTTGTATATATCACTGAGAATAAGAAAGAAAGTAGGTAAGAAAAAATTATTCAGGGTAATAGACATTAGTAAATTGAAATAAGAAAGGAGGAAAAAAGTAGGTTAATGGAAAAGCAAGGCATAGAAAAAGATAAAATTGTAGGCCAAGTGAGGAGGGAAAAAAATACATATAAAGTAATATGGAGGACAAAAAAAAAAAAAGAAGTAAAAGCATTTGAGTAGATTTAAAGCAGGGAATATCTAGTTTCCAACTCTGACGTCAGAGTGTTTCCATGCCTCTAAAAATTTCAAACTATTTCCAGAGTCTGAATATTTTCAGATCTCAGGACAAATGGGAGTTTACATTATTTTTTGATGAAGAACCTGGGACAGCTACAGAGGCTGAGTTTTGTTTTGCTGAATGGGTAGGTATTCTTCCTTGGCTTTCCTTCCAAGTTGGTCATGATTAGAGCAAAGAAATGCTGATTATTATTTAGTTCAGAATACTCTGTTTGATAAAATAGAAACAAATTTGGCTAAGTGATTTGGCTCCTCCAAATCTTAGTGAATGAACATAGCGAAAAAAATCTTTCAGCTTAATGAAATATTCCTTAAAATATACTAATGTAAGTACTTTAGTAGAGAATAAAAACAAAACAAAAATTCAGGTAAAGGGTTGAAATGAAAGTATACACAATTGCATTGTTTCCTCCCATAAAACTCTCTTTTTAATTTGAGTGGACAGTAAATTGAGAATACCTGACTCTGGGCTAAGGAAATCTAAGCCTTCTCTGCCACACTCTATTCTCTTGTGTCACTTAATAAAGATACAAGTTGGAAAAATAGTGGGAAAAATCAATCTCCCAGATACAAAGGGCTGCTCTTGGAAACATGAAGATTGTTGTAGTTACTTTGCTCTTCTGGCCTCTAAAGTCTCCATCTTAACCTTGGCACCACAGGGAGAGTGACTTTTAAAACCACTTCTCCATTACCCATTATATGCCTGTTTAAAAAGAAAAAAAAAAAAAAAATCAGTTCTTTTCCTGTGCTTTCAAACAGCCATCTTATCCAAAAATCTATCCGAGTTGTTACAGCTCAACTTTGCCTGGCAAGGGACCTATGGGAAATTTCTTATTATTTGAAAGATTGGTGCCAGTGTGTGTGCCTGCCAAGAAGGAAAAAGGTGAAGAAGAAACAGCCATGGCTATCAAACACACCAGTGGCAGAGCTATCTGTACCAAGGTGTGTGAAAGCAACTTCTCAAAAGGTTAACCTGTCAGAGCTTGCCTTCTTGTTACATTTTATTTTGGAAGTACAATAAATATTGACCAATGCTCCTAGCTTTCCTGGTTTCCCAAAGTCCCCTGTATTCATGTTTTATTATCTACCAAGAAAAAGGGTACAGTATTTTAAGTTACTGCTCTCCACCTATATTATTTACAGTCATTCTTCATGGCCTCTCTTCTTCAAAGAGAGTAGATTGAAACATCTCTCAGAGTCTCTGTTTTGCATCACCACCATTTACTCCACAAAGACAAGTAAAAGACACATTTTTGACTTCTTCTTTCCCAATTTGAGTGCCCTTTATTTTTTTCTTTTGCCTGATTGCTCTGGCTAGGACTTGCAGCACTATGTTGAATAGAAGTGGTGACAGTGGGCACACTTGTCTTGTTCTAGTTCTTAGGGGGAATGCTTTCAACTTTTCCCCATTCAGTATGATATTGGCTGTGGGTTCATCATATATGGCTTTTATGATTTTGAGATATGTTATTTTTATGCCTAGTTTGTTAAGGGTTGTTATCATGAAAGGGTGCTGAATTTTGTCAAATGCTTTTTCTGAATCTATTGAGATGATTATATGGTCTTTGTTTTTGCTTCTGTTTTTGTGATGAATCACATTTATTGATTTCCATATGTTTAATCATTCTTGTATTCCTGTAAGGAAGCCCACTTGGGTATGGTAGATTATTTTTTCATGTGCTGTTGAATTTGGTTTGCTAGTATTTTATAGAGGATCATTGCATCTATATTCATAAGAGATTTTTTTTGTTACGTCCTTTGCTGGCTTTGGTATCAAGGTGATACTGGCTACATAGAATGAATTGGGGAGGATTCCCTCCTTCTTAATATTATGGAATAATTCCTGGAGTATGTATACCAGTTTTTCTTTGTAGGTCTGGTAATATTTGGCTCTGAATCCACCTGGTCCAGGGCTTTTTTTATTGGAAAATTTTTTATTATTGATTCAGTATCATTGCTCATTATTGGTCTGTTCAGGAGTTCTATGTCTTCCAAATTGAGTCTTGGGAGGTTGTGTGTTTCCAGGAATTTGTCTATTTCCTCTAGGTTTTTACTTTATGTGTGTAGAGGTTTTCATAGTATTCACAGATGATATTTTGTATTTCTGTGGTATCAGTTGTAATATCTCCTTTTTAAAATTCTGATTGAGGTTATTTGGGTCCTTTTGCTTCTATTCCTGGTTAATCTAACAAGAGGTCTATCAATTTCATTTATCTTTTCAAAGAGCCAACTTTTTGTTTCATTGATCTTTTGTGGTTTTTTGTTTTCCATTTTGTTTAGCTCTGCTCTGACCTTAGTTGTATCTTATAAGTCTTCTAGATATTGGCCTAGGCAATAATTTATGAAGAAGACCCCAATGGCAACCAGAGCAACAACAAAATAAATACATGGGAGTTGATTAAATTAAAAACCTTCTGCATAGCCAAGAAAATAATCAACAGAGCAAATATAAAACTTACATAATTGAAGAAAATATTCACAAGCTATATAACTGATAAAGGGCTAATAACCAGAATCTACAAAAACCTTAAGCAAATCAGCAAGAAAAAATAAAAACTCCATTAAAAAGTGGGCAAAAGATAAGAACATAAGCTTCTGAAAAGAATATAGAAAAATGGCCAATACACATATGAAAAAATACTCAACATCACTAATCTTCAGAGAAATATAAATTAAAACCACAATGAGATATCACCTTACCCCAGTTAGAATGGCTTTTATTTAAAAGTCCAAAAACAATAGATGCTGGCATGGGCACAGAGAGAAAGATACACTTTCTCTATTGGTGGGACTGCAAATTAATACAATCTCTATGGAAAACAGTATGGAGATTCCTTAAAAAACTAAAAGTAGACCTACAATTTGATCCAGCAATCCCACTACCAGGTATTTAATCAAAGGAAAATAAGTCATTTTATCAAAAAGACACCTGCACTCAAATGTTTATTGCAGCACAATTCACAATTGCAAAGATATGGAATCAATCCAAGTGCCCATCGATTCATGAGAGGATTAACAAAATGTGGTATATGCATACCATGGAATACTACTAAGCCATAAAAAGGATGAATTAATGCCTTGTGGAACAATTTGGGTGGAACTGGAGACCATTATCCTAAGTGAAGTATCTAAAGAATGGAAAAACAAACGCCACATATACTCACTATTAAATTGGAACTAACCAATGAGCATACATGTGTACAGAGGGAAGTAAAACTCAGTGGAAATAAAGTGGGGAGTATGGGGAGGAGGGGATGGGCAAAAACTTACTTAACAGGTACAATGAACATTATCTGGGTGATGGGCACACTTATAGCCCTGAATCAAGCATTACAAAATGATCCAAAACCATTTACACCCCTATAATATTTTGAAATAAAAAAAACTCAAATTGTACCTCAAATGTACATTTGTTGATATATTCTGCCCATAATGAACTCTCCCTTCTTTGTCCTCAAGCCCTGTCTATAAAATCTCATTTTAACTTAGAGGTTGTCCCATACAACAGCTTAGCTATTCAGTCAGCATAGCTTACATCTTCAACACAATTATAAGCCTCCGTAGAGCTGGAACCTTACTTTTTTGTGATTTTTCTCAGTATCTATGCTTACTGTGACAATAAGTACATTCATGTTTCTAAATATTTGAAGTGTCTCAACTTAATAAATATCATTTGAATGAATTAATGCATGAATGGGGAGTATATAATAGCCAGCATCATGTACCATCCAATATATGTAAAAAGCAAAAAAAGCAAAAACAACTAAATAAACAAACAAGAAATAAAAACAAAAACAAAAAATTCCAGAACACAAAGAGCCAAAAACAAAGAAAAGGAGGAACAGAACTTTCTGCAAAATATCCCTTTCTTTGTGGGGTCATTCTATGAAACTCAGGATGCTCCTGAAAGGTCTTGATGGCTGAGCAAGAATGTTAAACAAAGGACAGTCTCCCAAGCCTATTCAGCCCTGTCACTAGATGCTTTTATACCTCCCAGGGATTTTATTTAAAACATACATTTATAAAGGCTTTCTAGATAAGAGATATATAATTTGTTACATATTTAAATCTTCATTTCTGCATAGGTTTTCTCTATTATTGGGTTTCAAAAGATTTAAATCAAGTACATGATAATTAAAAATTAGATATTATTCTCATGTCCAAGTTTTTTTTTTTTTTTTTTTTATAGCAAAAGGCTCCATTCTCCAGAGTGCTTTCCAATTTCCATAGGTGCAGTTCTCAAGTGAACTTTGCTCTGGATGGTGGGACATGTAAATGAATCGTTTGTTTATGTTTTAAGAATTCTTAGCATGGCTGTAGGAATGCATAAAATAATATTTAAGCAATGAAAGTCACTTCCTCAGAATTATTATTTCTTTCTGGTTGGGATACTGTCTGCTCTGATTAATAAAAATTTTCCTCTATAGTGGTTTTAATTTTGTTTCTGATGGGGTCCTAGGATTTATTACAACATCTACCTTGCACCAGGTTTTCTTTGAAGTACTGACCTTATAGTTTCTGTATCATGTAGACCATACAGGTAAGTGACAAGCTGGATGTCACAACTCTGAAAAAGTCAGATTTTTCAGAGCTACTGAAGTTTTCTATGCCTGAAGGCCTTAGACAGATGCCAATCTTCCTTGCTACTTCTCTGGGCCCTTTTAATAGACTGAGAAGCTCCTCATGGACTTTATACAGGGTCCCTGTATCAGCTTCTCAGTATTCTTCCACCTTGAGTCTGGAGTTTTGGCCTCCAGGTGATGTCAGAGATACAGCCCCAGCCCCTATCTGTATATGGCCTGGGCACGGGACCAGAGCCTGCAGGCATCAGCCTGCTCTCAACTCTCTAGATTTTATTTCTCTCTTAGTTTCTGAAAACTGGAGATGTTTCTTTCTTCTTTTCAATCTCAGCTATGTGTTCTTAAATTTTTCAAAATTCACTCAGCATTTCTATGTGTTACGAGCAGGAGAGTGACATTCAATTGAGCTTACTCTGCCATTCTGTGGGCATATTTGAGACCCAATTTACTAGCTATTTGTTGGATTTCATTACCTGGGTATTTCAGGCACCTGAAACTCACCATGTTCCTAATTTCCCTCCTTATTGTTAATAATTTTGTTCAGAGTCTGGACAACATGAATTGGAATTAAAGCCGGTGAGTGGTTTTATCAGTCAGTGGTACAGCGCAGGAGGCTGTCATAGACGGACACATCTTTTCGCCTCTCAGGGGCACTTAAAATAAAGGTAAACTTTGCTTGCATTTTAGACTTGAGAGGCATCCATGCTGCAGTAAACTATGAAGATAGTTTAAGAAACACCACAATAGCTCCTTCTGTCTAGAATACTCTTTCCCAAGGTATTCATTGGCAGCCTCTTCCTCCTCATTCAGGTCTCAGCTCACACACCACATCCACCTCGAATTCTTTCTTGAACTTCCAACTAAAACTATTTTCTTCCCCGCTCCATTTGTTCCTTTATTCCTTTATTTTTTAATTGCATTTCTCCTCCATAAGATTCTAGTTCCATGAATAGTGCCTCAAACATTGTGCGATTTCAATAAATATTTATCAGTTGCATGAATATAGTATTTTCTTCCCAGGAATAAATCTAACCTCTATGCCAACTACTAAGTGTATGCCGCACTTCCCATTTGCTTGCAAAGTCACCGTGTGATTGGTAATTTAATTTAATTAGTAATTTTGCAAAGTGCGTGGGGAAACCCAGGATATAAAAAGCAGTATGTAAAATCAAATGCTTTTTATCCCACATATTCCAAGGCATTTTACAGATTAATTATTTAAATACTGTAGGTCAATGACCACAATGGCAGAGAGCAAAGCTACTGCCTGATCTGATGATGTAGCTCACCCAAAGCAATGGAAAGGTATTACAAAGAAGTGGAATATTGCACAGGGTACTAGGGTATTCTTGCTCTCCTATTTAACAAATGCCACAAAATCCGATGTCTACACACCAATCCCTGACTAATATCTTGGCTTGGAATATTAATGAAATAATATTACAGCTTCCCAGCAAGGAAGGCTCTCCAATAGTAATTATCAGTAATGTATTTTTTCTGTTCAAAGCTGGGTATAGAAAAATAATCAGGATAACCATATGAAGGGATATAAAGTAAAATATTACTGATGTAATGACATGTCATAATTAGTGAAAATTGTGATCTTTAGCAAAACAGTGCCGATGGATTTGGAGGTTCGAGTCATATCCAGTAGTTATAGTTTTGTGATTGTTTTATATCTATGTCTGTTTCATTAGATTATGAGTTCTCAAAGTAAGTAACCATGTCTTTTCATCCTGTACCCTCCAGACTAACCAATGTGGTACAGAGTAAATGCTTAGTATTAGCAGCTGCTGTTCCTACTTGTCTGTACTGTCTTTATTTCAGTTTTCTGAGCCTGAGGCAAAGCTTGCATGGAATGTACCCAGAGCAGCAAGTTAGGAAAAAGTAAAGCGATGCAGGAAAGAGGGAGAGCAACACAAGCTGGTGCACTGCCAAGCTTCACAAGGAAACAGCCAGTTGCACTTTCCCTCGGGATGTCTCCAGGGAGGCCATTACCGAACCAAAGGAAGTTGAAACAGCATGTCAACAATTCTTGATAGGGTTATACTTAGGTATTCCCTTTTCCTATTTGCTTTAATTTGTCTCATCTGATTTTGTTACTCTGTTTCCTCTTTACTGATGTTTTTTATATTAATCAAATACTTTAGGTATTCCATAATTCTTTTTTCTTGGCATTGTGATTAAATCTCTTACAATGATGTGGAAAATTTCCATCACCTAAAGGACAGAATTTTTTTCTCTGTGTACTTTAAAATTTGAGTTAGTTTCTATTTCTATTCCTTTAGTTATTGTTTTTTTATTGTTGCTATTGTTTTTCTGTTTGTTTTGCATGTTAGAAAAGTTTTTCATTGTAGATTGTACAATGAAAATTTTATGTAGTTGGTTGTTGGCTTTACTTACATTCCTTTAAAAGATAGATGTTATTCTGACATGCAGGTAAATTACTTAGAGACAGTTCAATCTTTTCAAGGCTTGCTTTTAAACTTTTCAGAGTGGATCACAGAGCACACTTTAGTATATGGCTAAGTTATTTCTTATACCCTTTTGTGGGTTCTACCTGATGTTCTGTTTATTACAAGGTTTTTATACTCTGGCTGGGCTAAACACAAACAATATCTTCTCCTGTGTAATGTCTAGGAATTGTTCTGCTTACTCTTTTCTAATGATTCTTTCCCTGATCTTCAATAGTTTCCTCTCATGTACTTGTAGGCAAATCCTCAACCAAACATGCAAGACATCCTCACTACACATCTTCATATCTCTTTGTCAGCTTAGTTTCCTCCTTTCCAGTAGTTGAGCCCACAAATTCCAGTTGCTTTGGCTTCCTTGAGATAAGATCTCTGTCCAATTCCACAATTTCTTCAGGCTTTGTTTGAATTTTCTCTCCCTGCACAGCAGTCTGGAAACTGAAGTAAACTGTGTCCTTCTAGGGCTTTCTTGGTGTGTTTCCCCTTCTCCTGGGATGACAGTTTTGTGCTGCCTGTTGGTCAGTGTGGCTCACACCTATAATCCTAGCCCTCTGGGAGGCCGAGGTGGGTGGATCGCTCGAGGTCAGGAGTTCGAGACCAGCCTGAGTGAGACCCCATCTCTACTAAAAATAGAAATAAAAATTAGCTGGACAACTAAAAATATATATAGAAAAAATTAGCCAGGCATGGTGGTGCATGCCTGTAGTCCCAGCTACTTGGGAGGCTGAGGCAGGAGGATTGCTTGAGCCCAGGAGTGTGAGGTTGCTGTGAGCTAGGCTGACGCCACGGCACTCACTCTAGCCTGGGCAACAAAGTGAGACTCTGTCTCAAAAAAAAAAAAAAAGAAAAAAAAAATCAGACAGGTTTTCTGATAGTCCTTTCTTTTGCTTTCTTTGGGTTTGATTCAAAGTTCTTTTTCTAGCTTCTTTAGCTAGAGAATTAGATCACTGATTTGCAGTTCATCATCTTTTTCTGTGTACATTTAAGTTTCTAAATCTTATTTTTATGTAGCTCATACTTTGATACACAAATTTTGATAAGTTCTATCATTATTATTATTTGGTTCAAAATGTTTTTGTTATTTCTGTTGTTACATCTTCTTTGATTCAGGAGGTTTGTTTTTGTTTATTTGCTTGTTTTTCAGAAGTTTATCACTTAATTTCCAAGAATTTAAAGATTTCCTATCTGTATTTGAATCATTGATTTTTTTTATTTTAAGTTTACTGTAGTTAAATAATATACTATGAATGATTTCAATCAAAACTTATTGGGACTTGATTTCTTAAACTACGTAAGTTAAACTTGGTAATGGTCTATGCACATTTTCAAAGAATATGTTTTCTGTACAAATTACAAAGTTTTACATATGTAATTAGGTCAATTTTTAAATTTTTGTTCAAACCTTTCATGCACTAATATTTTGTCTGTTTTATTAGTTATTGAGAGATATGTAAAAAATTCTATTAAGATTGTTGATTTGCTTATTTTTTGTTTTAGTTTTGTAAATATTTGCTTTATATGTGTTGAATCTAAGTAGCCGAGTGCCTAGAGATTTAGAATTTTAATATTCCTAGTGTGCTATGGTTTGAATGCTTGTCTTCTCCAAATTCATGTTGAAATTTAATTGCTATTGTTACGGTGCTGGAAGGTGGAACCCTTAAGAGGTGTTTAGCTTTAGTTCAGGAGGTCTCCAATCTTCATAGATAGAATAATACTATTATTATGAGTGGGTTTGTCCCTTCTTGAGCAAGTGCTTGTGTGATCATGCTCACTTTCTCTCTTTCTCTTGCCTTTTCTTGCCCTTTCTGCCACAGATGAATGAGGCAGCAAAAAGGCTGTTGCCAAATGCCAGCCACTTTATCTTGGGGTTCCCAACCCCTAGAAATCATAAGCCAATACATTTCTGTGCATTATATATTTCCCAGTCTCAGGTATTCTGTTATAGCAGCACAAAATGGACTAAGACATAGTGTATTTTCACCTTTATTACTCTAAAATATGTTTGTAAATACATTTTTGAATGTTAACTTTGATATTAACTCTGAATGTTGTTTTTAATTTTTCCTTTTTTCCTTTCTGTCTTTGATGTGTTTTTTATGCACAGTATATTATTTTCAATCTTTTTTTATAATCATTATGTGTCCTTATAATGAAACTGAGTTACTTCTATGCAACAAAAAAAGGCCAGTATTACAGCGTTAGTCTTGCGTGTGGCACGTTTAGTTCATTTGTCATTTTGATTATTATCAAATGTTTGGATCAATACTTAATTTGTTATTTATTTTCTATTCTCCAATGTTTTAAGGCCCTTTTACTTTTTTGTCTTGCCCACATTTGAGCTAATAAAATGTTTTAATTTAATTTAATTTGTATGATTTTTATTACAATTTGTTATTTATACATTCCTTTACATAACTATCGTAGGGATTACAACATGCAAACTTGAATTATTACAGTTTATTTTTCTTTTACCATTTCTATATAAATCTAGAAGTTTGTAATACTTTGACTTTCTTTCTCCTACTGCTCTCCTTTCATTTTGTTTTATGCATTTTAGCCTGCATATATTTTAAAACCTATGAGGCATTATTTTATTTGTTTTATATAGTCAAAATCTATTGACATTTATTTGCATATTTGCCCATTCTTCTTGTATTTCATGTTCTATCTGGGATCATTTTTTTTGTTCTTTCACTATTGTGAAATAATACTCTGAGTATTTCTTTCAATAAAGAATTGCTTATGATAAATTCTTTCAATTTTTTGGTCCAAAATTATCTTCATTACATCTTAAGAAATTTTTTTTTTTGTGTGTGGAAAATTCTAGTTTGCTTTTTTCCCTTTCATTACTTTAATATGTGTGCATTTTCTTGTGACTTCCATTGTCTCTATTGAGAACACAAATGTCAATTTTTTTTTGCTGTTAATTTGAAGGTAATGTGTCTTTCTCCCTCATCATACCTTCTCCCCAGATGTTTTTTTGGTTTTAAGAATGATTTCTATGATTTGCCTAAATATAATAATCTTTGCATTTATTCTACTCAGGGTTTTCATAATTTCTTGAATCTGTGATTTGGAACTTTTAATCAATTTTGGAAAAAAATTGGCTATTCTATGTTCAAATATATCTTCTGTTATGTTCTCTCTTCTTTGAAACTTGAATTATATTTTGGTTCAACCTCAATTTCCCCATTTTCCACACTTTTTTTTCTCCTTGTATTTTTCCTCTCTGACTTCTCAGAGATCTCCCAGTTCTCTAACTGTGTTTTCTGCTCATAAACCAATGTATTAACTCTTAAATTTAGTTGTACTTTGAGAATGCCCCTTTGATTATTTTTCCATATATTTCAATTTTTTTTGTAATATTCTTCATCTTTTCATCCATTTGCTATCTTTAATCTATTTTCTTGAACATATTAATCCTAAATATTTTAATGTCTTTACCTGATAACAAAAATATGATGTGTAAATTTCTTTCTATTTTCTTTTCTTCTCTTTAAGTTTTAGTCATATGATTCTCTCTTGGTAGGTTTAGAATTTTGTGATTGAATCCTGGTCATTTTATTTGGCTTTTCAAATAAACTATGTATTTTATATACATAGTTTTTTATCATGAGTTTATCATGATTAGAATTTGTTTTTAATGATTAATAATTTAGAAAAATTTCTTTCAGCTTCATAATTTATTATCAATAATGTTACATTGATTATCATCAACTGCTTTTAAATTTGACAAAACCTCTATCTGTAGATTACTTCTTCATAAATACTGTAGTGTTACAAATGCATTACTGATGTCAGTACCACTACATGTTTGTGCATTACAAGAATTCTAATTAATACTCCTGTACCATTCCCATTACACACACACACACACACACACACACACACACACATGCGTGCACCCACATGCACACATTCCATTATTGATCAAGTATATTCTTACAGGAGAAAATTTCTGTTGTGACTAAGTATTGATGAGAACCAAACATTTTATTTACATTTTATGTCTGCTGATTGAAATAATTTTCTACAGAACAGCTTCTGGCTTCATACTTTTCAATTCTTTTTTTTTTTTTCCTCCAGCCTCACATACTTTCAGATCTATGAACTATCGGACATGGCTATACTGTAAATGGATTGAAATGTCCTTGTGCCTCTGTGTCCTAGTGCCAGTTAAGTCAGTAGAGTGGGCAGTAGGAGCATTTCTGGATGTCATTCCTATGACAGAACAATAAATCATTCACTGTACATGGTGCTGTTAAATCACACAATAGCCTCAACTCAAACTTCCCTTTAGCCAGATCCCAAAAAATCCCGTGGCCATTTCAGTATGACCCAATACGAAGAGAACACTATGGAGGGGAAATTGGAAAAGAAAGAGACAGTAGTCTTATCCGATTGAAGTGAAACTATATCACTTTTGAAAATTTTGCAAAAGCATATGATTACATGAACTAATTTCTAGGTCTTCTTCTAAAATCTAAAAAGGCCCACCCATAGAGTGTGTGTCCCTAAAGTTTAAACCTCATTAGCTTCAAGGCAAATCTGCCTGTTATATAAGGTAGTTGAGAAGAGGTAAGAAGAAAAGGGTTATAAAAAGAATGATGAATCATTATAAATAGACCAAAGGTAGTTTTTTAACAAGAAAATAAGACAAACTAGCTGAATGATGGGACTCAGCTAACACTGATGCAGAAGAATATTAAAGGGAACAAGAAATTGCAACAGAAATTTCACTGGGCAAGATATAACAACGTAGCAGGTAACATATTTTTGATCACTTATTATGTGACTGGGCCTATTCTAAGCAATTTAAATATATACTCTCATTTAATCCTTATAACATATATGTGAGGCTGGTGATTACTTTGAGCCTTACTTTGTAAAATAGGAAACCAAGGCCTAGGTAGGCTAAGTCACCTGCCCAAGGTCACATAGCCAGTAAGTAGTAGCCATTAAGTTGGACCTGGGTCTGTTGGATTCATTGTTTATGCTTTTAGCCACCTTGTTACAGTAGACAAACTAAAAGTTAGAGATACTGAGGCTATTAATTATAATTTAGCATGACCAGCAATATAGAAATTTTTTTTTACTTATAGCTTATATTTATCACATAAATTAGTACATGAAAATCACCTACTCCTATTCTTATTTTGCTAAATCCAAAATAAGACTTCTTTTTTCAATAGTATGACCTAGATGCAGCAGTGACAGTTAACAAATATTTATTCACTGACAAATATTGAGAAAGTTTAATAATTCCCAATTATGAGGCCTGAGAAATATCATGAGAAGAAACTAATGTTTTCAGAGCTTTTTAAATATGAAAAATGGTATTTAAGATTTTAGCATTATATACAACATTGGTTAATTATTAATGGTTTGGGAGAATCAATTTTAAATTTCTGATCTGCAGGCATCTAAATTCACAACAATAATGTTTTCTGCATCAATGATAGGATGAAAAATGCAGTCATGTATTTTATTTCCAGCTGGGTAGAAAAAAAGTCTATTTGGACTGTTAACTTTTGATTTTTTTTCTAAGGCAAATGTATAGGTAATTTTCATTCCTTGATTAGGGGAAAAGTGGTAGAAGAGGACAATACTAAGAATGAAGCAGCAAGACTGTTAGCTCCCACATCAGGCAAATTATCCTTATACTACCTGTCAATGTTGTTAACAGAGACTGTTATTTTACTAATCCTTATGATCCAAATGATTTGTTTTTTATGTTTCAGGGCCCAGTAGGTGAGAGAGTGGATTTGTTAAGCTGGGTGGGTTTATCCTTCTTTTATGTGTTTGTTCAATTTTATGTTCATTTACTTACTGTACACATATGGCAATAGAAGCTGCTAAAGCAATCACTGTTATCCTGCAAAACAACAAAGCACAGAAGCAGATGTTGTATTTCTAAGATTTTTTTTCAACACAGGATTATTATGATTAAAGATCCTTTCCTCCCCTCCTCCTTTGAGGGGAGCCAGGGGTTGCTTGCCGGAGGCTTTCTAATGACTTGGGAAAAGGCTCAAATATCCCCCCATTATGGCAATCCACCCCAGGAGCAAACCAAACATGAACATTATAAATTTAGTTTATTTCTCAAAATTACATGGATGAAGAAAATCACCAAAGTGGCATCATATCATGTTTGTTATAGTTGTATTTGCTACATTGAAAAGGCAAAACACAACATATTTTTTCAAACAGAGAAAATAATTATGTACATCGAAGGCTGGCCTTAGAAAAAGAAGATTTAATTCACATCGGGGCAAGAGGTTAGCTTTTGTTTTCAGCCATGTGGCTATTTCAAGAATTAAACATCATGAATAACACAGGAAATAGAGGTATAGTCTAAGAAAGGGAAATAATACTTTGCATTAGGAAAGAAAATTTAATGTTTAAGACTTTTTTCCTTTTTCTAAAGAAAGGTGCCTTATTGCAAATAGGTAGGAATGCTAGAGTTTTTCTTTTTTCTTTTTTTGAATATTTGACCTCTAAGGGGAGATGACTGAAACTGCCTTCTTTGAACATCAACCTTTTTAAAAGACATTTTTCCTTCTCCCTAAGGGCTATTTGTCTCTTGATGGTATTGTCTACATTTCTCACCAAAATGTAAGCATTTGTCCTTGCTCTAGACTCTGAGGTCTCCTGATAAGAGGAAAGCTGAAAAGGAGGAGAATTAAAGGTCAATATATTTATTTTGCTTTCAAGTGTGCATTGATGTGTGTGTATTGGGGGAGGGAGTGGGCTTGAGTGTGTGTGGGAGGGGTATAAATACTTTGTGATGCTGTCTACTTATGGGCTTATAAAGTTTGAACTGCATTAGGACAAGCATTACCATTAGCGTGAAGAGGAGAGTAAAACTTAATTGCAGTAGCTTCTAGCTGAGCACATAGGGCAATAAGTAAATGATACACATTAGTATTGCATTCACCCCTTCTCCCTCTCTTGTTGAAGCTAATTGGAAATTTCAATCCATTTCAGACAATCAACACAACTGTCAGTCATTTTACGTAGCACAATTTGTCCAGGAGGAAGAAAATGGAATATACTTAGCAACAGAGCTCAAGTGATAGCCCATGGGTCTTAGATTTTTATGTGATCATTAGTTGACTTGCACACCATAGGCAGTTCCCAAATTTGCTGCATGTTAGGATCGCCTGGGGAACGTTGAAAAAACTCCCTATGTCCAGGCTTCTCCCTAGACCTAGTAAATAAGAATCTCTGGAGGTGGAACCCAGAAACCAGTGTCTCTTAAAGCTCTTTAGGGAATTCAAATGAGAAGATAAGTTTGAGAACCACTTCAATAAGGAGACAAACTTATTTCACACACATGAAATAGAAGCAATTCATATATCAAAAAGAGATTTTATATATATAATATTTATTTATATATATTTCAACATATGTTTATATATTTCAATATATACTTATTTATATATTTAATAATGTATATTTACTTATGTATATTTAAATGTATATATTTCTTTTTCTTCTCTTCATTTTGTTTATGTTTCAAATAGACTTTGATATGAAACAATTGAAGAGCAAGATGGCTGACTAGAGTTGCCAGGCACTTGTTCTCCTCACAAGCAGGGATCAAAACAATGAATGAACAACTATATTTTGAGTGGAGTGACTGAGGAAGTATGCTCAAGAACACCAGGGGAGCAGCAAAAACCCTGTGCAGCACAGAAGTCTAGGATAGCATCAAAGAGAAGGGAGCAAGGCACCCTGCCTATGCCACAGTTTCCACTGCTGTGATCAGCTTGGAGTCAGGGAGACAGCTCATCTTTTATGGGGAAGAGGTGAGCTGGAGACTCCCAGCAGTTCCTCTTCCCCGTCACCACCAATGTCATCAATCCTTGCTACAGGAGAGTCCTCCAGTCATCACAGGACCTAAATCCAGTTTGGAGAGTTGCTGGGAGTTCACACGGCTGCATTGCCCCAGAGTAGGAGCCCAGGTTGTACACCCTCACCTCTGCAACCTAGGCTGCTATGGCAAAGCACTGTCTTGAACCCAGACTCGATACTAGAGTGTGTTCTGCCCTGGAAGCCAGTATCTACTGCCTTTCTCCTACCTTGAGGCCCCACTGTCATTCTACCATGTTCATGAGTGTCTTTAGCACCATGACCCTGGCTGCATGTAGTCTAGACATGACAGAATGATCAAGTTCCTGGCATCTAAAACTATAGGTCATTCCTCTCCCCAGGGAACAGGTGGACCTGCACAGCAGTGAGGCTGTAGAACAGCCTGCTGTCTCACTGTGCCCATGCATACCCACTCCAAGCTTAATAGTCTAGTGGCTGCCCTGCCTCCTGAAGAGACCATCATACAATGCACCAGCCCTCCACATGTACTCACATCTGGACTGACAACCAGTCTGGCAGCAGTTCTGCCCACCAAAGAGACCACAGTACAGCCAAAGGGCCCAACAGTGAGTCTGGCAACTGACTTACCTTCCTGAAGAAATCACTGTGCGGCCATCTGGCCCACTATGTGTGCATGCCTGGCCCAACAGCCAGCCCAATGTAGTCCCACCACCCCAAAAAGCCAATTGCATAGCCTGTCAGCCCACCACTTTTGAATTTGCCCAGCCTGAAAACCAGCTAGGCATCCCTGCCCCTAGCAACACTGAATGACTAAAGTCACAAACTTCCATAGCCTAGTCCACTGAGGGAATCACAGATATTGCTGATGAGAATTGCAGCAGAATAAACTGCATGAGGACCACACTACTGAGTCCACCGAGTACCAAAGGCAACATACCATACCCAATTGATACCCTAGGTCCCTGTAGATGTACATAAAAAAAAAGTCTCTATGAAAGCTACTCTATAAAACTGGAGAAAGCAACTGTTCCCCTACATGTGTAGCTATCAATATAAAGAGATAAGAAACATGACACACTCAAAGAAACACAATAACTCTCAGTAACAGACCTCATACAAAGGATATGTATAAAATGCTTGAAAAAGAATTCAAAATAATGATCTTAAGGGAACTTAGCAAGGTCCAGAAGAATAAAAACTATTCAATAAAAACACAAAATCAATAAAATCATAAAATTAACTGAATGAGAAATTTAATAGAGATAGCTATCATAAACAAGAATCAAACAGAAACCTTAGAGCTGAAGAATTCAGTGAATGAAATAAAAGAATATAACTGAGAATTCAAAAACCAACTAGATCAAGCAGAAGAAATAATTTCTGAATTTAAAGACAGATCTTTTGAAATAACCCAGTTAGAGGGGAAAACAAGAAACAAGAATTTTAAGAAAAGAAAGCCTACAGTAGTTATGGGACATTATTAAGTGAACGAATGTTTGCATTATAGGTTATCGGAGGGAGAAGAGATAGAGAAAGGCACAGAAAACCTATTAAAAAAATAATAGCTGAAAAGTTTTCAAATCTTGGAAGAGATATAGATATACAAATCTAGGAAACTCAAAGGTCTCCAACTACATTAAACCTAAAAAGATCCTTTCTGAGACACAGTATAGTCAAACTGTCAAACATCAAAGACAAAGAAAATTCTAAAAGCTGCAACAGGAAAGCATTGAATCACATTTAAGGGAATTTCCATTAGACTGTCAGCAGATTTCTTATCAGAAACCTGGCAGGCCAGGAAAGAATGGCATGAAATATTAAAAGACTAAAAGAAAAAACTATCAATAATCAATACTATACCCAGCAAATCTATCCTTTAAGTATGAAGGAGAAATAAAGACCCGCCCAGACAAGTAACAGCTAAGGGAATTCATCACTACTAGAAAAACGCTTGTAAGAATACTTAAGGAAGTTCTACAACTGAAAACAAAAGGATGATAATTATTCTCTTTAAAACATGTTAAACTATTATGTAACCTCACCAGTGGAGGTAAATTTGTAATTAAGCTCAGAATACCCTAGGGCTGTAATGATGCTATGTATAACTTTCAATCTTCTAGTATAAAGTTTTGAAGTTTAAATGGTCAAAAACAACAGTAGCTATAGTTAATGACTAAGAAACACTCATAGACAAGGATGTAAAGAAAACCATAAATTGTTGAGGGGAAGGAAAAAGTTTAGAGTATTTTTATAGTCTATAACTATAAGACTGTTTATGTTGCCCCATAATAAACACAAGAAAGAAATTACAGCAGATACACAAATGAGAAAGAGAAAGAAAATAAAACATAGCACCACAGAAACTATCAAATCACAGAGGTAAACAAGAGAGGAAGAAAGGAACAAAGAATCTACAAAACAACCATAAAAAAATTAATAAAATAGCAGGATCATAGTCCAAATGAATCTAACAGACATTTATAGAACATTCTATTTAATGGCTGAAGAACAAACATATTTCCCAACTGCACATTGAACTTCTCCAGGATAGATCATATGGTAGTGCACCAAACAAATATTAACAAAATTTAAGAAGATAGAAATTATATCAAGTATCTTTTCAGACCACAATGGTATAAAACTAGAAATTAACAAAATAAAAAACTTCAGAAACTTTACAAATACACAAAGATTAAATGACATGCTTCTAAATAAACAATGGATCAAAGAAGAAATTAAAAGGGAAATTTAAAAATTTTTGAGACAAATGAGAATGGAAGCATATGATACCAAAACCCATGGGACACAACAAAAGCAGTTATAAGAGGGAATTTTATAGCAAAAAATACCTACATCAAAAAAGAAGAAAAATTTCTATTAAATAACCTTATGATGCACCTCAAGACACTAGAAAAACAAGAACAAAGTAACCCAAAATTGGTAGCAGAAAAGAAATAATATATCATGTAGCAGAAATAAATGAAATACAAATTAATAACTTAAATAACCAAAAAAAAACCAGTTGTTTTTTTTAAAGTTAAACAAAATAGATAAATCTTTAGCTAGTTAAATTAGGAAAAAAGAGAAAAGATCCAAATAAATAAAATCAGAATTTTAAAAGGAGACATTACACTGATACCACAGAAATATAACTATGTGCTAACAAATTTGATAACACAGAAAAAAAATGAATAAATTCCTGGACACATACAACCTACCAAGATTAAATAACGAAGCAACAGAAAATCTGAAAAGACCAATAATGAATGAGGAAATTCAATCGCTAGTAAAAAGTCTTCCATTAAGCAAAGCCCAGGATCTGATGGCTTCACTCCAGAATTCTATCAACCATGTAAAGAAGAACTAATATTAATTCTCCTCAAACTATTCCAGAAAATTAAAGAGGAAGGAACACTTCCAAAATTATTTTACAACATCAGCATTGCCCTGGTTCCAAAACCAGAGAAAGACACAACAAAAAACTACAGGTCAATATCTCTGATGAACATAAATGAAAAAATTCTGAACATGATACTATTAATAGCAAACTGTAGCATTAAAAATATCATTTACTATGATCTAGTGGGATTCATCCCAGGGATGCAAGGATGGGTCAACATCTGCAAATGAATAAATATGATACACCACATTAACAGAAAAAAAGACAAAAAACAAATGATTATTTCAGTAGACACAGGGAAAGCATTTGACAAAATTCAACTTCCTTTCAGGATAAAAACTCTTAAAATTTAGATGTGTACCTCAACATAACAAAGGCCATATATAACATATCCACAGCTAATATATTCAATGAGGAAAAATTTTCAGCTTTTAAGATCACGAATAAGAAAAGGATGTCCACATTTACCACTTCTATTCAACATAGTACTGGAAGTCTTAGCCAAAGCAATTAGGCAAGAGGAAAAATAAAAGGCATCCAAATTGGGAAGGAGGAAGTCAAATTTTCCCTGTTTGAAGACCACATGATGTTATATATATAAGCCCTAAAGACTCTACCAAAAATCTCTCAGAAAAAAGTGAATTCAGTACAGTTGCAAGGTATAAGATCAATATCAGCATTATTTCTATATGCTAATAATGAACTATCTGAAAAAGAAATCAAGAAAACAATCCCATTTACAATAGCTACAAAAGAGATAGATACCTAGGAATAAACTTAACAAAGGAGGTGAAAGATAACAATACTGAAAACTATAAACATTGATAAAAGAAATTGAAGATGACACAAATAAATGGAAAGATATCCTCTGTCCATTGATTGGAAGAATGAATATTATTAAAATAGCCATACTATGCAATCTACAGATTTTCTGCAATCCTTATCTAATATCAATGACATTCTTCACAGAAATAGAAAAAAAGCAATCCTAAAATTCATAGAGAACCACAAAAAACTCCAAATAGCCAAAGCAATCCTAAGCAAAAAGAACAAAACTGTAGGTATCATAGTACATGACTTCAAAATATACCACAAAGCTATAGTAATCAAAACAGCATGGTACCAGCATAAAAACAGACTCATAGACCAATGGAACAGAATAGAGAATCCAGAAATAAATCCACCTATTTAGAGCTAACAGATTTTTGAAAAAAAATGTGAAAAGAACAGACATTGGAGAAAAGACAGTCTATTCAATAAATGTCATAATACTGGGAAAATTGGGTATCCACATGCAGAATAATGAGACTAGACCTGTACCTCTAACCATATATAAAAATCAACCTAAAATGGATCAATGACTTAAATATAAAAATTGAAACTGTAAAACTACTAGAAGAAAACATAGGGAAAATGCTTTATGACACTGGGCTGGGCAAGAGCTATTTAAGTAAGACCCAAAAGCTTGGGCAACAAAAACAAAAAAAGAAATATGTTATTACATCAAACCAAAAAGCTTACACACAGCAAAGAGAACAATTTACAGAGTGAAGAGGCAACTTATAGAATGGGAGAAAATATTTGCAAACTATACATCTGAAAGGGTGTTAATATCCAGAATATATAAGGGACTTAAACAACTCATCAACAAAAACCCAAATAACCTGATTTTAAAAATGGGCAAAGCAAAAGACCTTAATAGACATTTCTCAAAAAAAGACATACAAATGTCCTACAGGTATATGAAAAAATGCTCACCATCACTAATCATCAGGTAAAGGCAAATCAAAACCACAATGAGATATCACTTCTTTCCAGTTAGAATGGCTATTATCAAAAGGATAAAAGGCTGGGCGCAGTGGCTCATGCCTGTAATCCCAGCACTCTGGGAGGCCGAGGTGCGTGGATCGCTCAAGGTCAGGAGTTCGAGACCAGCCTGAGCAAGAGTGAGACCCCATCTCTACTAAAAATAGAAAGAAATTATATGGATAACTAAAAATATATATAGAAAAAATTAGCCAGGCATGGTGGTGCATGCCTGTAGTTCCATTTACTCGGGAGGCTGAGGCAGAAGGGTTGCTTGAGCCCAGGAGTTTGAGGTTGCTGTGAGCTAGGCTGACGCCATGGCACTCACTCTAGTCCGGGTAACAGACCGAGACTCTGTCTCAAAAAAAAAAAAAAAAAAAAAAGGATAAAAAACCCCAAACATTTGTAAGGATGCAGAGAAAAGGGAATACCTACACACTATTGGTGAGATTATAAATTAGTACAGGCATTGTGGAGAAACATTTGGAGGTTCCTCAAAAAATTGAAAATAGAACTACCATATGATCCAGCAATGTCTCTACTGTTTACATATCTAAAGAAAATGAAATAAGCATGTCAAAAAGACATCTGCACTTCCATGTTTATTTGCAATAGCTAAGATATGGAATCAACCTAATTGTCCATCAACAGATGAATGGATGAAGAAAATGATATATACAATAGAATAGCATTCAGCCAGAAAAAAATTGAAATTCTGTCGTTTGCAACAACATGGATAAACCTGCAGGATATCATGCTAAATGAATAAACCAGACACAGAAAGACATACCATGTGATCTCACTTATCTGTGAGAGCTTAAAAAAATGATACCGTAGAAATAGAAAGTAGAAAAACGGTTGGCAGAGACTGGGAAGGGAAGGGCAGATGGGAAGATGGGGAGAGGTTGCTCAACTGGTCAAATGGTACAAAGTCACAATAAGATAAGAGGAATAAGTTCCAGCATTTTATTATACAGTAGGGAGACTGAATAACTGTTAGGTATTGTATATTACAAAATAGCCAGAAGAGAGGCTTTTTAATGTTCCTACCACAAAGAAGTTATAAATGCATGAGGTGATATACTTACTACCATGATTTGATCATTATATAACATATACATGTATGGAAATATTAAATTGTACCCCATATATATGTGCAATTACAATATGTCAATTAAATAATTAAAACATAGGTTCCAAATAAATGAACAAAGAGTCCAACCAAGAACAAAACTTACTCCTCCCCAATAAAATATAGTTGGCGGTAGTATAACCTAGATCTGGTAAGGGCTTCCTCCATTAGTGTCAATATTTCATGCCCTTTGAACAGTGGTTCTCAAAGTGTGGTCACCAGATCAACTTTATCAGCATCACCTGATAACCTGTTAGATGTTCAGATTCTTGGGCCCTGCCCCAGACCTATGGAATCAACAACTCTGGTGGGACACAGCAATCTGTTTCAACAGGCATTCCAGGTGATTTTCACCCACTTTCAAGTTTCGTGCTTTGGTAGAGGACCAAGTTGTTCTTAGTATAGTTCACTACTAGGTAGAAGGGAGTAGCACAGCCAGAGCAAAGATTTGGACTAACTAAAACTATTACAGCAGCACTTGTTGTAGTAGTAATGGAGAATGCCTTTTCTGTATTTGTTGGCAGAAACTAGTATCTGAAAGCAGTGGCAGGGATATTAAAAAAAAAAAATCTTCACATTTCAACATAGAGTAACCAGCTACTAAGAAATTTAGGAGAAACATGATCTAGGTTGGACAAATCAAAAATTAAAATTAAGCACGTATGGACAAAATCCTTCTTTACCCATTCTGGGGGAGGTAAATCTGATTGAGTAAAGGACATTATTAAATATCTTTACAGAACATCTCCTTCTGCTTAGTTTATTGGTTCTCAGTTTTGGCTGGACATTGGAATCATCTGAGGAGCTTTAAAATTACTGATATTTGAGCCCACTATCAGAGAATCAGCGATTCTAATTTTATTGTTCTGGGATGCAGCCTGGCATCAGTATTTTTAAAGAGCTCTTCAGGTCATTCTAATGTTCAGCCAAATTTAGAAACCACTGCTTAAGCTTTTGAACTGTTCCTTCGAAGCAGACTTCCTATGATGAGATCCAACTATAGTTGCATCTTTTTTTTACTCTCTTATTGTGAGGTAAAATGAACTCACAGCAATCTTTCTTACAAGGACCTCACTAATCCTTTCTGTGCCTACTGCTACTATTTTAGGCTGGACACATTTAAATTTTTTAAAAATTTTTGTAACATAGATTCCCAAGATGTTACAGAGTATTGTACAGGGAATTCTGTGTGTTTTTCACACAGCCTCTCTGAAAGTTGACATCCTGCTTAAATACAGTATTAATATATTATCAATAACAAGAAATTGACATTGGTACAGTCCATAGAGCTTATTCAAATTTCACTAGTTCTACATGCTGTCTTAGTCTGTCCAACAGGGTAAGTTATAAACAACAGTAATTTATCTCTCAGTTCTGCATCCTCTTTATAAAGACACTAATTTCATTCATGAGGGTTCTGTCCTTCTCATCTAATCACCTCCCCAAAAGCCCCACCTCCAAATATCCTTACACTGGTGATTAGGTTTCAACATGTGAATTTTGGGGGGATACAACATTGACATCATAGTACATGCACTTCATATTTTGTGTGCATGCATATAATTTTACCCAATTCTATCACATATGTAGCTTCAAGTGACCACTAGCAAAATCAAAACACAAAACTGTACCATCACCTCCAGAGCTTCCCATCTGCTACTTCTTTGTAGCCACACTCACTCTCCTCCATCTGTAATTCCTGGCAAACTCTAATCTATTGTCCATCTCTGCAATTTCATTAGTTCAAGAATGATATAGGAATATAATCAAGCATTATTTAATCTTTTGAGGTAGGCTTTTGTTTCACCACTCAGGTTCATCTTAATTTTAGTATGTATCAATAGTTCATTCCTTTTTATTACCACATACTATTCTGTGGTCAAATTATACCATAATTTGTTTAAACTTTCACCCGCTGAAAGGCATTTGGATAGTATTTTTTAAATGCACCATTTTCATCTGTCTTTTAACTGATATATTTAGACCATTTACATTCAATGTAATTACTGCTGTATTAAAGATTAGGTCTACCTTTTTTTTTTCTGTCCTCTCCATTTTTCATTCCTCTGTTTTTGTTTTTATTTTCTTACATTCCTATGGGCTACATGAAAATTTTTTAGAATTCCATTTTAATTTATTTATAATACTTTAAGTATATTGTTTTGTATAGTTTTCTTAGTGGTTGCTCTAGGTATTACAGTATTTGTATGTAATTTATTATAGCCTACTGGAATCAGTGTTTTATTACTTCAAGTGAAGTTTTAACTTTACTTCTAATTAGGTCTTTTGACCTTTTACACTTTAAAATTATTATTTTCTTCAGTTTTTTCTACATACATTGAGAACCATGTCAGCTGATGTCATAAGTTTTGCTTTAACCATCAAACAAAGCTTAAGAAATTCATGAGGTGAATGATTATTATAGTTACCCTTATTTTTGCCCATTCCATTGTTCCTTTTTCCTTTCTGTAATTTCTAGTCTTCTGTTACCATTTTCTTCCTATTTGCAGAGTGTCAATCTCAATATATGGTATGTGAGCTTCCCAGTGCCTTTGAGTATGAGTTTTAGAAACACTGAGTCTGGATGGCTTGCTGCTGCTGGGTGAAGGGTGGGATATATTGGGCCTATTGGCACAACAGGTGATAGCAGATTAGGCCTGCAAGTGTTGATGGGTATGGGCAGGAGGATGAGTCCCCATTTGAGCTATGCTACTGCTATAGTGATCAGGTCCCCCTTCACCCCAGATGTGGGGCAGAGACTCACTGCTGCTGTCACTGCTTTGTATTGGGCCATTTTGTCCCAGGTCTGGGGTGAGGTCCCATTGAATCTACTGCTGCTATAGATCACAAGACTGGATCCCATTTTAGAAATGCTAGATCTGAATACATAGTCTGAATCTTGCAGCATCTCTGTATCTGTTTTCTATTGCTGTCATACAAATTACCATACATTTAGTGTCTTAAAGCAACATAGATTTATTATTTTACAGTTCCTTATGTCAGAAGCCTGACACAGATCTCAAGGGGTTAAAGTAAAGGTGCTAGCAGGGCTTCATTCCTTTCTGGAGTTTACCAGCTTCTAGAGGCCATTTGCAGTCCTTGGCTCAGGCCCACTTTCCCCATTTTCAAAGTCAGCAACATTGCACCTCCCTAACCCTGTTTCTACTGTGTCTCCTCTCTCTCTTACTACAGATGAGACTAGTTCTCTGTATTTGGCAACTCATGTGATTAGATTTGTTCCATGGTAAAATCCAGGGTAATCTCTCTATTTCAAGGTTTGTAGCTTTAATGATATCTGCAAAGTCCCTTTTGCCATGTAAGGTAAAATATTCACAGGTTCTGGGAATTGGGGCCAGGATGTTTTTAGGGGCCATAATTCTGCCTATCATACCCTCAATGAATGGCCTTGAAAAAAATTTTTTAGCTTTTCTAGCTTTATTTTTCTTAAATATAAAACGGAACAAAAAATATCTAGTTTATATAATATTATGAAAATAAAAAATGCAAACAGTCATATGAAAGCAACTAGTACAGAAAATAAGAGTTCTTTTTCTTTAGGATTTACATTATTCTCAGAGTTCATGCACTTGAACAGTTATTTTTTTAAAAAAAGAATTAGGGAATTGTACAGTCCAGGTGCTATGATGTTGTCTGAATTATCTGAGAGGCAATTAACAAGCACATGTATAAAGCATTTGATTTCCTCTCGTGTTCTTTATTAGCTCCTCCTGTTAAATCTATAAGCCCTTGTCTAGCTCTAGCCAGTAGAGTCAGAGCTTTTTTACTGCTTCACCCTAGTTCAATGTAAATTCTCTCTACATCTCTATAATGTGTCTGGAAATGAATATGGTTGTGGTTCTCAACTCTGGTTGCACATTGTAATCACCTGAGGTGCTTTCAAAACAGACTGATGCCAAATTCCTACTTATAATGGATATTTGGACAGGGACCTGGGAATGAGAAGTTCTGGCTTGTGGTTCCTGGAGCCAAATCACTACACTGAATTAAATCATTTGAGAGATCATTTCTAAAGAGGAATTTGTTGGTCATGACTAATGCTCTTCTTTTGCCAATATGCTTGATTTGTGCGGATATGAAAAGAAGGAGCAGTTTGGCCCCTTTATCACATCCTTATGCTGTAGAATTAGTGTAGCTCAGAGCAGGTACCTTCGGATGCCCACTATTTTCTCCTGTTCCCAGCCTCATGGACTCATATACTCGGGCAACTTTTAACCCACCACATGGTGGTGGGAGTCAGGTCTCCCGCTGATAAAAATAGACATTCCATGGGACCCATTCGGAGTGCAGGTCAGTTCAAGACCTATCTCATGTATCATCTAAAGCAAGTAGAAGTGATACTATATTTTCAGCATTCTTTCTAGTCAGTTGTAGGGAGAAGACAACATTTATTAGGTGTCAGCTGAGTGGGCAAATGGGCTCTTTCCTTTCCCTGCCCACTATGTGCAAAATTAAGGGTACAATATTACCTCTGGAAGGGATCAACTAGTTCAAATAAATCACTGAAAGATGAGGAACCCGGGGCTGAGATGGTTAATTTTACATGTCAACTTGCCTAGGCCATGATGCCTAGATATTTAGTGAGACATTACCCTGAGTCTTTCTGGGAAGGTGTTTTTTTTGCATGAGATTAACATTTAAATTGGCTTTGAGTAAAGCAGATTGCCCACCATAATGTTGGGAGCCTCAGCGATCAGTTGAAGGCCTTCATAGAACAAAAACTGACCTCCCCAGAGCATGAAGCAATTGTCCTATCAGACTGCCTTTGTACTTGAATGGAACTCTTCCTGGGGTCTCCAGCCTGCCAGCCTACCCTGAAGATTTTGGATTTACTATTCCTCCACAATAGTATGAGCTAATTTTTTTTTAAGTCTCTCTTCTTATGTATATACACACCCTGTTTGTTCTATTTCTTTGGATAAATCTGACTAATACAGCAACCCATATAGATAAAGGGATGAGTGTAAGTTCACCCAGGTAGAAAGTGGTACAGTGAGAACTAGAACTTAGTCTCATGACTCATTTACCCACAATTTCACATGAACACTAATCTAGGACCACGGTCAGTAAGCTATGGCCCATTGATTAAATTCTACATGGCTCCCAGTTTTATTAATAAACTCTTATTTGAACACAGCCACACCCATTCATTGAGGTACTATATATTGCTGTTTTCATGCTAAAACAGCAGAGTTGAATATTTGCAATAGAGAAGTATGACCCATAAAACCCAAATTATTTACTATCTGACCTTTCACAGAAAAAGTTTGCTGACCCCTAACCTAAGATGTTATCTGATTTCTGATCACACTACAGGGAATAATTCATGCTCATTGGGTCAGATTTTCAACCTCATATTCTCCTTGGGTCAATGGTCTCTTAAATGCTAGCCCTTCCAGGTGGCCAAATTGGGGCGGCATGGCTCAGGATGTAGAGGTACCTCTTTCTAGGTTGGTCCCACTCATGCTGCTCCCTGACTGTGGTTCTCAGAACTGGGCAATCCTCTCCACGCCCCGCTCATTCCTCCCTGGCTCTGGCTTCACATCCTTGATAATAAATCTGTTTCTTGTTCTCTCTCCTAAATGATTTGTTCTATGGATTGATAATGGAGTAATATTTTATTCCATATAATTTGTCCTTGATATTGTCCATCTTGAAGTCTCTGTATATGTCTTATTTTGTCCAGTCACACCCTGTCCTCTGCTTCTACTGGATAAAACCTCATTTTGCACAATGAATTTGGCTTGATGCACTGAATTATCCATTTAGAAGCCATACGTGGCCTGTCCCTGGGTTTCAGCACAGAACTAAAACTCCGATCAATGTTCATATTTAAATCGACCTACTTGGCCAGAAACTTGTTTCAGCATTTACTTTACTACACAAGTAACTTCTATCTTTCCACTGATGACAAAAGTATAATGTTTTATTACCTAAATTATTTGGAGAATTACTTACAGTATTCATTTCAGGGAACATTGTAATATGGAGACTTAGTGTGATAGGATTTTTCATTATATTATTTCCAAATTGTTGAGTTAGGCTTTGAACTTTGGCCAACAGTTTACAAAAAAAGAATTGAAAAATTAATAGGGGGAAAGACATTTGATGGCATGAAGACTAAAAGATTTGGTTTTGAATCAATAGTTTGGCTCATGGCAAAATAACTGAGACTTTTTTCTCTCCTTGGTAATATTCTACTCTTTGTTAAACATTTTTTAAAATATAGAAGTTAATAATCAAAATACACAGGGCTCTGTTTCATTTTTTAAACAAGCCTATATCCAGATAAGGGTAGAATTCATCTTATAACTAGAGCCTTGGACTTGTGACTCTGGCTCTGTCTTTCAACCATGCCTGTTAAATTTTGTCTTACTTTTTGGACATTAGGTAATGGTTTCTGCTTTTATTCCATTCCTTAGTATCCAGCTAGTTAACTCAGAATAAGGGGATGCAATTCTTGACTGCTTGGGTTCAAATCATGACTCTAAAACTTACTTGATGAGTACTCTTGTGCAAATTATGTCTTTTTGTCTTAGTTTTATCATCTATAATACAGACAATTATATTACATCTCTAAAGAAGTTTCTGTGAGGGTTAAAAGAGAAAATCCACACAGAGTAAGAACTTACCAATTCTTGGAACTTAGTAAAAACTGTAAAAAAAGAAAACAAATGTTAACTATTATAAATGTCCCTCATTTCATGGATAATATAGACTAGTTTACATAGGTGTAGAATTTATATATACACATACATTTCATATCTATGTCTGTGTATATATTCATATTATATTAATTAAATTGAGCAGCCAACATTCATGTCTAACCATGTCCTCTGTGAAATGTGGATTTCCTGTATACAGAAATGTTGCTACAGAGATCTGTTGCTGCATAACAAAGAACTCCAAACTTAATGATGTATAAAGAAAAATAGTACGTGCACAGATCCTGTGGGCCCGCAATTCAGACAGTGCACAGTGAGGATGGCTTGTCTCTATTCCATGACTGATGTCTGGACCTTCAGCCCATGGGGATTCAAATGGCTGGAGCAAGAATCATCTAGATGCTCATCATTCACATGTTTGGCATCTGAGATGAGATGACTGAAGACTGGGCCCACCTCAGGCTGTTGACTGCAGTGCCTACACATGGCTGCCCATGTGGCTTAAAATTCTCATAGCTTGGTAGGTAGGTTTTACAATAGTGCCCCAAGAAGAAGTGTGCAGAGATCAAGCTTTCCAACAGAACCAGTCAGAAGCTTCATGATCTTCTATGACTTAGTCTTAGTTCAATATTACATAGCATTCCTTCTATTATACTCAAGTGTAAGCGTTGGAGAACTATTTTCTATAAAGGGTCAAATACTATATATTTTAGGCATTCAGATCCATACAGTCTCTGTTGCAACTACTCCATTATGCTATAAAAAGCTATAGACAATAAATATAATAATGAATATGATTACATTTCAATATTCACAAAAGCAGGCAATACCTAAATTTAGGGCACAGACCGCAGTTTGGTGACTTCTGCTCCATTAGTTGAAACCATAAAAAAGCCTGCTTGGCCAAATTCAAGGCAAAAAGACATAGAGTCCACCTCTGGATGAGAAGAATGGCAAAGAATTTGGAACCCTGTATTAAAACCAACATCTATGGGATAGTTCTATGGGGTCTGTCTTTGTATTCTTTTCCTCACGTGCATGGTGGATAGCATTAATAAGTATCTTGCTAGGTTCTCCATAAGCCTGGGTCAAGGACAAAGTTGAAATATGAACTTAATGACCTTGAGTCTCAAAACAATTACAATTACAATTGAATTACAATTCCATGCAATATCTCATCATAATAAATATACCATAAAATAGTTTTCAAAAAAGTAGTTGCTTCCTGTAATTTGGTACAAGGCAGACTTTTATTAAACTTCTATTAGCTGTTTGAATTATTCAACTTTGGTTAGAAAATATGACTTTTGTTTTGTTTCTTTCCTAAAGAGATCTGCAATTTCTCAGATCCGGTATTTCATTCTATTGAGAAGATGATGTAGGTTTTTATAATTGGAAAAAGTAGGGCAGGCTGAGTTCACTCAGATCACACTAATGATTACTGAAATAACCGAAATTAGAACACAGGTTTCCCAATTTTCCTGTCTGGTGCTTTTTGCTTTTTTTTTTTTTTTGGTAGGTGCTGCTGTCTCTTGGGCCTGGCAATAATCATTTTTGACCTTTACCTCTCCAGGCTATTGTAAAGTGGTTTGGGGCTTTGTTAGCTTTCTTATAGGTTTGTGCTAAATTGTGTCCATAAAGTAGGCTGAATTCCTCAGGGAAGTGTGATAGCTGTATTACTGCATTATTGCTTTAAAATGTTGTGTTGGTTACTTTTCCTTTTGTCCAGCTGTATCTTGAACTTAAAGAATACATTATCCAATATGAAAGATGTGCATCTGGTGAAAAACACTAATTTAAGGGAATGAAATTCCTGACGATTGCATCTGTCAACCCTTAAAACACACTGAGCTTCATTAGTAAATTGACTACCCTTAGATCTTTCCCTTGGAACAGATCGCATAATCGGCCTTTGTGTTGATTTTTCATCCTGTTCTTTAGAGACAGAACAAATTAGAATAATTGGCTGGTACAGGAAAAGCACAAAGAACTTTCTTATATTTTTGTTATGCATCTATTAATAGGGGTTGAAAATGATATCAGAGGCATAAACGTGAAGCTCAGAAGGGCAATGGGGAAAGAATGTTGTTTCTTTAAAAATATCCTTTCAATGTTTGATCCAGAAAAAGAAAACAGAAGAAATGTGAACCTGAGGAGAATATAAAAGAAATCATATGATTTTTTTGCTAACGACACGAGTGTGAAATTAGTAAGAATCAGGAGCAATCCTTTTTCACAAGGACTCAGGAGCAAATGAAACCATAAATACTCTCTGCTCTTGGAAAACCTTTTGTAGCAGCAATCATGGGAGGGGAGAGGAAATGCGTCAGGGCATAGGTGTTCAGAGCAAAGAGAAGGAAGGAGAACAAAAGGAGAGAGGATATTTTTAGAGCTGTCATTTTGAAATTTACCTGCTTCTGCTTCAGCGCTGCTTTGCCACCGTATTGGTCCAGTAGAAATCTCTCAAAGCGGGAGCAGCCATATTTTAAAATAATAGGATCAGAGCCAGTGACTTTAATCAAGGTCTCCTTAGTTCAAGTGCATGGAGGAGAGTGTGGCGAAAGAGTGAGGCCACGAGAAATTGTTCACTAGGTGAGTTTTCCTCAAACCTCGTCAACTGGGAGAAATTGATCAAGTCCCTTGACGGAAAGCAAAAACATTGAAAGCAAAGTGGCAAAGAGCATGAGATCTGTTTAGCGTGCAACCTGTATCATTTTGGTCACCTGCTGATGATAATAAGAGCACTGGCTAGAACTTGAGTCCTGATCACTTACAATGGAGACATTTCCCTGGGGAACATGCTCTAGGAGGGCCAGCGCTGAGTACATCTGGTTCAGCATCATACTCTTAGAGCCCAGCACGCTATTGATGCATAGTAGACTTAAAAGTGAATATTTTTCAATTGGCCAAATGAGTAGATGTGTGTGATTCACATCCTCTTTTCTGTCCTCCAGTGGATTTTCAGTGTCAGGCTGGGAAAGTATCTATGAGGTGGGTTGGCATTGTCTCCCATTTCGTGGATGAAGATTCTCCATCATAGATATCAACATCCTGATGGCCTTACAGGAATTTCTCATCCCATTTCCCCCTCTCCTAAAAAAGATTCTGTATAATTATAATTTATTATATTATACTGGTAGTTTGTAGTTTTGTAACAGAGGGAATGGCCTAAACAACGATAAAAAAAAAAAAAAAAACGGCAAAAATATTTTCTGTCTCTTTAACACACCCTCCACTCCTTTTTGAGAACTACAGCCTCCCTGCCTCAGGTCAGTGGTTGGAAGGGGCAGGGTAAGTCTCTTGTTTATTTATGCAATGGAGCTGGCCCAGCCCAGACCTGGTAAAGGGGTGTCCTGGGTCGAGGTCATGAGATTGTCTTCAGAGGAGATGGGATGATCAGAATCATCAACTGTAGTTGAACAGTAATCACCTGAAGCTGAGAACCCACCCTTTAAAAGCTCTGTATTTCTGCTTATTAGGAGGATGATGACATTTCAGACAAGAGTTTCCATCCTCCTCATTTGTCAGCAAAATAATAAAATGTCCCTTTCCTTCCTCCTCAAACCACTTGTTCTAGTTCTTCTGATTCGGCCTCGTGAACAAGTGCTGAGTTTTCCGTAACAGATTGGCCAGTCCTCCAGTGATTGCAGTCATGTTCCAGTGATCACCCAGGCATAATCAGAATGGCTTATGGATTTTGGAGCCAAAATATTCCTCAGTATTTATTACTTTGATTTAAAAATAGCCTACTGAAAATGAAATAGCTTCAGGCACAATATGGCATTTCATGATTCAGCATGAAATCTGAGAAATATGGTGCTTACATGAAACCTACTGTGATAAAGTTCCCTCTGCTATTGAAGTTATTGTCTGTAAATGAAAGATTCTGCATCAGTAACACTACTTTTTGCATATTCACATTCATTTCCTAGTCTAAGGAAGCAATGAGGTAGTTGGTATGAGAGACAGTGTGGCTCCCAAAGGTGAAAAGTATTGTTTTGTTATAATTTCCAGCTATGTAAGGATAAAAAAGGCTCAGGACATTATAATATAATGTACTTTATGAATTTTTATAGGTATATTTTCTATATGAGTTTGTAGGCTATTTTTGAGATTTTATAGATAAGTGTTTTGTAACTTTGGAATACTTGGAGTTATATAGTATGGTCTTATAGCGCATTGTCTTAGGATAGGGATAGTAGCTCTTGTCACTATACAGCTCTTGTACTGTCATGTTGGTCTGTGCTTTTTCACTAATATATTATATGATGTAACACCTTCTGAAAACAAGGAGAGGAATTGTTTAAAAAATTACAAAAGATAAGAGTATATCATACAATCTTCTGTTAACATATTTATGTAATCATAAAACTAAAAAATAATTATTATAGAAAATTTGAAAAATTCCTAAATAAAATGAAGTCAATGAGATTTGCAGTAAATTTGACTAATGTAAAGTTGTCCGTGAATATTATTAGTGCTTTCACATTTTCTAGGACTTCACACAGACTTGGCTTCCTAAGACAGTATTTATAATATTTCATTTTAATGAAGTTTTCATCATGTGGACACACACTTGAACATATTTTTCTGTAAAAAAATAGAAAGACATATATTTCTGAGGTTTCAGACTGCCAAATGGAATAAGAAGTATGGAAAAGTCAATAAGCAGAAAAAACATTGAGTAGCATTATCAGATTTCCATCTGAAATGTCGGTTCTTGGCACGCTCATGGCAGAAGAATGACCGGACATGCCAAATTTAGGCAAGCATGAAAATGTGGTTTATTGAGGAGAGAAAGATAGTATTATAGGGCAAGAACAAGATACAGGTTTACAGAGCATGGTACATATGCTACAGATGACAAATGGACCCATTGTCCCAGCAAAGGGAGAGCTAAAGGAAGGGCACAAAAAGTGGGTGGCTATGGTCTGCATCTTGTTTTATAGTGCCCGGATTGGGACCTCCCTCGTGGTTCAGATGTCACCATGGAACCACTCTGGACAGTTGGAGAGCTACAATGACCTGAGTCTTACTGCACATGTGCGTTCTAGGTCACTTTCCAAACTTCACGGTATCTATGCTGCTTGGCCAGTGGGCTAGAGAGTCCTCTCCATTCTTTTGCTACTGTTGCACCAAGTTCTGACTGGCAGATTCATAGGATATTCCCTCCTCCCCCAGGCAGGGAGAATTAGGGTGGAGCAGGACCAAGATGGGGGCCACAGTTCCCACTTTCATAGCTAGGAGAACCAGAATCCTTTGCTATCTACCTAACAGCATCTCTTTAATTGTTTACATCAATTCTGATGATAATTGCCCCATTGTGGATAAAGTAATTAATGGGGAATCTGATTCAAGAAAAATGCATGACCTTCAACTCTTCTTAAAGCCCAAGTATTTCTTTCCACAAAAGGCAACCATCCATCCCTGTGCTTCCTCATCACCTGCCAGAAAGAGTGTTGCATATAGCATTGGATTTGCCAGGAGGAGGTTATTTTCCACACTGTCATAAAAGAATTCTGAGTCTCTGCTTCTGTATTACTGTAACCTTAAATCAGTATATTTTCCAGACATTGTATTGTGGTTAATTTTTAGAACTACAAACTGTCAGGTGGCTCTAATATGACAACTGTTTTGTCATTCCTCAGGGCAATCAAAATAAAATGCCCTGGAGGTATCGTTAAAGAGCAGGATGGTGTTGATTGTTCCTTTGGTTCCCTAGTGAGTGAGAGGTGAGGAGACCCACAACCAAGTGAGAAGGGAATGCCAGGTTATTAAGCCAGGTTTAAATTACAGGGAAGAGGAATGAGGAAATAATCGACTGTTATAACAGTAAAAAGATCATCAAGAATCACATCTGTTACATAATTTGTATTGCACTCTTCTGAAATTAATGGCTCTTGTATTGGAAATAACCACAAAGTTCAGGAAAGCAATCCATTTGGAGTTGTAAGATCATTTCAAGGAAAGGATATACAATCCCTAACTACAAATATCTTGATGATTCCCTTCCAAGCGCCATTGTAGAAACTGTCAGCTCAATGACAGCTTGAAATGCATACTGATTACCAGAATTTATCATTCGTTTAGTCATTTAACAAACATTTATTGACACTTTTTATTCCCAGGCACTGTGATTCACCAATGGAAGATAAAATAAACAAAACAAAAAGACATTAAGATCCTGGCCCTCATGGAGATTATATTCTGTTGAGTATTACAATAGATTGTTATTTAAATAAGAGACTTATTATGTAAGTTATAATCATATTATGTCATCCCTGTAATGCAAATGCAGCAAGGTAATTTTTTAAAATGTGTGTGTTTCACATTCCTACTCACTTTGGAATCTATCATTGCTCCCTCAGGGGAAGGGAGAACCACAGAAAACAAAAATGTTAAATCTCAGCTGTTCATTCTCAAGATAATTTTTCCAACTTTCATTGGGGACAACAGTTTAACTGTTAAGATTTGTGAGTGTCAAAAGGGTAGATTTTGCAAACTGCAGCCAAAATTTATTCCATAAACAATAGCTTTGGAAAGAACCTGTAATGATGGAGAAGCTGATTTTCCTTCCACAAACTCAAGATAATAAAACATGCATGAGCTTCCTTGAGAGGGAACTCTGGCATTTTAAAATAACCTAGATAATTGTAGATATATTTTAGAGTAGGAAAAACCAATGCCCCTTTTCCAACCTGGAGCCCTGTGAGAACACAGCATGTTTTCTTTGAGGTTTTGAGAGGCTTTTATTTTATTGTGTTTTGTTTTTAGTCAACCTTATTGAGGTCTTATTTACCTACAATAAAATACATATATTTTTACTGAAAAGTTCCATGAATTTTAGCCACTGCCACCATGGACATTTGTATAATCACTACCACTATAAAGATGGAGAAAAATTCCAAACCCCTAGGAAGTGCCTTTTCTGGTCTTTTGCAAAAATTTCCCCATCTCCTACACCATGCAACTATTGATCTGTTTTCTATTATCATAGATTAATTTTGCCTATTCTAGACTTTACATAAATTGAATAATATAGGAGGCACACCTTTTTATCTGGCTTCACTTGTTTAGCATATGGTTTTTGAGATTCATTCATATTGGAATATTTTCAACCAGAACTTTTGCCTGGATGACTGATTTTTGTCTAAAACCTGAGCCTCTGGCATTACCAGTGTTTATTCTTGGCTCAGCACGACCATTTCCAACTTTTCTAAGAAGCACAAGGTTGAAACAATGAAGGTTATTGTCAGTATAATAGAAGTGAAGTGATTTTTGTTGTGTAAGTTTCTTTTTTTGTGTAAGCGTAAATTGACCTGGTTGGCATCACTGTGTTGATAATCCGGGAGGATATTCTTCCCACAAAAACCTTGATATTATGAAACTTCTAAAGGCAGTTGTCCTAGTACTGTTCTATGTTTTTTGTTTTTTGGAACACTTCTGAAAAATCCAAAGGGTTACAGCCTGAAAGAAGCAATAACTCACCTCCAAGCTAATTCTTTTGCTAAAGTTGAGTCATCTGACCTTGAAATGCCCTTTGATAGAAACAGATACCATTGCAAAACAATGCTCTCTTAGTTCTCTTTGTGCTGCTACAACAAAATGCCTGAGAGTGCATAATTTATAAAGAACAAAAATTTTTTTCTTGAAGTTCTGGAGATTGGAAGTCAAGATCAAGGTGCTGGCAGGCTTGGTTGTCTGCCTCACGCTGCCTTCTCTGGAGGGGTGGAAATCTCTCCCATGGCAGAGGAGCTGAGGAGTAAGCTCTCAAACTAGCAGAGCTAGCCAAAATCCTCTCTTATAAGGGCCTTAAGCCCATTAACAAGAGGGGAGCCCTTGTGGCCTAATCATCTTTTAAAAGCTTTACCTCTTAATACTATCACATTTGTTACACCTGAATTTTGGAGGGGACACATTCAAACCACAGCACTCTCTTATTGGATAAAAATATATAGATTAATTTAAGATGCATAGGTTTATACAGTAAAGTTAAAAAACAAAAAATCTTGCTTAGTTTAGCTTCCTGTTTTCATTTAAGTTTCTGTGATGTAACTTTATAGTTTAGGATAACCCCAAGTTAGTTTTGGGTCCATTCTTTAAATAAATGTTGAAGTACTCCTTGTCCACTCCTCTCTTCCTCCCTCCCTCCCTTCTTTTCTTCCTTCCTTCCTTCCTTCCCTCTCACCATCTCTCTCTCCCCCTCTGTAACTTTCTCTTTCTCTCTCTTTCTTTCGACTTCTTTTACCCCACCACACTTTAAACTGCATTGTTGAGGTGCCAGTTAATTATAGGAAGATTGGAACCAGTGTGAAAAGTCTGTAGAGATTTTGCTGTTCAGAATGCAAGTTGCTCAGCTTCTATATTGAGGAGAGCTTTGAATTTGGCCACAGTAACCCTTTCTCAGGGTCTTGGGATAAAGGCCGCAGAAGTTGAGCCTTATCATCCTCACAGGCATGTAGAATTCACAGTAATTGTCCTTAAAGAGCTTACCTGCTGAAGATGCATATGAATGCATTTAATTGTTGCTTTATTGGCAGCTACTCCAACATACACAGAGTCTATTTCATTTTATATCATGATCATTGCCTGCTGTTTACCACTGTATACCTTACTAATGGTGTGGTTTCTATGGCTTGTTAATTTCATGGCCAAATAATATCGTAATTTATTGCACACTTTCATGTGGAGGACTGAGACTCTATAAATTTTTGTGCACTTTTTCTCCCTTTGGAATATTAAACAGAGATCAGGCAAAGTAATAATTTTATCTCAAATGCACTTGATGGCTAAACATCAATTAGGACTGATTGGCAATATTTCTTCTTTCAGCAACAGTGATAGTTTTTAAAGATTAAACCATTGAATGTGGAGTTACTTAAAACAGGGCTCAGTTCACTGGGATCACTTCTTAGAAAAATAAAGGAAAACTTGTGATGGTTATCTGTGGCTTATTCAAATATTGACTAATCAGCTCCATCTTGACTAATTTAATTTGTAAGAATTCATTCAGTGTTTTATTAACTCTCTTCCCCTTCCCCCATCACTCTCCTGAGAGTGGATCATTAGAATCTTAAAACATGCTAAGGCACCTTCCATTTCTGCAAATCTAGCTATAAAAGCCCTTCTTACTTATCCAATGTAAACTACTATCTTTTAGAGTAACTGGGGTTTTAATTATCTCCAAAGTTAAAGCAAAAAACCAAAAAGTGATACTTTAACAAGCCACTGAATTTCAGAGCTTTATTAAGAAGATTTTAGAATTCATTACAAACATATCATTTTATAGCTAAAATAACTGAGACCTAAACTCAAAGGTGGCTGCGCAGGTCAGGGAAAGGGGTAGAAGATCAGGTTCCAAGTCAAGAGGGAGTTGGCCAGGACTCAACAGGAACACTTCCGAAAGTGAAATGTAGGCCACTAGTGTTTTGGGAAAGCTGGTATCTGGCCACAAGCTCGAGATTTCAGAGACTGGGCTCAGTGGACCCTGACCTTCTGTGGTGGACAGGGAAGAACATTGTCTTCTGAAAATGCTTCCAAATGCAGGGCGTGAGTAATGAATTCCAGTTAGTATGAGGAAGCAGGCGAATATGACTCATTCTGAATTTAAGTTTACTTCAGATACTTTTTGAGAAAGAGCTTGAACAAGGGCAAAGTTCAGTGCTGCTGCTTTAAATCCATGCACTGCAATTACTCGTAGAGGTGCTTAAACCCTCCAACTGATTCCAGTGTTTAATTCCAATAGTTCTATGATTGATTATTTAATAAATGTATAACTAAGATCACAAAGAATGTGAAGATCTGTGTATTAGAGGGTAGGGTTGGGGGAGAAAAGCAGTGTGGAATAGAGTATCCATGTGAAGTGATCTTGGTAAATAAGAACAGCTATTAGATATGGAACAAAATTCGGGATGAAATGGGTATCTGACACCCTGCCCTACTCTCTGCATGTTGAGAAGTTGGTTTCTAATTCTACGTTTTTTTTCTTCCCCATTTTTCCCAATCCCATGGTGACTATCATTCTACTTTCTGTCACTATGATTATGACTACTCTAGGTAGCTCATATAAGGGGAATCAGTATTTGTATTTTTACAGCTGGCTAATTTCACTTATCATAAAATCCTCAAGTTTCTTTCATGTTGTAGTATATGTCAGAATTTTCTCTCTTTATAAGGCTGAATAATATTGCATTGTATGTATGTATTAGGCTTTGATTATCCATTCATCTTTTGATGGACACTGCATTGCTTTCACGTTTTAGGTATTGTGAATAGCGCTGCTATAAACATGCGTATATAAATATCTCTTCAAGGCTATGCTTTCAAATCTTTTGAGTACATACTCAGACGTGGAATTGCTGGACCATATGGTAATTCTATTTTCAATTGTTTTAGCCTCCACTATAGCATTTTTCATAACAGCCGTACCATTTTGTATTTCCATCGGCAGTGTGCAAGGGTTGCAGCTTCTCCACATCCTCACCAACACTTGTTATTTTCTGTGTCTTTTTTTTTTTTTTTACAGTAACCATTCTAGTGGGTATGAGATGGTATCTCATACTAGTTTTGATTAGTGTTTCCCTTACAATTAGTGATGTTGAGAATCTTTATATGCTTCTTGGCCATTTGTATACTTTCTTTGAAGAAATGTTTACTTAAGTCACTTGCCCATTATTGAATAGGGTTGTTTAATTTTTTGTTGTTATTATTGTTGCATTTTAGGGGTTCTCTTTATGTTCTGGATATTAGTCTTTTATTAAATATATAGTTAGTAAATAACTTTCTCCCATTTCATAGGTTGCCTTTTTACTCTGTAGATATTGTCCTTTGATGAACAAAAGTTTTTAATTTTCATGAACACTAATTTGTCTAGACTAATTTGTCATTGCCTATGCCTTAGATGTCATATTTAAAAAATCATTGCAAAATCAATGTTGTAAAAATTTTGACTTATGTTTTCTTCTAAGAGTTTTATAATTTTAACTTTTACATTTAGGTCTTTCATCCAGTTTAAGTGTAGTTTTGTATTTAATGTACGGTGTTAGTTAAGGATCCAACTTCATTCTTTTTCATGTGGATATCCAATTTTCCTAGCACCATTTATTGAAAAGACTGTCCTTTCCCCATTGACTGGTTTTGGCACCCTTGTCTAAATACATTCAACATTATATGGAAAGATTTATTTCAGAACCCTCTATTTTATTCCATTAGTCTATATACTTGTTTTTATGCTAGTACCACACTGTTTAGATTTGTATTAATTTTTAAAATCAGGAATGGTGCTTCAACTCTATTACTTTTTCTTTTTTTGACATTGGTTTGGCTATTCAGGGGTCCCTTAAAATTCCATATAAAATTTAGAGTGGGTTTTTCTATTTTTCAAAAAAACATCACTGGGATTTTGATAGGACTTGCATTGAATCTGTAGATCACTTTGAGTATTGTGATGGCTTAGAGACACATCTTAAAGTCTATTTTTGTGTAATATTGATATATTTTCCCTTGCTCTCTTTTGGTTACTCTTTACAGGGACTCTCTTTCCATTCTTTTGCTTTCAACCTTTGAATGTGCCTTTGAATATAAAATTAATCTCTTTTTAAAACATGTAGTTGGATCACTTTTAAAAATACATTCTGCCAATCTCTGTCTTATGATTGGAGGGTTTAATACATTTACATTTAAAGTAATTACTGATAAAAAGAGAATTCTATCACTTTGCTATTTGTTTTCTATGTGTCTTATAGTTTTTTCTTCCTTTTTGGCTCCTGTATTACTGTCTCTTTTGTTTAGTTATTTTTGTTTTTTGCAGTGAAGAGTTTTAATTCCCTTCACTTTTTCTTTTGTGTATATTCTACAACTATTAATATTTTCTTTATGGTTACCATGGATTAGATTTAACATCCTAAAATTATAGCACTTTAAATTGAATTCATACCAGCTTAACTTTAATAACATACAAAAACCCTGTCCCCTCCCCTTTCAGTTACTGATGTCACAAAATTATATCTTTATACATTGTATGTCCCCAAAAAGTAAACTGATAATTGTTTTTAAAGCATTAGTCTCTTAAATTATGCAAAAAATAAAATTTGGAATTATAAACCAAAATTATAATAGTATTATCTTTTAAATTGGTAATTGTTTTTAGAATGTTTGGCAATCATTTAGAATGATTGGAATCATGTAGAAAATAAAAAGTTAAGTTGCAAATTGTTGTTACAACAATAGTAGTTTTTATAATTGTCTCTAGATTTACCTTTACTGAGATCTTTATTTCTTTATATAATGTCAAGTTACTCTCTAGCATCCTTTCATTTGAACCTGTAGGAATCTCTTTCACATTATTTTCAGGGCAGGTCTAGGGGTAACAGACTCTCTCAGCTTTTGTTTATTTGGGAATATGTTAATTTCTCCTTCGTTTTGGAAGGACAGTGTCATTGTTGTCAGTGGCAGGGAGACAGATTCCTGGTGCTTTCTACTCCTCTATCAGCCCAGGATTCTCTCTGCTATTCTATTTTTATGATAGATCTCAGTATGATAACTTATATTTTACTACAACACTAGGTACTTCACATATTGTGAAGTTTGTGTGAGAGCAAGCAAGCAAGCAATAGATGTTGTTTTGCAAGCAGCTTCAAACTGTCTTTGGAACCACTGGAGGTAGAAGAAAAAGGACAAAGAAGAAAACAAGGGATCAGGTGTCACTGGAGTCTCTCACCTGTTTTTGTGGAATCTCTTTTTGAAACTAAGTACAAAAATTACTGATTGTTTTGAGAATGATTTGATTCTTTTGCTTCCATCAGTTATCTCTGCCTGTAATATTTCAATTTTAATAAATATGCTCATCTTGTTCCCATCTGTGTTAATAATACAAATGTCAATTCAACTGATGACTCTGACTTATCAAGGAAGTGTTACAGATGCAAATGTATAAATTTCTTAATTTTAGAAAAATTTACTAAAAATGATGGCTAAAATATTCCTCCTTATATTCATAGGGTTTTTTAAAAAATCTCTTAACATAAAATACCTCATTCTCTAACAATTTCAGGTAAATAAAAAATTTCTATATATAGGTGAATTCATGCTAGTCTGTATATTTTTCTGCAGGTATGATCATACTCAGGGTAGCAATCCAGTGTACTATGTCTTGTCTCCAATAAAACTATAGTTTCAGTTGTGACTCAGTTGGTCTACTGGATCAGATCAGAGGTGAGTTTCTGAAATTCCATTTCCCTTTACAATCACTTTGAATAAATGACCCAGGCTGGTCAGACCAAATGATTATTTTTTTCTCCTGATATAATCTTTCAGGCACAGCTTCAGTCTTTGATAAGGGGATATTTTAAAATAAATTAACACCTGCATGTTCTAAATACAATAATAATTATTAGAGATAAGATTTTACACTAGGCATTTCTCTTTTTTATTTTCTGGCTTATGTAAAAAGAGTTTGCTTTTGCTTTGTGTTTGATTTGTTAAAAGGTTTATGACCATAATAATAAATTTTAAGATTTGCTTCATATCTTTTGATCTGAATTAATAATGGATATTGTGATAAGCAGGAAGGCTGTGATATAAATATAATTGCTAACTTCAAAGAACATGCAATCTGTTGGGGAACACAGACACACATGCATTTGTTTACTAAATGAAGTGTTAGTGAAAGAGATGAAGTGCTATGAAATCCTTGAACAGCCAAATCAGGTTTAAAGATGGGTGTGCAGTTATTAAAGATTATTTTTCAAGAGCTAACTCTCAATGTTTCTCTAGCTACATGTAGAAAATAACATAGTTTTTAAAAGTCTTGGGTTTTTCTTTAAGCAATTTAGCATTTTGACATTCTGGGTATTCTCGTAATGAAATTAAATCCAAAAGAAGTTTTCTTTTCATAATCTCTTGAAATGGTTGTCCTTATTCAACTATAATATTTTCCATAATCACAAAGGTGGTACTAAGGGCAAGAAATTCCAATATTATTAAAGTTTCATAAAGCAAAGGAAACTTAAATAATATGATGTTCTAAAACTGACAAAGGCCTTGCAAAATAATTTCAAATGAAGTACGAATTATTTTCTGCTTGTCAAAAAGCAAAAATATTTAGGTTGAGTTAATGAATGGTAGAACTTTAGAGTAAAGAGTGTCCTTAAAAAATCATCTAGTACACACTTCAAATGTGGTAGACATTAGCCACATGGGGCTTTTTATATTTAAATAAACTTAGAAAATCAAATTAAAAATTCACTTTTGCAGTCAGAGTAGCTCATTTCAACTATTTATTAGTTATATGTGGTTAATGGATACCCTACTGGACAGTACAGAAAATTTCCATGTATTACAGAAAGTTCTATTCTGAAATACTAAAGATACATTTAGATATTTACAAAAAAGGAAGCTGAGTCCCAAGGATACAATATAACTTTCCCAAAGTCATGCAACTATGTTTTTCTGGAAACACAGAATGACAAAAAGGAAATAGATGCAAAGGGATAAAAGAAACTCAATGATAACTTCTCAACTGCCAAAGTAGGGTTTAACAATGCATACATAGTTGCTAACAGGGTTAAAACCTCTGATGATTAGCAAGACCTAAATGCTTGAGTTTGGACATTTAACTTTTTATGCAATCAATTTTAGTAGCAGAAAATGTGTCAACAAACTGCTGTCGGCTCCACACTTTCAGCCATTACCGTTCTTCCAAATTATGTCTTTCAGTTTCATGTACAGGCCGCCCCTCTGAAATATGATGGTGCTTCCTGCCCGGGAGAGATCAAGAAGTCTTATGGGGGTTATGGCTATATTTAAAAATATTGATTTTGAAATGCATTATGCAGACTGGCCAGGTTTTTAAAGGGATTCCTGCCATCACACAATCAAAATGTGAAATCTTTTCTCACCTTGCAAAAGTCAAAGGCAGTCCCTGAATTTTCATTATTTTGTTGAAATCCAAATATTATTTTTCCATTCTCTCACTTGTTTTCATCACAGCGTGATCAACTATTGCCAGGGAAGGAAAGGTTAGATTTATCAATCAAAGTTTGCTACAGGCCCTCTAAATAATTGAACCCTCAGGAGAAACAATCTTCATGTCTTCCTTTTCTGTTGTTTCAATATCTTCATAAAAAGTCATTTCAATATGTTTGGTCCTGTAGCAGAGGTTCTATAAAGTGCTTATCTTCCTTTTAGGTCCAGAAAGCCTGTGAGTCTGTGGGTAAAGCTGAGTAAGGAGAGACGATGGGAAGAATGGAGAGAGGCTTACTGCTAAGGAAAGGACACTGTTCTAAAACCCCCTTGAGGTGGGGAGGCCACGGATACCCGTGATCAAGCTAGAAAGAGTCTGTAGCACAAAAGAGATGAATATCATGAAGTCATGTGATCAGCTTTCCTCTAAAAATAGAAACTGTGCTCTTTAGTTCTCCTACTCCTTCTGCCCCAGAAAAGGGTCAGGAAGGTCTGGAGGGGTGGCTAGTGCATGAGTGGAAGGAAAAGCAGTTGGAGAGTCTAGTTTGGAGCAAGGAGACTGTAAAAAACTGAAGCTGGCAGGTGGAAAGCAGACTTTTCACCTAAGTCTTCAAGTAAAAGTCAAGTTCTGGGAGCACAAAATACAAGTCAAAGAGTGCTCATATAAACCCTTCAGGCCCCATAAAGAGTAGAGAAGGTGAGGCAGAGAGAAGAATGGGCCATTGAAGTTATAATAGTCATGATGGGATTTAATCCTGAAAGGCCACCTGATACCTCTATCGGCTCATTTTCTCCCTACCCTGCCAGCTCCTAGTGGGAGACTCACAGCTCCAGGGCCTTCTCTGCCAGATGGGGACCTGCTGGTAAATCTTCTGCCTCCGCTTTGCACTGCAGTAATTCAGGTAGAAATCTTGACCCTATTTTCATATTCTAAAAAGAAATTTCATATACCTAAAGGACTGAGGAACACAGTGGCTTTTATTTAAGATTTGTAGGGGGGTGGCATATTTGTGCACTGCAGCAGCCCAAAGCTGCACAAACATTTCCCTCATTTCCCTCTTCCTTTCCTTCTCTGTGTCTTAGCCTCTCCTTGATGGATTATCCATGGAGACTTGAAGTACTTATTCTTTATGTGGTACTGGTGACAAGACCCACCTGTGAATTCAGGAGATGCCCACCTTCTATATCAAGCACTTGTTATTTTTCCCCAGCAACATATGTCATCTTATGAGGACTTATGGTGGCAACTATTAAATATATTATGGTTTCTCCACCCCTTTATACATTAAAAGCTCTTCCTTGCTGACTGTGCTGTCCTTGACATTCCCTGTGCTCTCTGCTGGTCTCATTTGGAGGCCACTCTTCTGTCCTTGTCTGATGCTGACCTCCTGCAATGCTTGGGCCTGCCCTGCCTCAGCTCCACTAGGGACAGCAGTTGCTGCTGGGTGGTGCTGGACAACAGATGCTGCCTCACCTGACACCTCAGTCTCTCCTCATCATAGTAATTACTGGCTGATAACCATCTTGAAAGACTAGGCAGAAGGATGCTTCTGTGCTCTACCAAGGCCCATTTGGCACAACCACCAAAACCTTTTGCCCCCGCAATGACCAAGTGTGTGATGATCAGTGAAAAAATGGCAGCATTCCATCCTTTATTATATATGCTTCACAGTGGCCCCAAATTCCTTTGCTAGTGTCCCAATATTTCACTGAGCTTAGGGATACAGTTTGAAATTATTTTTTACTTATTTCTGTCTTTATCATAATACCGCAGGCATATCACTGGGGCTCTGAATGAGGGATGGTCTGAAAATAGCTCTATGAAAATCGTTACTCACAGAGAACTATAAAACTGCTTACTGAGTAAATCTCAGGATACCTGGCTTGTTTCCTGTCAGTTATATCCTGGGAGGCCCCTAAAAAGAGATCTTGATTACTACTTGTGGTAGGCTGAAAAATTCCCCCCCCCCAAAAAAAAGACATTTATATTCTAATCTCTGGAACCTATGGTTGTCACCTTGTTTGGTAAAAGGATCTTTGCAGTTGTGATTAAGTTAAGAATCTTGGGATGAGAGATTATTTTGGGTTATGTGGGTGATCCCTAAATGTAATCAATAATGTTTTTTATGAGAGAGAGATAGAGGGGGATTTGACATACATAGAACAAACAGGAGGAGGCAATGTGACCCCAGAAGGAAAAATTGGAGTGATGCATCCTGAAGCCAAGGAATGCTGGCAGCCTCTGGAAGCTGGAAGAGACCAGGAATAGATTCTTCCCTAGTGCATCCAGATGGTGCATGGCCCTGATGGCACCTTGGTTTCAGTTCAATAATATTGATTTCAGATTTCTGGTCTCTTAAACTATGAGAGAAATAATTTTTATTGCCATAAGCTCCTAAGTTTGTGGTAATTTCTTACATAAATAATAAGATATCTATTAATATTTATCTCTTGCTGTATAATAAACTACTTTAAAATTTAGTGCCTTAAAACAATAATTTATTATCATCTCACAGTTCTATGAGTTGACTGGGCTCATCTGGGCAGTTCCTGATTGTGGTCTCTCCTAAAGTTGCAATCAGATGTCCCCTGGGGCTGGAGTCGTCTGCAGACTTAATGTGGTGGAATATCCAAGATGGCTCGTTTACAAGGCAGACAGTTGATGTTGGCTGTCTTCTGGAAATTCAGACAGGGATATGGGCTGGGGTGTCTACACATGACTTCTCCATTTGGCTTAGGCTTTTTACAGCATTATGAATGAGTTTTGAGAGAAAGCAGCCTGAGGTTAAGGTTTTCAAAAGACCACGGTGGAAAGTTGAAAGCTCCTTATGGTCTAGCCTCAGAATTTCCAGAACATCACTTCAGCTACCTTCCATCCATCAATCCTAGCCCAGCTTCAAAGGGTAGCTGGGGATTAGAATCCATCTCTTCATGTGTGAGGCAGAAGGTACTCATAGAGAGGGAGAGAATTGAGTGTCTTCTTTGTAGATTATATCAGTTGCATTCTTCAATGTTTTTCCTGGACAGGTCCATGTATACCCTGGTCATGTATTTGTTAGCCTAACATTTTTTTTCTCAGGTATTAGTTTTTAATGATTTTGTGCACACAAATATTCACATGTAACATTAACTAAGGTAAAATTAAAATCCAAACAAAAGACTCTGTTATAAACATGAAGGCTCCTCCACCAATATTGAACTGTAGATCACCTTTCCAAAGGCCACCACAAGCACATACACTTCCCGCTAGTTTTTGGTACCTTATATGTTTACTTTCCCACAAACAAGTTCACAATGTCATTTTTAATGATTTTATTCCATTGTATAGATGTTCCCTTATATATTTAATGGATGTTGAACTTTTATACCAAGTTAAATCCATTTCAGCTCTTCAAGATACCCAATGCATCAGTTTTACCCTTGCTTTGTTTTTGTCAGCACCTGAATTGTTTGATAAAATCCTAATAAATATTTTACCCAAGAATTCTATGGGTGGACACCACAAAATTCTCAAGTCTGTTCCCTTGCCAAACTCTTTCATCTACCAACGTTCTTCTAAAGATATCAATTAATTATAATATACTTTCCAAAAAGTATATATCACAAGTCTATAGTTTAATGAATTTTCACAAAGTAAAAAAAATCCAGATAAATACACCCAGATTGCAAAACAGAACATTACTAGGATTGTACAGCTACTCTTGCATCCTCTCAGTCACTCTCTACACCAGCCCCCACCAGGGTAATCACTTTTCCAACTTTTATTATCACCTAATAGTCTTACTTATTTTTAAAATTTACATACAGTAAATGGAATCAATTATATTTGTGTGATATATCCATGTTGTTTTATATATTTGTGGTTTATTCATTTTCATTGCTGTGAAATTTTCTATTACATTAACAAACTATGATATATCTATTCTACTGTTTAAGGATATTTAGTTTATCTTTACATTTTTTCTATTGTGAATTGTGCTCTTATGAAAAATTTTGTACATAAATTTTGGTGAACATTCTAGACCTCTCTATAAGATGAATACTGAGGAGTGGATTTGATGAGTCACAAGGATTGCAACAAATTAATCTTTAATTATGTATTAGCAAATACATCAAGATACATTATAATCAAATTGTCAAAAGTTAAAGACAAAGAAAGTTCAGAAAGCAGAAAGAGAAAGTGACTTCTTACATACAAGAAAAGCTCCATAAGACTATCAGTGGATTTTTCAGCAGAAACTTTGCAAGCCAGGTGGAAGTAGGATGATATATTCAAAATGCTAAAAGAAAAAAAAAAAGTCAACCAAGAATACTATATCTAGCAAATCTATCCTTTAAAAATAAAGAAAAAGACTTTCTCTAGGAAACAAAAGCTGAGAAAGTTTATCACTGCTAGATCTGCCTTACAAGAAATGATAAAGGAAAATTTTCAATTTAAAACAAAAGAGCACTAATAAACAGCATGAGCATAAAACATGTTGGCAAGAGTAAATATATAGACACAAGAGGAATATTTTATTACTAAAACAGTGGTGTGTGAATCAATTGTAATCTTACTATAAAAGTTAAAATACAAAAATATTAAAAACAACTATAACTAGCTTATTTTAATGAATACATAGTATAAATAGTTGTAAATTATGGCATAAATAGCATATAATGGGGGAGGAGATGTAAAAATGGAGAATTTTTGCATGCAAGAGAAGTTAGGTTGTTACCAGCTTAAAACAGACTCTTTTGACTATAAAATCTTTTATACAATCTCCTTGGTAGTCACAAAGAAAATACCTATAGAAGTTACACAAAGGAAAAAAAAAAAGAAATCAAAACCTAGAAATAAAAACAACAACAACAACAAAGAAACCAACAAGAGAGAAAAAGAGGGGAAAAGGAACCACAAGACAAATAGAAAAGAGTTAACAAATGACAATAGTAATCCTTCCTTCTCAATAATTACTTTAAATGTAAATGGATTAAATTCCCCAATGAAAACATGCACAGTACCGAATAGATTATAAAAACAAGATTCAACTACAAGCTGTCTACATGAAACTCACCTTAGATTCAAGGACAAACAGGCTAAAATTGAAAGAATAAAAAAAGATATTCCCTGCAAATGGAAACCAAAAGCAATTAGGAATGGCTATAATTATGTCAGACAAAGTAGATTTTAAGTCAAAAACTGTCTCTAAAGACAAAAAAAGGTCATTACATAATGACAAAATGGTAAATTCAGACAGAATATATAAAAATTTTAAACATATATGCACCCAACATCTGAGAACCTAAGTATATAAGCACAAAAATCAATAAAGAAATGATAGACTTGAGCAACACTATAGATTAAATGGAATTGACAGACATATACAGAACTTTTTATGCAACAGAAGAAAAACGCATATTCTTCTCAAGTAGAACTACATGCAATTCTCCACAACAGACAAAGCATCAGGTTATAAAACAAGTCTTAACAAATTTAAGAAGATTGGAATTATGCCAGGTGACTTTTCTGATCATAATGGAATGAAACCAGAAATTAATAATGATAAGAAAATGAGAAGATTCACAAATAAATAGATAGTAAATAGCACATTCTTTAACAACCATTGGGTCAAAGAGGAAATCAAAAGGCAATTTTTTAAAAAACTCAAGAAGAATGAAAATAAAAATAACCAAATATTATGAGTTGCAGCAAAAGCAGTAAGAAGAACATTTATAGTGATAAACATCTACATTTAAAGAGAATAAAGATCTCAAAACAACCTGACATTACACCTCAAAGAATTATAATATTATAGAAAAAGAAGAATAAACTAAACCCAAAGCTGGCAAAAGAAAAAAAAAACAATAAAGATCAGAACAGAAATTAACCAAATAAAGAATAGACTATAGAAAAAAAATCAACAAAACTAAAAGTTGGATTTTTTGAAAAAATAAAGAAAATCAACAACTCCTTAGCTAAGCTAACTAAAAAAAAAAAAAAAGAATATAAGACTCAAATAAATAAAATCAGAAATGAAACAGGAGACATTATAACAGATGTCTTGGAAATCAAAAGGATCTTAAGGGACTATTATGAGCAATTATAGGTCAACAAATTGGATAACTGAAAGGAAATAAATTCCCACAAACATACAACCCACAAAGAGTTAAGCAAAAAAGAAATGGAAAGTCTGAACAGACTAATAACAAATAAAATGATTGCAGTAGTAATCAACACCCCTGCCCTCCAGCCAAAAAAGAAAAGCCCAAGACACGATGGCTTCACAGCTGAATTCTATCAAAGATTCAGAGAATTAGTACCCATCCTTCTTAAACTCCACCACAAAATAAAGGTAGAAGGAATACTTCCAAGCTCATTTTGTGAGGCCAGTATCACTCTGATACCAAAGCCAATCAAAGACATTTGAACAAAACAAAACTACAGGTCAAAATCTCTGAGGAATATAGATAAAAAAAAATACCAGCAAACTAAATTTAACAGCACATCAAAAAGATTATACATCATGACCAAATGGTGTCTAGGATGCAGAGAAAAGGGAACCCTTGTACACTGTTGGGGGGAATGTATAACAATAAGTTAGCACACGCATTATGGAAAACAATATGGAGGTTCTTGAAAAATTAAAAATAGTACTACCTTATTAAAAATAGCAGCCCTCTGCCTGGTATGTAGCTACCAATTGAAATCAGCATCAGCACTTAGAAGAGACATCTGCACTCCTACGTTCGTTGCAGCATTACACACAATAGGCAAGATATTGAAAAAACCTAGGTGTCCACCAGTGGATGAATGGATAAAGAAATTGTGGTGTGTGTATATATGTACCATATACAGAATGGGATATCATTCAGCTTTAAAATAGGAGATACTGCCATTTGCAACAACTTGGATGAAACTGAAGGACGTATTCCAAGTGAAATAAGCCAGACACAGAAAGAAAAATACTGCATCATCTCATTTATATGTAGAATCTAAAACAACTTGAATACATAGAAGTAGAGAGTAGGATGGTGGTTACCAGGAGTGGGGAAGAGAAAGAAATGGGAAAATGTATGTCAAAAGGGTACAAACTTGCAGTTATGTAGGATAAATATGTCTAGGCATCTAATGTACAGCATAGAAACTATAGTTAATAACATTGAATTGTATACTGAAAATTTACTATAAGAGAAGATTTTAGGTGCTTCTGCCACAAAAAGAAAAAAAAGGGAACCACGTAAGATGGGCGGTATGTTACTGACTGTAGCAATCATTTCACTATGCATATGGATATTACAGCATCATGTAGTACACCTTAAACATACACAATAAGAAAGCTGGCCAGTCACAGTGACTCACGTCTGTAATCCTAGCACTCTGGGAGACTGAGCTAGGAGTATCGCTTGAGGTCAGGAGTTCGAGATCAGCCTGAGCAAGAGCAAGACCCCGTCTCTACTAAAAATAGAAAAAACAAAATTGGCCAGGCATGGTAACATGTGCCTGTAGTCCCAGCTACTCAGGAGGCTGAGGCAGGAGGATTGCTTGAGCCTAGGAGTTTGAGGTTGCTGTGAGCTAGACAGATGCCATGGCACTCTAGCCCGGGCAACAGAGCGAGACTCTGTCTCAAAAACAAAAAAGTCAGGCATGTGCAGAACATTGATCTCCCTTCAGTGAGTTTATTTCTCTCCAGATTTTATTTTTTTTAATTTTAGTGCTTATAATCAAATACGGCATACACTTTGTCTGTCTTTTCTTATATGTTTTTTCTAGGGTGAGCCGATATCATTGCAAGCAGAAGTCCTTATCCACCATTTTAAAAATTCTGCTTTTTCCTTTCTCTGAATTTTATAATTAATTTCTCCCATCTTCCCTAGATTTTCCTGCCAAAAAATCCCCATTCTCACAGACTGATTATATTAAAATTACAAATATTAATTAAGCCAACATGTTAATTTTAAAAGGACTTAATTTTGTCTTGAACAAGAATAGAGATTGGTTAATGGAATGTGGAAATCTCCAAAAGATCCTTTACATTTCCAGAGAGTGGTATCCAATTATCTTTGCCATGATAAACTAACCAACCATGAAGTAAAACACTTTTTACAAAATCAGCACTATTCAGCTTCTGTGGGTACAAATATACAGTTTGGTAGAAGAAATAAGACCTAGTATTCAACAGATCAGTGGGGTGACTATAGTTTACAATAATCTATTATACATTTCAAAATAGCTAGAAGAGAATAATTTGAATGTTTCTAGCATAAAGTAAAGATAAATATTTAAGGTGATGGTTATCTCAAGCACCCTGATTTGATCTTTAAAAATTATGTGAATATACTAAATTATTATACACACCACAAGCCTACATATTAATACATCTATTATGCATCAATAAAATAGTTTAAAAATCATAATTATTGAATAACAATCAAATACACAAAAATTGCCTCTCTTGCTTATGCCACCAATTCCTAAATGTTCAATAAGAACATAAAATTATGCAATGGGTATGGAGAAATGTTCTGTCATAGGAACTATAAATATTGGAAGAATACACCTGTAAATAAAAAGGGTTTTCTATGAATATATTTGAAATATTTATGCTTAAAGAACTCCTAAAATCATACTCAAAAGTTGAACATAACACCTCCTGATAAGTGAGAAACTCAATAAAATTGGTCGCACAATTTTTTTCTGATTCTATTATGTGATTCTCAGATTCATCCAAAATTATTTTTACGTGAACTTCGAAGATCTTATTTTTACTGTGAGATTAGTGTTCCTACATTTTTTAAACTAAAACCAAGACATGACAAAATAGATGAAATTGGAATAATCCCCCAAAACTCTGGGCATATGACTTCAATGTCCATAGACGGTAATATTGTATTTCTCTCTAGTTTTGGGGTAAACTTTTCCATATCTGTCAATCTAATTTGATGAATGTATTGTTTTTACAATGCATTAGTGGCAATTAAATAGCAAATTCAGTCAAATAGTCATTTCATGCATCAAAAAGAAAAATCAGTCACCACAACTGTCTGACTGAAATGAATGAAGAAAACAATTCAAGGTAAACAATTGTCCCAGTAGACTTTTATAAATACAATAGTGGTATCATGTGCAGAATTAATCTTTCCCACTCTTAACTGGAGAACACTCTGCCAGCCAATTCAGTCACTCAAATAATCCTGAATTTTAATATTCCAGTTTCATTTACTCTAAGTTAATGGTGAATGCCCTTCCTTCTCCTTCATCTGTCAATCAAGGGAGTATGTCAGAACAGGAGAATAATAATATTGGCATGTTGTAATGTACTGTCCTGAATTCTACAGGTTCAAATTTCTCAGACTAACTCAACGATGATCTTAAAGAGTCTAGTGTAGAAAGAATGTAAGAATTCAATCACAGAACAGGGGCAGTTCCTTCCATCACTAACATCTCGTATCTCTGGTTCTAATATGTTACAAAATACTTCAAGAACATTTGTGAATGATCAGCAGAAATATGGCTCCAAAGCAGGTGCATTGGGAAGAAACATTGTCATCAGTGATTGATTTTAAAGTCAACTTGTCTTTGTTCGTAAACTGGGATTCCATGTGGGTTCTCTCCTGCTAAACATTAAACTCTGTTGGGAAAGTGTGTTCAATTCCTTTGATTTTTTTAATATTCTACAATTTAAAACAAGATTGTTTTAAAAGTAGTTTAAAGGCTATTTAAATACTATAAAATTTGTCTTTTTGAGTTGCCAATTTGCTAGAACGAATTTGTAACTTAATTATGGTATGTGTACAGGGTGTGGAAAGCAACCAAAATATTATAGATCAGTTTCCTGTTTTGAAAGAGCTCTGCAAGTATATGTAAGCAACATAACACATTTCTCATGAAATAGTATGCCAGGAAGAAAAGAAAGGTGGTTTCCTTTATATAATTTATAGTAACAAAGAGGACTCTATAAATATATTTATAAAGAGAACCTGCATAAAAGTAACTTTAGTAAGGATAAAATCAAGTTTTGGCTAATATTATATATTTTATGATAGACTCTTATTTTTTTTGATAAAGGGGATAGGACAGAGACGTAGCAGTAATAGTATCAATATGTTACATCAAGTTATTTTGTGGGATGCAAGGATTACATGTGGGATAATATAATAAAAGCAGTTTGTAAAAACAGCCAGCCCTCAATTATTCAGCACATTTCAATTCAGTCTGTGGAGTACTCTTGTTCTTTTGCCTTCTCCCTCTTGCCTTTGGGCCATTTCATGTTTCTTAGCATCTCTGAAAGAAAGCAAGGTGAAAAGAATGAGTCGACTGTCACAGCAATTCAATTTTTTATTTGTAGTATCGCTGATAATATGAGTATAGATAGAAAGCTTCAGACGAATGGAAAATAAGAGTCACTTGGATCAATAGTATGCTCTTGATATTTGGGTGATCTTGTGCCCATGTCGGAGGCTAAATAACAATGGAACAAATAATATGAATAATTTGAAGTGTGTAAACTTCTAATTCAGCAATTAATTAAACACTCATTCAGCTAACATATAGGGGAAAGAAAAATTCATTTTCTTGCTGCCCTTACTTCCGAACATTAATAGACACTGGGGAAATCTCTATCTAGATATAGATATAGATATAGATATAGATATTTCAGAGTTTATGGATTTGTTAATTCTATACCCATTTTCCCTCAGGTCTAGTCCTTTTCCTTTTATTGCTTTGCTGACCCTGGAAGCGGCATATCGACAGGGCCACTGTTGACTGGCTTGTGGTTAGGTTTAGCTAGTGGAGGTCCCTTGTGTAGCAAGAGGAAGGGGGAAGTCAACATAGTTTTCTGTGTTCCTCTCCATCTTGGTGACATTTCTAACACTAGTGTCATCAGTTCTGGGGTTCCAGCTCCTACATGAAAAGTCTATCAGCCAGGTGATCCTGGTCTCTGGGCTTTTGTGGCATCACCTGTGCCCTTGGGCTCTCCAGATTAGGAGAGTAGCAGCTTCCTGTGACTAATAACCTCCGGGTTGTTGCACCACCTCTTGTTTGGTCTCACAGCTCTTCCTGTGTAACCAACTTTCTACACTCAATTCTCTTAATTTTAGTATGTAAAAATGCTTTTGTTTTCCTGATTGGAATCTGAAGGATACAATGGATAGTACAATTTTTCTCATGACTCACTCACTAATGAGGGGCTACCAATAAATTGCCAATAATTTCAATATCCTGATTTTACCAGCTTATTAGCTGCATTGACTAAGTGTAATATCTCAGCCATCCTTGGAGTGTTTCTGAGGTAGCATGGTATTATGGATCTTGGGAGGGTCTCTATGTCCCCCTCCACCTACTTCATAAAGTTTTCTTCTCATGTCACACGTAAAACCATCTTTTAACCTCATAATACCTAAGAAATGCACAGTGGGTAACCTCACAATATTAGTTCTGGAGTCAGCTACATACAATTTAAACATCAACACACTTATAGTCTATGTGAAACCTAGAAATAAACATAATTTATAATCAACATTTCTTTGAGATATATTACTACCATATCCGTTTTTGTTTTTTTTACTTCAAGGTATTTTCCCCCATAATATAACAAGTATAAATCATTCCACAACACTAGGGGTCCAAGCAACATCACAGATTTCAAGTTTTTTTCCTTTGTAAATAAACGTTAATTTAGATACAGAAATAAACCACCAAGCTTGACAAACTTATAGTATCAATAAATAGTGGAAAACCATTTCCTTTGGTTTTTCAAGAAATCTGGTGCTTCTACTCCATCAGGAAAAAAGTGAGGAGAAACTTGGTCCTCAATTGCAAAGGGTATGCTTGACAATACTCTTTGATCAGACTGGGATGGTTTCTTTAAATTTGGGAGGAATTCCAAAATATCATGATTTAGAATCCACTTCCCAAAGATACTACTTATTTTGGAATCCTGCTACATCATGTGTACTGTGCTCAAGTTGTGACTATCTTCCTCTTCACTCTCCAGTGACCTCACACTAACTTAAGGTCAGATCGCCCTCACTGGACCTTGACACTCCGTTTCATCCCATTGGTGTGCTGGTAGATGTTTAGCAACCACTCACTGGGAAAATGCAGCCACAATTGTAGTGGTTGCTGATGTCTGTGATGTGAATCCTCCCACCATGTCCAATTTCATGGCCATGAATAGCAATGTGATGTCACTAAAGACAGAGTTGAGAAGAAATGCAAAGTAGCACATTTTTATTATACATAATATTTCCAGCATACCAGCTCAACACAGATAAATAACCTCAAGAGCATAGACAATAGTAAATGGTAGTAAAATAATTAGAAAGTGATGAGTTTTTAGTAATCATTAACTTTGCATTTAATGTAATTTATTTCAAAGTGAGTTTATAAATTTTAGATTTTACTACTATCTGTGTTTAACAATACAAAATTCCTGAAACAATGTCACTTGGCTCTTGCAAGCAATTATGAGCTAGCTGCAATGCACTATTATTTGTCCTTCTCTTAGAGTGTCTGTGGCCTTGACCTCCAAACACAAAGGGCCATTTAGGTTTTGTCTTCTGTGTGACCCATGGTCCAAAGTGTATCTCCTCTCAAAGAAATGCAAACAGAATGCTGTTCACTATGCCCCTTGTTTCCTGGAGAGGTGAGACTGAGGGGCCATGGGGCTGACTGTACCCCAGAAGGGAGGAGAGTGAGGGATGAAGCACTATAAGGAGACTCCTATCATATATTTTTAAGAGTCTAGAGACAAATAAAAAAAATTAATTCATTAGTAAACTATTTTGCTACATAAAAGTTTTGCTAAATCACATGCTATAAAGAAACGGTCCTGCCCCCTTCACTTGCTTCAGGATGTGACAACGGCATCTCTGACAATGCTCCCTGGTTAATGTAGATGGCACCTGCCATTGGCACAGCTGCCCTCTGATCCTCACAGCAATCTTGCCTCCCATGATTCATGCTACCCCCAATTCTACTACTGTCCAGGGCTCTCTCAATTTTATAGCGCTTGAGAATCATCTCTAGAGTTAGCTCTTTTCTCCCTGTTGTGCTCTGTTAAAGATGTCCTAGAGCTGAGCTGCTTAGGTCTGGGACAGCACAGATTGAATGGAATAACTGTTTTGGTTTCACACATAGTCCTCCTACATGCTGGGGTGGCTGAGTCAAGGCCATTTTATAAAATATTAATTAAGCTGTGTCTGGTATAGATTTTGTTGCCTGAGTTGGGATATGTCATTCTTAGCAACCCTGTTGATTGCCTTGAAAGTTCCCTCTGTCATCTATCCCAGAATGTTTAGTTGCCATATATGCCTATGTATGTCTTAATCCCAATGGTAGAAGTATCTCGTCTTCTTTTTCTCATAAATTCTTATGTTTTGTGCTTTTATTTTTTTTTTTAAAAAGGTGTATGCAATCAGGTATTTGGAAAGTCCGGAGCATTGTACATAATGGAAGTTGCCTGGCTACAGTGCTTAAGTTTATGTGTCAACTTGATTGGGCCACAAGGTGCCTTGATATATGGTCAAACATTATTCTGGGTGTTTCTGTGAGGGAATTTTTGAATGAAATTAACACCTAAGTTTGTAGACTGAATAAAGTACATTGCCCTTTGTAATGTGGGTAGGCCTCATCTAATTAGTTGAAGGCTTGACTAAAACAAAAAAACTAATTCTCCTCTGTGTAAAAGGCAATTCTCCTACCTAATGGTCTTCAAAATGAGACATCAGCTTTTCTCTTGTCTTTGGCTTCAAACTGAAGCAGTACCTGGGTCTCCAGCCCTTCAGTCTTTAGACTAAAATGACTCCAGTGGCCTTCCTGAGCTCAGGTGTTTGAACTCAGATTGGAATGAAACCACTGGCTCTCCTGGACGTTCAGCTTGCTGAATCACCCTGAAGATCTTGTGACTTGTCTACCTTCATAGCCATGTGAGCCAATTCCTCATAATAAATCTCTTTCTATATATATCCTTTCTATTGATTCCGTTTCTCTGGAGAACCCTGACTAAGGCACTGCCTTATATACTTAATCTTGACTCTGTTGACCTCGGCACCCCAGTATGGCATGTCGTATATTTTTTTATATAAGCACAATTTCTTCATTGAGTAAATCTTTTTAAAAATGAAGGGATATTTTCTTTATATTTGCAGTAATACAAGGGTTTTTCTTTTTCTTTTTTTTCACCAATAGCAAAAACCCTAAAAATCCAAATAAAAATGGGCAAAATATATCTGAATAGACATTTCTCAAAAGAAGATAAACAAATGGCCAATAGGTATGTAAAAAATGTTCAACATCACTAATCATCCTGGAAATGTAAGTCAAACCACAATAAGATATCATCTCACTTTAGTTAGAATGGGTTTTTCCAAAAAGACAGGGAATAGCAGATACTGGTTAAGATGTGGAGAAAGGGGAATACTTGTACACTGTTGGTGGTAATGTAAATTAGTACAGTAGCTTTGGAAAACAGTATGCAGATTCCTCAAAAAAACTAAAAGTAGAACTACCATATGACCCAGTAATTAATTCCACTACTGGATATATATCCAAAAGAAAAGAAATCAGTATATCAAAGAGATATCTGCACTCCCATGTTTACTGCAGCACTATCCACAATATCCACCACTATCCACTATTCCATAGCTGAAATATGGAATCAACCTAAGTGACCATCAATGGATGAATGGATAAAGAAAATATGATATACACACACACACACACACACACACACACACACACACACACACTAGAAAATTATTCAGCCATAGAAAAGAATATTCTGTCCTTGGTGGCAATATGGATGGAACTGGGGATCATTATGCTAAGTGAAAGAAACCAATCATAGAAAGACAAATACTGCATGTTCTCAGTCATATGTGGGAGCTAAAAAAGTGACTCTCATGAAGATAGAAAGTAGATTGATTGGTGGTTACCAGAGGCCAAGAAGGGTAGTGGGAAGGAAAGTAAATAGAGGTTGATTAACGGGTACAAATATGCAGTTAGATAGAAGAAGTAAGACCTGGTGTTTGTTTGATAGATCAATAGGCTAACTATAGTTAACATTTATTGTTACATTTCAGAATAGCTAGAAGAGAGCAATTCAAATGTTCCTACTGTAAAGAAAAGGTAAATATTTAAGGTGATAGATATCTCAATAACCCTGTTTTGATTATAAAAATGTATCAAATTATTACATGTACCCTGAAAATATGTACATTTATTATATATGTATCAATAAAAAAATTAAATTTAAAAAATACTGAGATGAGACAAATAAAAAAGTAATATCAATATATTTTGATAATAGATACCTGAAATTATGTAAGCAGCTATGAAACCAAATTTAATTGAAAACAGTGCAATAAATATTGATCATTTAAATATCATCTACCAATATTTATTTGACCCAAATACCCAGAGCCAAGCATTGGATATTATTAATAATGCTCAAATGTAAAATCAAATGTAAATACATAGACTAGAGAAAATTCTTATATAGAACTTCTTTAGCTTTCTAAATTAATTCACCAAAATTCAAATACTATCCTTTATAACATTGGAAATGAAAGCTTTACTTTTTAATAGGAAATCTGCATTTCATTGTAAAAATAGAACACTTCATTCCTGACCTATACACACTTTCAGAAGCAGTAGTTTTTGGAGTGCTGAATACTTAGCATAAAGACATTGAGTCTTGAAAATTCATTTCAGGCATGAGAGACCTAAATATATATATATATACATATATATATATATATATATATATATATATATATATAAAATAAAATAACCACTTCCTGGGAGCAAAAGGCTATATGATGAAAACTCTCCAGAGTGATACCTTTTGCTTTATATTTTGTAATCTTAAGTCTTCAGGTACTTAAAAATGAGGAACACATTAAATTTATGCTGATTACTGATGTAATTACAGTTTCTGGTACTATTTGGGTCAACTTTCAAGAGGGGAAGTAACTAATTTAAGCAGTCATATGGCACACTGGATTTATCAAATCTTGTCTTAAACTTGACTGTTAGGGCACCTATACACAAATATCATCACAGTTTTATTCTATGACATTTTCCCTCTTTAATGAGAATATTAAATAATTCACACTAGTAATTCTGAGCTCCAAGTTTTGGCTCCCAATTTTGTGATTTGGGATAAGTCACATACCCTATATAAACTTTCTATTTTAAAAGTAAAGCTTTTATTTATATCATAAAGGATACTATTTAACAATGAGTTTTGATAAATTAAATTTATGAAGGTTTAAAAGTCCTACATAATAATTTTCTCTAGTCTAAAATAGTTATATTTGTTTCTAAATTCAGAAGGTAAATCATGATATCAATTGTCAGTGCTAGATGTTTTCTACTATCCCAAGATATCTCTCACCTTAAAGATGACAAAGATTGGTGTATGTTCAGTTCTGACTGATACAAATGTCAGTGTAGGCACTGGGACTTAAGCATAACTAATGTTTGTTCATGAATATAAGATATCTCATAGAACTAGTGAACAAATCCCTGGTATTCAGATTGAGTTTAAAGTCAGCTGTTCAGAAAATATGTTCCAGGGAGTTACATGTGTTTGTAGATCAAATGATCTTGTGTTTCTATGAATTTTGCTGTGAAATGCTCAACTGACACAGCCTCAAAATTGATTTGTGGTTTGTGAAAAAGAACAAAAGGGAAATGTGACAGACATGGCCAATGGACCAGTAAAGACTTGTACACTCCTTAGGTTGTCTGCAAGTAGGTGGGGCCATGTGGCTGACTTCCCACTAATGAATGTAAGTGGGAATGATGTGTGTACCTCTTTAGGAACAAAGCAGTTATGAAATAGCTGTACCTTCTCTATGTTCTCTTTTTTCTGATACAGAATAAAGGGAAAGAAGCCCAAAACCTGGATAAGTACAGGATCACTGAAGGCTGTTAAAGCAGGAAACACCAACTGGATTTACAAGAGTCAGAAATAATATCTATTATGTGAAGTTATTGAACTATGGAGGGGAGGGTTGGTGATTATACTAAAATATTACCTAACCTTCCTAATACAGAATTTGACTTTTTTGCTGAGATAGCACTTGCTCAAGATGTTTAAGGGCAGTGAAGAATAATGCCATACATTTGTTTGTGGTCTCTCAATTTATAGTATATTCATTTATGCTTTACAAAACCCTATGAATTAGTTGATGGAGCAAATCCATAAGAATTTTACTGGGGAAACAGACTTAAGATTATCTTCCCCCATGGGCCCACTGCTAATAAGCATCACCATGGAGTAGAGACTTTCAATTCAGGAATCTAACTCTAATGCCCGTGCCTTCCCAATGCTATTCTACTTCAGAAAGCCTAGAGGTAGCAGCTCCAATGTATCCATGATGAATACAAATGCAATCTTAAAATCCAGCCACATTTTTCCTTCAGATATATTATTGCAACATAGTATATGTACAGGACAGTAAACATATCATAAATGTTCAGCTTCAAATATTTTTACAAATTAAGCTCAGCTACTTACCTAGAGCTTGGATAAGAGCCATGCGGTTCCCAATACCCCTGATGTTTTTGCCATACTCCCAGTTACTAATCCCTCTGAGGGTGACTGCTTATACTCTCTAACTTTTAACCTATAGGCTAGTTTTTGCATCGTATTTTATATAAGTTCAATAAAACATCTTGTTCTCTTTTGTGTCCAGCTTGTTTTTTGCTGAATATTACACTTAAGAAATTCATCCATATCATTGTTTATAGTTGAAGATTTTAAAAATTGCTATAGATTATCTTCATGTTTATATAAAAAGCAATTAATTAATCCATTCTACTGCTGATGGACATTTGAGTGGTTTTCAGTTGGGGCTTATTAGGAATAATCAGGGGCAGTTTTGAGTCCCACATTTTACCAATGAGCATACAAACAACAAGACCAAAAGGGCATGGAAATAAAATCAAAGAGAAAGTGTCTTAAGTTCTGCATCTTTGTGTATAAGCTATGAATTTTGAAAAAGTACATTTTAATTTCTATCACAGGAACTTTGTTTAAATAACTTTCAAGGCTCAGCTTTGTGATCTGTACGATGGGGTTATATTCCTACCAATATAATAAAATTTATGTAAAAGCTCTTTAGAATTTTTTTTTTTGAGACAGTCTCACACTGTCGCCTCTGCTAGAGTGCAGGAGCATTGTCACAGCTCACTGCGACCTCGAACTCCAGGGCTCAAGGGATTGTCCTGCCTCAGCCTCCTGAGTGTGGAATCTTGAAAGCATTATATAAAATGTTGGTCATTATTAGAGTTAAATTTACATAGCATGTAGATATTAATGCCAAATATTCGTGACAGATGAAACACATCTAAGGTCAAATCTATTGGGATTTTCTCTGTTTAATTTAATTTTCTTTTTTCTTTTCTTTTCTTTTTCTTTTTTTTTAAGTATATTTTTATATTATTTGCTTAGTTAGCCAACAAGAGAGTGAAAGAGAGAGAGAAGAGAAAGCTATCCAGGAAATATTAAGCTTGAAATTCTTACCAGGAACTAGACAGGCTACCCACAGATCAAGATGTTATGGTTATCAACATCCATTTCTCCCTTCTCTACGGACTCATAAACTGGCTAGACGTCCTCTAATTTCCACCCTGGACATTACAGGGCCCCAGTGCATTGTCGGCATGTGATTATGCCCTCCCCAAGGGACCTGCAACTTCAGACACTGACTCCTATTCTCCCTGCTTCAGCAGAAGTGCACTGCAATCACGGGCAAATTTATAGGTCAATGAGTTGAAAATTGGTTGTCTTTAAGTTTCTGATTTTTAAATACATTTTGTACAAATTAGTTCAAATGTAAAATAGGTTGGGATTTAGAAAAAATGAGAGCTGCCACCTTGCATTAATATTCACAATATTGCCTACTTAGTTTTAGTTTCTGGATTACTATAGCACTGACATGGTTCCTGTCTCTGTCAATAAGAAAAGGGTAATAAAATGGATAAATGCAAACCAAAGAATTTGTAAGCTCCATGATAAGTGTGATTTTTTTTTTAAGTTAAAAAATCTGGGAAAAAACTAACTTAAAGATTTTAAAAGCCAATTTCAGCTCAGCTGCTGGGGTTTGTTTGAAATCTACCACCAACTGAGGTGTGAAACTTATATTTGATACAGTAAATCTTGTCGACTGTTATTTTAAAGGACTGAAATGTGCTTTTATAGCAAAATTGTCTCAAATAAAAAATACATTTTTACAATCTTACTCTGTCATAAACTTTCATGTCAGGTTTTAGCTCCACAATATATGCAGAGGATGCATTATACAGGAATAGGAAGGAGGCATGCATAATAACTTGTTTTAGTTTCCATTGTGAGAAATAGAGAGAGAAAAATGTTCTATACAATTTATATGATCAAAATATTAAATATTACATAGTTAATCAGAAATGACTAATAACCTTATCTTGAGTCATCAGACTATTGATTACTGTTGCAGAATAGCTCTTTTATTTGACATTCTATAATGTCATTTATATAAGGAGTTCTCTGCAATACGATTGTAATTTCTTTCTCTTTACCATATTTCCTGAATGTATTATTGAACACTCCAGATTGAAATTCTGTAAGAGTGGAGTACCTAATTTATATCATCCTTTCACTAAGATTTCGAAAACTGAGTTTTCTGGAAAATTTTTTAAAGCAATAGTGTTGTAAATTGTAGCTCTCTCACTGTTCCCGTACTACTATCTCAAGTTTGAAAGCAGTTTAGCAGATTCTATTAGTGAGACTATAACATCTCCTTGGGTGAGTCTGTGAGAATATAAGGATGCAGGTTGGAATTGACATCAGATCACTAACATTGATTACCCATTGGCTTACTATTAATATATACTAATAGATCATTGGCAAAATGCATGTTAATATATATCAGTGCCAGAGAAGAGATTGGGATGGGCAGGCAATTTTTGTATTGGTGGGCACTTCTTTTTAGAACATAAGAGTTTATTTACTGACTTTAGATATTGGGGCACTCAAGTAAGGCATTTAAAAATAACTAGGCTGTGAAAATAATTATAAGGCACGTATTACCTATTGCAAAAAAATCATCAATAAAATATGCTGATAATTCCTGAAAAAAAAAATTCTCAGCCCTTAGACTTAGCCTTTTAGGGCTTCAGTGTGTGTATGTGTATGTGTGTGTGTGTATACACATATATATGATGCTCATAATATTTTTTCCTTATACTGTCACTACAAAGTGCTCTTAGGGAAATTCAGACAGGATAGGAAATGTGAAAGTGTTTTGGAAGGTAAAAATTAAAAACCCCGACTCTTATGCCAATCATTATGCTTGGTAGTTTTTAAATTTATGAATCAGTTAATTCTTGGAATAGCTTTGTGTGGTTATTTTAGATAGACATGAGGGCCTAAATGTGGGTTGTGATGATTTTCACTTGATATGTAGGTCTACACTGCTAAAGCATGGAAGAGCTGGGCTTTTAATCAAGGCTATCATGATAAACTCAAGGCACTTTTCCATTATATAAAAATTCTAAGGAGATTCTAGCATTGTTAAGATATTGTGTAATGACTCCTTTGATTGAAAAGTATTAATATATTAGTTCTCTACTTCATGAAGAGTTCTGCATTACTCTCGGATTTTGCCACTTTCAAAATGGTCTCTGGTATTTAACTGACACTTCAGATGTAGCCATATTTCTGAGGGAAAAGCAGCAATTTGGCACATTTTGTTCTTCAGAGACATTGAGTATCCACAGCAGTCTTTTTTATACCTATGAATCAAAATGTGCTCTATAATATAGATAGCAAAGAGAACTGGTCATATTTCTTTGGGTCTTATGAAATACTCTAAACCAAGAGTGAAAAATCATTATTTATATTAACGACTAAATATATTAAGTAAATCCATTAAGTATTATCATGAAGATGTTTTGAAATAATTGAATGAGTTAAAGCTTCATTTTTAAAAGGATGAGGGAAGAAAAAGCTCACATTGAAATTTTTTTTATTTTAGAAAAAAAAATAATACCTTGTGTTCAATGAGTATAACATTAAATGCTCACATAGATGCAATTCAGAAACACACACACATTTCAGATCCATATATTGATGCTGTGGCAGCTACAGGTGAAAGTAAAAGGAAGAGCAATCAAGAAAAGAGGGACAGAGACTACAGGAAAGATGTAAATAGAAAACAGGAGGATGAAACACTTAAGGAAGAAGTACAAAAAGGAGAGAAGAAGAAGAAATGGAAGTATAAAACAGAGCAAGAAACTAGAGATTGAGTAGCATGGAAAAATTAGAGGAAAAAAGTGAAAAGTGGCTTAGTTGATTCTAACAGAGGAATTTAGTTCCTCTAATAATTAGAGGAATGGATGACATTATTTTTTGTCTCACCTCAATTTCAATCTGCTTATGCATTAGAGTAGTTTAAATTGCCTCTGCCTTTTGAAAGGAATTACTGAGCACAATTCTTTAACTGCTTTTTGGAGCACTTCTGAGGCCTTGCTGCGATGAATGGGGGTGACTGTGGTACCCCTTCAGACACTACAGAATTCTCTGATATATACTGGCTGGTGCCAGGGCAATTTTACAATAGGGCTTGAATGAATTTCAAAAAGGTTTGCTACAAAAGTCTAACTCAACAGCAAATAAAGAAGTGATGTGTTGGAGTCTTCACATTTATTGCTAGCTGGCTCCTCTAATACCAAGTGGAGTCAATACCCTTGGCTTTACCTCAATGCAACCTTTTCTTATTAATTTTTAAAGCAACAGATGGAGAAAGTTACTACCAGGCTTCATCACGTCAATTTTCATTTTAAGTTTGATGTTTCCATGTTACACTTTCTCATCCTCATTCTTTTATGTGCATTGTTTGTTGATTAATTGGTTGATGTTCTGGGAAAAAAAAGTTGGCTCAGAATTAGAATAAAATAAGAGAAGGTTATAAAATTGTCTTTAAAGGTCCTCAAAAATATAGTGGAAAACAGCCTTCCCAGCCATTGTGAATTTCTTTCTTTTGATTTCTTTTAACATTATGTATTCATAGAATTAGTGGCACAGGTATTTTTTATTTTTCTCTTTTCAACTGAATTTCTATGATAATATATGTTTTGGCTCTTTAAGTATAAGTGAATTTCATGTAAGTTTGAAGAAGTAGTACCTAGTAAAAGTGGGAAGCTTGGACACTTTCATAACCACATACCAACACAAACTTTGCTTTAATCTTCTTCCTAGAATTTCTCTTTCTTTTTCTCATTTTTCTCTCTTTCTATCAGCATAGCATCAATGTCATTTAAATATGCAGGTAAGAAAGTTATCAAATTTGTATTTGTGTCTAAAACAGGCAAGTAATGTAGTATCTTCTGAGAGAAAAAACACTATAAATGAGAGAGACAAAAAGACAATACACAAAGATAAAAGAAGCTACAGTGAACAAGCACAATGCAAGGTATAGAAGGAAATGTCTAATATATGTATATTTATTTCCTCAGTGACACGAGAGAAGCTGCACCCGTGAAAGAAGACTAGACTACTATGAAAAATGAATATTCAGAAATCAAGAAAAGATTTGGGAAACTAAAAAATTAAATGTATTAACAAAATTTAGAAGGATTGAATGATAAAGCCAAAGAAATCCCCTTAGAAAAACTGAATTTTAAAATGGAAAGAATAAAAATAAGTGAGAAAAGATAAAAGGATTACTTTAGGAGTTCTGCCTGTAAGGAGTTAAAGAAAGGGCAAACAAAAGATAAAAGGGAAAAAATGATCAAAGAAATATTATAAGAAAATTTTCAGAGCTGAGCAGCACAGGTTTTCAAATTGAAATAGCCTGTTGAGTGCCAAACAAATGAATAAAACAAAATATTCTGCATGTGCTTAACAAATGCTTCCTATCTTTATTTCTTGTAAATGAAATTTCAAAAATGGAAGAATTTTGTTAGACTACAAGAAAGTGAGTAAAGATTTTGGCACAGGGTTTGAATGCATGGCAATCATCCAAAGGGCTGTATATTGTCCAGATTTTGAAGAATTTGCTAAAGATATTAGTTGAGTTGTTAAATAATCTTAACTAAACTGATTATAATCCAAACATTGGATGTATTTTAATTTATTATATCAAACTAGCCCTGAGAGAAACTGTGTGTGTGTGTGTGTGTGTGTGTGTGTGTGCACATGTGCGCCATATGTAGTGGGGGAATGAGGAATGAGGAAGGGACAGACAATGTGACAAGAATCACTTAACTTCTCTATACTCCAAGGATTACAACTGATGCTTTTGATCGCTAGGGCTTATGGATGAATTGTGTTCCACTCCATAGCATTGTTTACTTTTGGGTAATGCCTTATCACAGGATACTATCTCTTTATGTCATTACATTGGTCCAGTGGCTCTTCTTTCTTAGGGTTTTACCAGTTACACTGACAGCATCTCTGTGTCATTTCTAGTTTTTTTTTTCTCTTTGTTCTCACTCTAAATGGTTCATGACTTGCTTCAGTCCCTTCCAGCCTATTTCCGGCATATTGTTCAGAGCAGCAGCCTCAGGGGCAAGGCCCCCAGCATCAGTAGACAAAGAGCCTAATTTAAATCCTCTCTCCCCTGATTCAGGGGTCCAGCTCTGCACCCGCCTCTTAATCACCACACAGACCACTTCATCTACCTCACAAGATTTCTTTCTTCTTAATTCTTTTGTTATGTGCCTTGATTTAGTTATTTTGATTGTGTTAGTATTCCTGTTTGTTTGATTATGATTTGACCATGCAATTATGATTTTTTTTTCTTTTAGTGCACCACGTGCTATGTCAAGAAAAGGGTTGCTGAGTGTCAAGTGCCCTGGAAATATTTAGAGGTCAATGGCTCTCTAAAAATACAGCACCTGTAACATTGATTTGCAAGATAGATGTGCTTTTAAAACCTAGTACATTCACAAATGGTCTCTGAAGGGATAGCTTATTTTATGCTACGGGAAAAGGAGGGTCCTGGAATGTTGAGGATGACAGCCTAATATGTATCCAGTTCCCTTTGGGGTTGAGGAGAAATGTGGAATCAGTTAATGATTCATTAATATGCTTAGAAAAATCCAATAGCAGTTTTAATCAAAACCACATAACCAATCTTTTTTTTTTAATAGAATACCTAGTCATGGGGCTAGCCAGTGTCTTTGTTTTGCCTACTACAAGCACCCAGTCTTTGCTGACTGATTGGATAATGACATTTACAAGTATTAACTTAATTCAGTTCAATCCAATTCACTAAATAATGGTGTACCAATTACATTTTGCCAAGTACAATACTTGCAATACAAATTTGACTACAGTTCAGATCCTGTCTTGGAGGAGTCATAGCCTAGCAAGAGTAATAAACATATTATTAATTAAGTATAACAGGTTGTGACAGATAGAGGAAATGAAACACTATGAATCCCCCAGGAACAAGTTTCTATATTTGGAGTTAATATGCTTTCAAATATATATGCAAAAGTTTAAAGTGCTTATTTTGAAACCTAAAATGCCCTTTTCACTCATAAATCTCTTTTCTCCAATTTCATTTATGTATTTATTTATTCATTTTAGTGATTTTGGATTGCAGAATTTTTTAGCTTACTGAGTCAGCGGAAATAGATTTGGGAATATTAATTCTTTCTTTTTTTTTTTTTTTTTTTTTTTTTTTGAGACAGAGTCTCACTCTGTTGCCCGGGCTAGAGTGAGTGCCGTGGCGTCAGCCTAGCTCACAGCAACCTCAAACTCCTGGGCTCGAGCAATCCTCCTGCCTCAGCCTCACAAGTAGCTGGGACTACAGGCATGTGCCACCATTCCCAGCTAATTTTTTCTATATCTATATATATATGTATTTAGCCGTCCGTATAATTTATTTTCTAGTTTTAGTAGAGACAGGGTCTTGCTCTTGCTCAGGCTGGTCTCGAACTCCTGAGCTCAAACAACCTGCCCACCTTGGCCTCCCAGAGTGCTAGGATTACAGGCGTGAGCCACCGTGTTCGGCCTATTAATTCTTTTGTGTGAATGCATCTTCTGCACTAAAACCTGTTGGAACACGATGCTAGGTCTCCCCTTAGGAGCCTCCTATAAACCCAAAGCACTGACCTTCAGTATCCAATCCTAGATGTTCCCTCATTCTTCTAGAGTGGGCATTGTCATCACTATTATATTTTCTTTTTGAACATAAGCATTGGCAAGAGTAGCCTCTAATGCAATTATGTTAGTTCCAGTGTGCCAACAGGTAAACCTCTCCAAAGCCATTTAAATTAATCAAGAAGGGAAAATGTTAATAAGTCAATATGCTGAATAAGCAGGGGGAATTTATATACTGAGCATCGCCTCCGTCTGCAAAACTGGGTCTAATCTGTGAAATAACAATATGAAATGTGGCTTGGTTTGAAGGCAATGTTGGATGGCATGCTTGGACTGACCAAATCAGCAATTACATGATCAGAAGAAAGAGTTGTTTAAAATTGTTTTTCTACTTCACTTTGGTGGAACACTGTTCTACAGAGCACATTCAAAATTAGAAAGCTTGTGTGTATTTAGCTTAATTAAACATTTAATCAAATGTCATCTACCTATTATTTCCACTCTAGAATTTTCCATAACACCCAGAAGAGTTAGCTAATTTTTAACCTTTCTGTTGACTTTCTCAAAATTGAACACTATTGTTTTATGCTTCTATCTTCCAGTTGTTACAAAATGTCTCCTTCTCTCATCGCCTTCAGCTTTGCAGGGAAAACCAAGTGGAATTAGTAATCACTCACAGCATTTAAAAGCTCACCTGACCTGAATGAAAAGCCCAGGACACATCCAAGTTGAAAATGAAATTGCTATGCCTTGTTGTGATTTTCACGTATTTCCACTCCATTCCCTGAAACCATTTCTTATTCTTAATCAGAAGGAAAATGTGAACAGATATGTTATGTAAGACACTGGAATAGGGACCAGGCACTAGGTAGAGGCCATTTAATTAAAAAAGTGTAAGATAAATAGACTGTAAAATGCAGCTAGTCCTATATACAAATAGTCTGCTTGGCAGAACTGAGTGATGAGTTAGGTTAATACATGTGAATTTCCGAAAAAGAGAAAACAGCTTTGAATCTTATTAGCTTTGTTTTTACTTTTATTATTTTTAGGTTCAAGATTACAGGCTAAGTAACAATTTTTTTTAAAGGAAGAAAGGAGAAAGGAAGGAAAGAGATGGGAATAAGAAAGAAATCTGTCATATGAGTGAATAATGGCAGATTGCAATCAAAGAATATTATTCTGCTTGGCTTGTCTAATATTAAATGGATAACAGCACATTTTTCAATTTGAACATTTTGAAATAATTTGTCGAATTGCTTCAATAGTGATTAGGACCAGAATATGTCTAGACTGTGGCTTCAAAATAGTTTGAACCAGATTTATAATAACAAAGAAGCAATGCTGTGGAGAGGAACTTTGTTACGCTTGCTAGGGGGCACTGTGAGGCTATCTTTGCCTTGTTTGTTCCTTTGAGTGGTTAGTGGTTGGTCCATTTTAATTATCTGTGTTTCTGTGAAAGATGAAGTATTACATTGTTAATTACGGAGTTTTCAGCTTCACAATAGATTCTATCTAACTACTTTTGACTCTGCATGTTTCCTGTGCCCTTCAAATTCTATGTTCTGGCGGGATTTGGATAAATTGAAAACACTAGATTATAGTGAAAGTTAAATCTAGAAAATAACTAAATCCTGCCTCCCCTATGAAGAGTAAACTTTATTTTTCCCCAAAGTAGCAATATTATATTAGTGGGTATGTCAACTGGCCAGCTAAAAACTACTTTCTCCAACCTTCCTGGGAGTGCAGTTTTCCCACATGAAACAATACTGACCAATAAATTTAAGGAAACACCACAGAGTTTGATGTTGAGGCTTTGAATCTTGGGATTTGTATACTGAGAAGCATTCCTTCTATTTTAAAGTAAAAGAATTTCAAAAGCAAGGTGCTGTCCTCCCCTATTTCCAGTAGACCCTGGTTCACCTATGATCTCAATATGATTAAATAATAATAATTTTAAAAAGTGCCTGAGGATAGTACAGTCCCATCAGTCTTGGTTCAGAGATTTTAATTTTCTGGGGGGAAAAAAGGTAGTGCTCAATCCACTGTTGCTTGTACCTCAGAACAGCAAAATCAAGCCAATTTGAGCTTCCTCTGATGCCATTTGTCCATACTAGAGTTCTCTTGACAAATTGCATTTGATATTTTCATAGTCCAGGTAAAGCCACTCGACAGTTAAATTATTTTGCCCAAATTCTCAGAAATTAAGAGAACAACTTTCACTATAAATGTTCCAATAACAGACAGAGAACATTCACAGGGTCAGCAGAAAAAGGAGAATTTCCTGCTTGAATATCTGTAGTGATTTCAGACATACATAGCCTTAGTTCAAGTTATGGAAGGATAAATCAATGATCTGCTTGCAAGCTAAAGCAGTAGTCAGTAGATTCTGCAAGAGAAGGGCCACCCAGGTGCACATATCATTAAGAATTAGAGCAATCCTTCCCAAACCTTTAAATTAAAACCCACTTAATTTCCAGCTGGCCTAATTGTTAAAGAAGCCATTCTGTGATGCCCAGAGGACATGTCTACAAGCCATGTTAGAGCCCAACTCTAGCCACCTATTACATTCAGATTATTATTTGGGTGGGTAACTTACCCACTATCTATTTCTCACTTCCTTACTAAGACAATCTCAGTTTTATTGGATGTGCATGTTAATTGTCCAGCTAAAAAACTACTTTATCCAGTCTTCCTTGGAGTGAAGATTTATCATCAGAAAAAATTCTGACCAATAAATTTAAGAGAAAGTTCTTGGTTGGTACTTCCAAAAAATCATCTAAAATGCACCAAAGGCTGGATGGTCCCTCAGCCTGTTGCCTTTTCCAGTCTCCTTTATTTCTGAAACATATATTGATTGATGAAGCACAATAGAAACCTTTTTGCGACCATGAGGTTACAAGCATGTGATGGGATGGCCGAACGCGATGATAGAAGGAGTTGTGTTCCTGGTAGTATCACAGAGCCACGTGACCTCACTACACTACCTAACTCACTCTAGACTTCTCATCACTTGATAAGTAAAACACCTGCCTTATATACACCTCTGATATTTTAGTTTTCCTTTAATGCAGCTGAATTAAATTCTTACCCCATACATGCACTTTATATTAAAGATATGAGCAATTGACATGACAAACAATAAACTTCACATTTCTTTTCAGGATATGGTGACTTGAGGCTGAATTGAGGATTGCTTGAGGCCAGGAGTTTGAGACCAGCCTGGGCAACATAGTAACACCGTGCCTCTAAAAAAATGAAAAAAAAAAAAAATAATGAGTCATGGTGGTGCATGCCTGTAGTTCCAGCTTTTGGGGAGGCTGAGGCAGGAGGATCACTTGAGCCCAGGAGTTGGAGGCTGCAGTGAGCCATGATCTCGCCACTTCATTCTAGCCAGGGCAATAAAGTAAGACCTTGTCTCCAAAAAGAAAAAAAAATTATTTAAGGTTTTAAAAATTTCTCTAAAGTTTCCTATTTTCTTTTGAAAAATTTGAATGTTTAATATTTTATACAATAACATATTTTTAATAAAACATATTTTAGGTAAAATTGATGATGATCCAGGAAGTATTTTGTCCACTGGCTTCTTATAGCACATATGTCACTGTATATCCAATATGGAAAATGCAACATTGGAATAAAGTCCAGAAAATATGCAACAACACACATCCCCTAAAAGTGCTAGGCATAGGTTTAAGCTTTAGTTTTCCAATCTGTAAATGGGAATAAAATATTAAAAATATCTCATTATTAAAAGGAATAAATAAGATGAAGCTAAATTACCTAATGCCATGCCTGGCATATAATAGACACTTGAAATGATTTATATAAAACATACACCATGCATTTCACATGTAAATTTGTATGCCATTATATTTTATGTAAAGCATTATAAATATAGGTTATATTATGGAATATTGTGGAATATTCTACATGTTATATATTATATATGATGAATATTAAAATACTTTTATTGATACTCATCCAACAATATACTAGTTTGTTCTGGGCATTGTTCTATAGGTAAGTGAATTCAGTGATGAACAAGATTAATCTTATTTCTGTCTTAAGAAAGTTACAGTACATTATGCTACAGAGAAGATATCCTTGAATGTGCAATATTTTAATAGTACTCATAAAAAAATTTGAGTTAAAATGAAAATTGACTCTTATAAATGCAGATAAATTGGAAAAGATGATTTTTATACTTCTTTTATAAAGGATCAGTTGTCAAGAATTCCAGGATCTAGCCACATTCTTCACCATGTCTATAATAACACAGATAATTGGACAAATGATAATCTAAATGTAAATGGTATCTAAAGTAGGTCTCCAACATGCCTTGAAGACATTACCACAAAATGAATGTCCTAAGAAGTAGGCCTCCTGGACATGAAATTATTTATAGTCCAAGAACTCAATGTCTAAGGCACTCATATCATCTGAACAGTAGGGCTACAACTTTCTGCAAATTTCCCAAGTTGTTCTTAAAAATAGAAATAGCATCTTACAAAAATGAGACATGGTATTAATCATTAATAGATTCTTCAAATGTTTTCCTTTTTGCTTTCCAAGCATGTGTAGGGTTGCAATCTCTGGCACTCTCATGTTTGATGGAGCTATGTGGTTAGTTTTGGCCAATGAGTTGTGTGTGGAAATGATGTCTGTCACCTCCAGGCTAGGGACTTAGCAGCTGATGTCAGACACTAAAAAGTTCCATTTCCTCTAGCACAATGGCCCTCAATGTTCAAGAGGATGGCTGTTTCATCAGCCCAAATCTCTGAGTGACAATGATGAAGAAAGTCCCTCTGCTAATCCATAAATCAACATGTAGCATGAGCAAGAAATAAACCTTGTACTTTGAAACTATGTAGTTTCAGGATTCATTTATAAATGCAGCAATGCCTACATATATCCTGTCTGATACTGATCATCACATCTAGATCACCCTTGAATTTCCCTTGTTCCTATTCGACATATTCAAATCTTCCTCTGACACAAGACAAGGACCCAGTGAAAAATAAAACTACAGACCAATATCACTGATGAACATAGATGCAAAAATTCTCAAGAAAATACTAGCAAGCCAAATTCAATAGCACATTAAAAATATCATCCACCATAATCAAATGGGAATCACCTCAAGGATGCAAGGATGGTTCAACACATGCAAATTAACAAATGTGATACATCACATTAACAGAACCAAGAACAAAGACCATATGATTATTTCTGTAGATGCCAAAAAAGCATTCGATAAAATTTAACATCCCTTTATGATAAAAACCCTCACCAAACTGGGTATAGAAGGAACATACATGAAAATAACAAAAGCCATATATGACAAACCCACAGTTAACATCATACTGAGCAGGGAAAAATTGAAGGCCTTTCCTCTAAGATCTAGAGCAAAGATGCTCAGGATGCTCACTTTTACCAGTTTTATTCAGTATAGTACTAGAAATCCTGGCCAGAGCAATTAGGCAAGAGAAAGCAATAAAAGCATCCAAATTGGAAAGAAAGAAATTAAATTAGCCTTATTCACAAATGACATGATCTTTTACTTAAAATTCTAGACTCCACCAAAGAACTGTTAGAACTGATAAATGAATTCATTAAAGTTGCAGGATACAAAATCAACATACAAAAATCAGTAGCACTTATATACATCAATAATGAACATTCTGAAAAAGAAATCAAGAAAGCAATCCCATTTACATAGTTACAAAGACTATAAAATACCTAGGAAGCATTTTAACCAAAAAAGGGAAAACTTTTAAAAACTGATGAAATAAATTGAAAAGGGCACAAAAAAATGGAAAGATATTCCATACTCATGGATTGGAAGAATTAGTATTGTTTAAATGACAATACTACCCAGAGCAATTTACAGATTCAATGAAGTCCCTATCAAAATACCAATGACATTCTTCAAAGAAACAAACAAACAAAAATCCAAAATTTCATATGGCACCACAAATGACCCCCAAATAGCCATAGCAATCCTAAGCAGAAAGAATAAAGCTGAAGGCACCACACCACCTAACTTCAAAATTTACCACAAAGCTGTAGTAACCAAATCAGCATGATCCTGCCATAAAAATAGGCATGTAAGCCAATGGAACAGAACAGAGAACCCAGATATAAATCCACGCATTTACAGCCAACTCATCTTTAGCAAAGTACTGAGAATATACAGTGGGGAAAGGAGTCTCTCCAATAAATGATGCTAGACAAAATGGATAAGAATATGCAAAAGAATGAAACTAGAACCCCTATCTCTCATCACACACAAAAATCAAAATGGATTAGAGACTTAAATTTAAGACCTGAAACTATCCTATTTTCAAATTACAGTTTTAATCTATTCTCTGCATAGACTACGAGGCCATCATCATTTTCTGCTTGGCTCTTTGCTGGCCTCCTAAGTCAGTCTCTTTATTCCCACCGCAGTGACTCTCCAAGCCATTCCCCATTTGGCCATGAGAGTGACATTCTTAAAAAATTAATCAGAGTCAGTCACTCCCTCTGTAGTTGGAATAAAATCAGAATTCTTTACAAAAGTCTGGAAGGTCATTAAGCAGACTCACCCTGTGCAACCGTTCTACTAATTTTACTGTAGTCCAGTTACATTATTGATCACTTGGTTCATTAAAAACATACTTCTTTTCCCCTTAGGACCATTCTTTAAACTCTCCCACCTTCTCGAATTTTTTTTTCTGCTATATAGTTGTTAACCACTTCTTCTCCTTATAGTCTGAGCTCTAATGATACCTTAAGAGTGTTCCCCGGTCATCCCTAATAGTCCTTCTTCAACACGCATGTGTGCGCGCGCGTGCGCGCGCACACACACACACACACACACACACACACACACACACACACACACACACCATTTTATTCTATTGCATTGCCCTTTGTGCTTTCTTTAAAGACGTTTTTAAAGAATAAAGCTAATTTATTTGTTACATGCGTTTTTGGTCTCCCCACCACGCCAACGTCCCCGCAGAATGTAAACCTCCTCATGGCAGGGACTGTGACACTTTTGTGCAACATTATAACCCAAATGACTTCTAGTGCTGGCCAAAATGAAGACATTTGATGAATTTATTTTGGATAAAAGAGTAAAGATTAAAATAAACAAAGGAAGAACTTTTGATCCTCCTGAATAATTCAGAAGTAACTTTTACACTAATGAGAAAATTTAAGGCAGGAATAAGGCACCTCAATTCAAAATGCCCCAAACCAAACATATATACTCAACAGAGTAAACCATACTAACTGAACTTGTATTCTGAGCTAGGCACAATCTAAATTTAAAAATGTAAGGTGAAGAGGAAAGTCATATTTGGAGATATCCCCTAAGCTCATGAACATTAAAATCGATCACATAAATCTGTAATTATCAGTACAGATTTTCTTCTTCTTCTTTTTTTTTTTTTTTTTTACAAACAAAGCTTGAAATCTCTAGCTATCAAACAGATGGCAAGTTTCATTTGTAGGGCTTTGTAAGTCACCTGCTGCCAAAATATAGAGATTGGCTGTGTTTCAGACCCAGAAAAGGCATATCATATAACTGATTTACCAAAAAAAAAAAAAAATTAATAATCTAGGATGTTTCATAAATGAAGAAATTACCATGTTTTGACTTTGATCTAGATTTGATATGGTAGAAAATAAAAACAAACAAACAAAAAAAGCCAATGTAACAAAATATAAAGGGATATTTGGAAGATGATAAAAGCCATTTGACAATTAATTTACATACTGTCTGACCACTCACAAAAGTTAATTCAAGATGAATAAAATACTTAAATGTAAGGCATGAAATCATAGGAATTCTAGAAGAAAATGTAGGAAAATTCTTCCAGATATCATCCTAGGCAAAGAATTTATGAAGAAGACTCCAATGGCAATTATAGCAACCATGAAAATAAATAAATGGGAGTTGATTAAATTAAAAAGCTTCTGCACAGCTAAGGAAATAATCAACAGAGGAAGTAGACAATCTATAGAATGGGAGAAAATATTCACCAGCAATACATCGTATAAAGGGCTATCAATCAGAATCTAGAAAGAACTCAAGCAAATCAGCAAGAGAAAAAGCAAATAATATCATTAAAAAGTGGACAAAGGACATGAACAAAAGCTTTTTAAAAGAAGAAAGACAAATTTCCAATAAACATATGAAAAAATGCTCAACATCACTAATCGTCAGAGAAATGCAAATTAAAACCAGAATGAGATATCACCTTACCTCAGGTTTTTTAGAAAACTTTTTATTAAAAAGTCCAAAAACAATAGATGCTGGCATGGATGCAGAGAGAAAGGAGCACTTATATGCTATTGGTGGGACTGCAAATCAGTACAACCTCTATGGAAAACAGTATGGAGACTCCTCAAAGAACTAAGAATAGATCTACCATTTGCTCCAGTAATTCCACTACTGGGTATTTGCCCAAAGGAAAAGAAGTGATTTTATCAAAAAGACACCTGTACTTAAAGGTTTACTGCAGCACAATTCACAGTTGCAAAGATGTGGAATCAACCCAAGTGCTCATCACTTTATGAGTGGATTAACAAAATGTGGTGTATATATATCACAGAATAGTACTCAGGCCCCCAAAAGGATGACTTAATGCCTTTTGCAACCATTTGGATGGAACTGGAGATCATTATCCTAAGTGAAGTATCTAAAGAGTGGAAAAGCAAGTACCACATACACTTGCTATTATGTTGGAACTAATCTATGAGCATACATGTACACAGAGGGAAGTAAGACTCAGTGAAAAAGCAGGGCAGAGGAGAAGGGAGGGGATGGGTGAAAACATACCTAACGGGTACAATGAACACTACGTGAGTGAACACACTTACAACCCTGCAACTTATAACAAAATTGATACATGTAACCAAAAACATTTGCACCCCTATAATATTTAGAAATAAAAAAAGAAGATTGTTGCCAGACATGAATGGGCCATGTATATGCAGTTGGTAACTTGTGTGGCCCAATGACTGAGATCCTTACAGGACTGCAGATGTCTCAGGTGATTATCAGTGTAGGGAGAAGACATAAAGGTCCAGATGACTATGGCTTTGTACATATGCTTCACTGTCCACTAAGACAGTTGAAACTTGAGAAGTCACACTGCATCCTAGCCAGCAGGGAAAGGGTGCACCTTTTCTGTCAACTTCCATATATAGCATTTCCTTACATCTCATTGGCCAAAACAACCACAGCGTCACACCTGGCTGAAAGAGAGTCTAAAGAATCAGTGTTTAGCTGGACAATAATGTGTCTGGTCATTAAAAATTTGGGTTCTTATTAAGAAGTTTTTTTTTACCTGTAGCTCTCTCCTTTTCAATACTCTTTGCTGGAAAGTGCAACCATGTTTTTCTCTCCAGACTCACAGTTCCATCTTCTCGATCTGAGGAGTTTCCTGGGGTCTACCTGGGTCCCCCTCACCCTCTCCCAGAATCATTTATCAAATAGGGCTTCTTTTCTCCCATATATATTGTTGTCTGCTTTGTCAGAGATCAGTTGGCTGTATGTGGATGGCTTTATATCTGGGTTTTCTGTTATGTTCCATTGGTCTATGTCTCCATTTTTGTGGCAATACCCTAGACTTTTTCTCAGGTCAATAAGCTGAGATAAGTAGGTCTCACCTTGCTTGTTTCCCATCTTGAAGGATCACTGTCATTTATTATCTCATATCCAATGTCTTAAAAACTTTCCTTCCTTCCTTCCTTCCTTCCTTCCTTCCTTCCTTCCTTCCTTCCTTCCTTCCTTCCTTTCTTCCTTCCTTCCTTCCTATGATTCAAGAAGGAAGAGTTAATCAGGTCCCCTGTTGATTTGTCTGGACTGAGTATAGGAATTCACTTTTTTCCTCTATTTTTTATTATACTAATACCTCTCATCTGCATGGTGATTTGCAAAGTATTTTGGTATTTTTCACAATTTTCCAGAATGTAAGTGATGTTGGCAGTTGGCACATATGCATTACCTCCTGCCAAACATATAAATAAAAGTGCTTTTGAATAGTCCCCTCTCTAAGTATGCCTCCCTGCCCATGGAATTTGAACCTGGGGAAGATGAGGATTAGTTGAAGAAGAGAATGTATGTCGTACAAGGGTATGGAACTGGGAAAGCAGTAAGTAATATCCTGAACAAGACTGTGTTGTAGAAATGGCCAAAGGCCAAAGTGTATAGTGAGCAGATTATATTGAATGATAGATCTGGACTTTAGCCTGATCTAAATTTTTAAAAGTTTGGGATAAGCTTAATAATTAATGTATTATAATAAAAAAGTTACTGAATTTAGAGGATAGGCAGTCAGATACCCTAGATGTGGTCTGAATTGTGGTTCAGAATATTTTCAAGGGAAGTAATCAGCCTTTTGTAAGCCTCAGTTTCCTCTTTTTGTGTGTGTGAGGGAATAAGCTACTTGATTTTTCTATACAAAATTTATACTGTTTTGTGAAAATTTTTCTGAAGGTAGGTGAACCAAATTAAAGCACCTGCAGATGTCAGTGGGCCATTTTGTCCCTCAGCTTTCCCCTCTTCCAATCTTTGCAACTCCTATTTTCACTGAATGTTTCATACACAACGTCCCTTGTAACCTCTAGGGAATTAAAAGAATTACATTTTGGTGAATATTTGGTTTTTTACACTTTCTTCCTTCCTACAGCTTGAATTTTTCGCTAATATGAAAAACAAAATAAAACAAATGAACAAAACAAAAAAAGTGTCACATGGTATAACTAGTGCCCACAATTGAAATATAAAAGATTTTAGAATATAAATTGAGTTGACTATGACTGGGTATTTTTGTTGACACATTGTTCTTCAATAAGTTTTTGGGGGGAGATGTGCTTGAATATTCAATCTTAAGGGTGCATAACAGTTTTGTAGATTTGAATTCTATTACTACTATATTGTTTCTAATACATTTCACAGAAGCAAAATGTCTTCGTGCCACTAAACAACATCTACTTGCAAGTGAAGAGGGAACAAAAGCTCATAAAACTGCAATAAAATATTTATTTGTCTTCAGCAATAGGATTAATTTTATCACTGTAGATTTATGACCCCAGAAATTTGTTGCTGGATATTTAATATATCAAAATAGCAGAACAAGGAGCTTGTATTAAGAAATGTATTGTGAAACTCATGATTTACCAGATAGAACAGATTTCTTTTTTTATCCATAGGACTTAATAAAACAGCAAAAAATTGAATTAGCTTGGCATAAAGTTTAATTGCCTGACAAAAAATCTGAAACTGCTATTGTATTACTGTTTATGTACAACATATATGGGGCTTGTGGATCATCACTCCCCTAGACCCCCAGACTGACTAGGGAAGCTAGTGATGGCAACAAAGTCGTAGTATTAGTGTCTGGGAATCTTCCTTTTGATTGCCTCTTCCTGTCATAAAGAAAGTTCACTGTAATGACCTTTCCAAAAGGGAAAACAGGGCTTTATAGCCTGCTGCCTCCCTAATGCAATTCCTTTGTTGAAAGCCTATCTCTTCAGGAATTCCACAGCTCTTCAGCACTATAGCACCTGAGAGAGTGTGCCTTAGTGACATTCAATTTATGCATCTGGGAGCTTTTTTTTATGATGGAAATAGCATGATAGCAGAAACCCATAAAAGAACATAGTAAATCTACAACCTTCAAATATTCTCTGTTTTGAATTGTGGCTATAGCGATGAATTACTCTTTCTGCTCACTTTTTTCCCCCTTATCTTTGGAGCTCCTATAAGAAGTAGGTACACACTTAGAAAAAAACACAGTCTCTTGAGATTGGAATGTAGGAGCTAGACATCTTCATGTTCAGAAAGGTTAGAGGAATATGGACTGGCAGAGGCAGAACAACTTCAGACCCCATAATTCAGCTAGCACAGAATTTGAAAATAGAGTCACTAAATCGATGATGTGGCCATAGAGTTTATAACCAGAGACCACCTCAGTTCTTATCCATAAAGCTTATAACAGCTAACCTTCTTGGGGATTGCTATGTGAATTTTCAATCAGAAGAACAGTCCCCAGAGGGTGGCTGAGTCTGGATCATTGTTATAGAAAGTAATTGAGTAAGTGAAAATATGTACCATGAAGGGGAAGAAGCTGACAGTCTCCTTTTAGTTTGATTTGAATGAGAAAAAGACTAAATTTATTTTCTCTCTTCCATGCTCATGCCTCCTGGGGTCTTGATAATTCATGTTTTTAAAGTATGTCATCAAGAAAACCACTTGCTTTCCTTCACCATCTGATTTGCTCTTGTCCCATTGCATGCATGCTCTTGGTAGCAGGAACATATGTAAATTGGTAGAGTCTACAGGAGGCCATAATTTTCAACCTTCTGGGCCAAGCCATATTCAGTGCTCTTATTTCTAATTCCTATTCCTGTTTATTGATGAGCTAGCCAGAAAAGATGCTAAAAATGCAGCATTAGAGGAAAATAATAACAAAATAAAAGGAACAATGCTTAGTAACTTGACCATACCCCAAGTTTTGCAGAATTGTGTTAGGAATCTCCTTTCTATTATTATACAAATATTTTCTTTCATATTCTCTCAGCTTCTTAATCTAAATCCATTGTCTGTGGCTCTTGCACTGAACAATAACACCATTTTGTACTTTTCTAATTGTTGGTTATTAACCTCTACACTGTGATTCTTTTGGGCCACAGTGTATCCAAATATCTCTAGGTGTGGCAGCACAAAACAAGTGGCCATGCTCCTGAGCCTGTCATTCCTGCACTCATGGCATGTGCCATTGCCAGAACTAAAACGTCACTTAATTGTGTTCCTTTAATTATGTTTATCCATGTCCTTATTTGCAGAGCCTTTGTTCATTTTCTAACATTTAAATGTGAAACTCATATAACTTCCCTAATAATTCTTAGACCAGAAAGGATATAAACGCAAATTATAATGTGTAAAAAAAGTCAGTAGTAAGAACATTATATATCAATATTTATGAGAGATTTCCAAAGTTAGACTCAGAGGAAAATAAATGTCTCTATGTACTTTAAATGTTAAAGGGGAAAAAAAGTAAAAACTAAAATTGCATTCAAGAATTTATAAAAAGAATATCTAAAATAAAGCAGGGGTTGGCAAACTATAATCTGGGGGCCAATTTCAGTCCACCATCTATTTTGGTAAACAAGATTTTAATGCAAGATAGCCATAATCATTTATTTATGAATTGTCTGTAGCTCCTTTTGTGCTACAGGGCAGCACTATGGTTTAAACATGTCCCTTCTGAAATTCAGATGCTGCCAATGTGATAGCATTAAAGGTGGGGCCTTTAAGAGGTGATTAGGTCATGAGGGCTGCTCCCTCATACACAGGATTAAGGCCTTTATAAAAAGGCTTTAAGCAGCATTCACTAGTTTTGCTAGCTTGCCATTCTGCCTTCAGCCATGTATGGACACAGCAAGAAGGCCTTCACCAGACCAAATGCTGGTACCTTCACCTTGGACTTCTCCAGAACTGTGAGAAATGAATTTCTGTTTTTTATAAATTATGCAGTCTCAGGTATTTTGTTATAGCAGCGCAAACAGACTAAGACTGACAGGAGTTAAGTAGTTATGACAGAGACCATTTGGCTTGCAAGGCTGTAAGACCCTTTACTGTATGTCCCTTAACAGAAAAGGCTTGCTGACCCTTAATCTAAGGTATGCAGAGAAAAGGATTATTGAAAACAAAGCACTAAACTAATAATTTGCATGACAGAAAAGACAGTAATTGAGAGATATATCAATTATTCTTTCAGCACACAGAAAACCATGCAATGTTATAAATTTTATTTTGTTATACTAAAGCATTGAGTAAAGAGCATAATGAAAAACATACTGGCTGGGCGCGGTGGCTCACGCCTGTAATCCTAGCACTCTGGGAGGCCGAGGCGGGTGGATCGCTCGAGGTCAGGAGTTCGAGACCAGCCTGAGCAATAGTGAGACCCCGTCTCTACTAAAAAAAATATAAAAAGAAATTATCTGGCCAACTAAAAATATATATAGAAAAAATTAGCTGGGCATGGTGGCACATGCCTGTAGTCCCAGTTACTCGGGAGGCTGAGGCAGTAGGATCACTTAAGCCCAGGAGTTTGAGGTTGCTGTGAGCTAGGCTGATGCCACGGCACTCACTCTAGCCCGGGCAACAGAGCGAGACTCTGTCTCAAAAAAAAAAAAGAAAAAAAGAAAAACAAAAAAGGAAAAACATACAGATAAATTTCTCACATACAGATGAAAAATTGCAAGTAAATATTAGCAAATCTAATTCAGCAGTATATTTAACTATTAATAACCTACAGCTAAGTTAGTATTTATTCCAAGGGTATATAAATTATTGACTATAAGTAAATATGTTAATATACCTAATCACATCCAGTAGGCCAGAGGAGAAAAAACATATATTAATCTCAATAAATATAGAAAATCAGTTTGACTTTTTAGAATAGAACAAAACATTATCCTGGAAATAAGAAGGTACATTCTTAGTATGACACCAATAACCAACATTAGTCTCAAAGCCAAAAAAATCAGAGATATTTCCATTAAAGTCATAAATAATGTAAGAATATCTGCTATTTTCATAAATATTTCAGGCAAAAAAAAGCTCCTAAAAGTTCTAGCCAGTGGAATAGAACATGAAAATTTAAAAAGAGGAAGTTCTAAAATTATTATTTTCAGATTATATTATTGCATTTCTGAACACTAACAATTAGAGAATTAATGATGATACGTTATCATCATTTAATCTTTGGACCCCAGTCAAGTTTCTCCAGTTGACAAAAGGATCCATTCAAAGTTACACATTGCATTTACCTGTCATGCTTCTCCATTTTCCATACATCCCTCTTCATCCACTAGCTGCCACCTTCCTCACCTCACCTGTACTCAGACACCCACACAAGGCTATCCTACTATGAGAAAGCCCTCTTTACCTGGCCTGGGCTCCAACATTCCATGGCAGGCAGCTTACCTACCCTATTGGTACTTGGCCAGAACACACCAGCCTGTGTTTCAATAGAGATGGTATCCTTCCCCTGCTCAGACTTTTCCCCCTACTCTAAAAACTCATTCTATACCTATGCTGTCCTCATTCTTCTTGGGCTTAGATATCTTGCTTGAGCCATTGGGGCTTCCATCCCATGCCCCCACCCCCTAGCAGATGCCTACCTTTCTTGACCCCACTGATGTGATCAGAACAGAATTGTTCTGGAAGGGAAAGGAAGAGGTAGAGGAAGAGGACAATGACTCCACATTTCTTGAAAAAAGAGAGAATTAAGTAAATGAAAGTGGAACAATAAATTTCTCACATATGTTAAGAAACACATTTCTATGGCTTTAAGAGCTTAAGGTTAAAGAAAAGTTGCACACAAAATACCAAAAAAAGTGAGTATTTTTCTTACATCTGGGTGTCAAAGGTATAAAACCAGAAATCATACACTCAAAATCATGACAAGAAAAAATAATAGGGAAAGAGTATATTGTAAATAGTATGTTCCGACATGTATTACATGGAATTTTTATTATAATTATATGAAGCATTCTTACAAAGCAATAAAAAATACACTAATAGTAAAATAGGCATAGGTTAGGAATGAAAATTCACACACATTAAAAAATACAATCTACCAATGGCAATGAAAGAAATGTTCAACCTCTCTAGTGATAAAATTAAAAAAATAGTAATTATAAAACCCTTTTTCCTTTCAAAATAACATACTAAAAGGCAAAAGAGAGTGTTTGGCAAATGTGGGTAGTCCAATGCAGAATTTGACAACATGTAAATTGGAAAAACATTTCTGAAGGAAAATTTGTATCAAATGTATTAAAAATAAAGATAGCCTTTGAAACTACTAACTCTGCTTCTAAAAATTAGAATAATTGGATTTCAGCAGAGATTCATGCTGGTGTTTATTTCAATATTTTTTAATATAGAGGTCCCAAATAATATGATATATATTCAATATAGAAAATAGTTTATTTTTAAATAGACTTTGGTCTACAATAAGGAATTCTTTAAATAAATTATGCAATATAAATAGGGGAAACTATGTAGTAAAACTAATAATTTTTGACAATCATAAAATTATTTTATTACCAGAAGAAAGCACAGCACAAGATGATAGAGTCTGACCCTATGTGTGTATGTGCCTATGTGCGTTTTATTCTTGTGTGTGTGTAGGTGGATATATACATTGATATTGGTAGCTGGAAGAAAACACACCAACATGTTAACTATGATTTGATTATGGTTTATTTCTATTTTCTTCTTTGCATCTTCACCAGATTTATCTATGAAGCACGTAAATCACTACTGTATTAATGTCCTGTTGCTGTTGTAACAAATCACTGCAAACTTAGTGACTTCAAACAACACAAATTTTTTCTCTTAAAGTTCTGGAGGTCAAAAGTCCAAAATCAGTTTCATTGGCTAAAACCAAGTTGTTGGCAGGGCTAGTTTCTTCTAGAGGCTCTGAGAGTAGCCACCTGTATTCCTTGGCTGGTGGCCCCTCTTCCATCTTCAAAGAGTATCACTCCGATCTCTCCTTCTGTCATCACATCACCTCCTCCCCTGAGTCTGAACCTCCAATATCCTTCATATAAGGACAGTTATGATTGCATAATCTTCCTGTCTCAAGATTCTTTACTTAATTACCTGACAAGTTCCTTTTGTCATGTAAGGTAGCATTCACATGTCTGGGGTTTTGGATGTGGATATATTTCGGGGCCACTATTCAGCCTACCTCAGCTATTACTGCCTAGTATTAAATTACTTATCATTGTAGAGATATAAACTTCAGCATGGCAATCCTTGGGGTGGATTTGATTTTGTTATGGAACATAATATATATTACTAGAAGATCCAGGTGTAGAAGAGGGACAGATATAATCTGAGGAGCTCAATATATATTCTGGGGTTTGATATGGAGGATTTACGGGAATAAGGATATGCATAGGAATTCATGGGCAATAGATCGAGGAGAGAGATTTAAGAAGTTCCAACCAGTAACCTCTGAAATATCTGCAAACTCCAGAAAGAAAACCATGGGGACTGTGGCTGGCACCTCACTCACTAGACATCACCATATACATTAAACTGTTGTATAGCTCTAAAATCACAAATATTTTATATTTGAAAATTATATAAGAAAATTCTTGTTGTAATGTTACTTTAATGGAAGCAAACTAACTGCAAACAAAACCCTCAAAAGTAAAAAAAAAAGAAAAAAACTAAAGGGTGTAAAAATTATATTAAAATATGTGTAGTGGATCCTGTGGTTGTGGAGTTATGAGTGACTATTGATTTTTTGAGTTTGCAAATTTTTCATTGGACATATTATGTTTTTATAACCAAAAGAAGAAAAACCAAAAAATTATTGAATCAGTTTCCCATCAATATTGATTCCGTTATTGGGCTAAGGGAGGTTTTACTACCCAGGAAGCTTTAATTTCCCACCAGGCAAGACTCCACAGGAGGAAGAGGTGTGCCAGCCTTTTTTGTCGTTGTCGTTTTTTGCTTTATATTTTTTGTTTTGTTCGTTTTACAGGCACTGGGCAGAAGGGTACACCATTAAATCTACTAAGTGGAGAGAATGATCATTATCTGCCAGGTGACCTGGAAAGCAGGAAGCTCCAGCAACTCTGGAGAAACTCTGCTATCCAAACATTAAAGCAAAACTGTCCTCATATCCTCAGTGAGAAATATGGCTCTGAAAAGAGGGTCGTATCTAAACAGAGAGAAATAAATATGCAGCCTATGTAAACAATAGCAACAACAACAAAATAAAAGGCCTATGTGTCAAAAGTTCATTACTCTAATAAGATACAATACAATATGTTTCCCTCATCTGTGCTACAGTACTGATGGAGTCATTAATGTTTGCCATGAACAAACAATACAAGCAAAACAATCTTACTCTTTCTCTTCCGGCCTTAACATAATATGATTCATTATGGAGTTTTCACTGAAATTGATATGGTAATTCATTATGCTATTTATCTGATTTTATTCCTCTTTGTATTTGATCAGGACAACAATACTTAGCACTTGAGAATACATGATGAAAATCATGAAAACTCAAGATATATCTGCTTATTCTCAATTAAATAAATCAGCCATTTAATCCTTTAATCTACTCTAGAAGCTAAATAATTGAGCTAGAATGGAGATTGTTCTATCTGATTCAAAACATTTGGGGGTCAGAGTCTCAGAAGAGAGATTCTTCACAACATGTTTATTTGCTCTAATTCGCGTAATTGGTACATTAAAATGAACAAATTAGAAACAAGCAACCGGAGGGTGGTGGATTAGCAGGAGTCTTAAAAGCTTTGCAGCTTCTTCATATAATTATTGAAGGATGTTTAATTAGTATAACACACATTAGTAACAATTAAACATATCTGAGGTCAAGAAATTAACCCCTTTACAATTTAAAGTTGGCATTCTAATTTTATAATACTCTCAGCACAGCAAAAATGCTGTTTTATTTCAATGTGGTATTTTGATACTGCTGTAACATCAAAATCGTTCTTCTTGATATCACTATAATATACTAATTTACAGGTAGGAAATCAAGATTTTAGATTGTCTAGAGAAACCTATATCAGACTCTGGTAAATGTGAAAGCTCAGTACTCAAAAGAACAAAGATGCACATACAATTTCAAGTGACTATGCTTTGCTGGCTGGACTCTTTCTGAGCTGAGTGAAAAATAGAATGAAGAGACTTAAATAGTTGCTCCATTTCCTAATCCCACATCTTGTACCTCAATTGAAAGGGGTTAAGAGCCCATTAAATTCTCTTCGTGGTCCATAAGCTTCTTTTCAGTACCTTTCCCAGGTTGCAAAGAATATTTCCTGAAGGTTAGCCATTAAAGATTACTGTACTCCTGAAAATCCTTGACTTATGTCTTGAAACATGGGGTCATTTTAATTATCTATGGATGAAAGACAGTGGTTTGACTTCAGCTGACTTTAGGTGTCTCTTATGATGTATAACATTTTAAGGTTCTAAAATACTGACTCTCATTACAATGTGAGAAATTGCTGTGTTTTCTCAGAATTTAGTTTTTATTTCTATCAGCTGATTACTACTAAGGCATCAGTCCCAATTTCTGTGGATGGTAGAATAAGGGAAAAAAAAAATCCCCAAACTACAAATCTGAAAAACAAAGAGTACAAGTATTATCTTTATAATTTCCATAACGAAGGTACTCTGTCTTAGGTTAAAGCTGTCAAAATTGCTATCGATAATTATTATAAGAATGGGAGGACAAAGGGGATGATAGAAATATGAAAGTCCTTTGTAATCATTTATGTGTATGAAATTTTTCAGATTGAATAGTGATTTATTTTCTCAAACTGATTTTAAGATAATTTTCAGATGGAAGAGAGATTGTAGCCCCATTGATTATATTTTATAGTAATTATATATGTAATATACGTAATATATATGAAATAGACATTTATTACAATGTTGCCCCATGCTAATTTTGATTAATATTTGGTCTTTTCTATAGAAGTTCAGAATAAGAAATCAATGCAAGACAAGTTGTGCAGGGGCATACGGACAAAAAAAGGCTGATGGGCCTTCTCAAATCAGAGGCTGGTATCTGTCACCTTGATAAATTTACCAAAGTCCAGGGTCTTTCCCTCAATTCTGGAACTTGGAAACATGAAATTTTTAGGATGCTGAATATAATTTCTCTTCTCAGGGGAAGACTCACATTAAACTAGCAAACACAAATAATGTATAAAAACAGAATGTTAAATTATAGATATAACGGCAAGTAAACAACACAGAAATGATATTACTCTGTGTCTCTTTTAACTGTACCTCCTCTCCCTATAGGCTAGGCTAATTTGGATATCAAAAGTATTTGTGAAGTTTTACTATATATATATATATATATATAGAGAGAGAGAGAGAGAGAGAGAGAGAGAGAGGGAGAGTACTTCGATAAAATTTACAAAAACAGAGTGAAAAGATGAGCACGAACTCAGAAAAGAACAAGTCTCGTGTTTAATGAGAGCAGACTAAGTAGCCCTATTTATTCATTCATTCATTCATTCAACAAACACTTTTGTGTGGATACTAGATGTCAGGTTCTGTGCTAGTGCCTGGAGTAACCTAGTGTGAGCCAAATCAACATCATCTCTCAGGAAAACAAAATAAAAGCAAACTCAACAACAAAAACACCAAAGAAACCCCAAACAAATAAACAAAATATATTTGGGTCTCAAACTCCTGGCCTCCAGTGATCTTCCTGCCTTGGTCTCCCGAAGTGCTTTGACTAAGGGCACATGCGTGGTCCAAAAAATATATACTTTGGAATCAAAAATATTCCAAAGTAGGAAGGTAAAACAACTTGATGATAAGATGAAAAATGATGTGGATTTGGGCACCTGTTCATGAGTTCAGAGAAATCTTCAATATGGAGGTGGCATCCAGCTGAGGCAAGAAAGATGCACGGCTGTCAGCCACAGGAAGGGGAAGGTGAGCTCCTCCCAGGCTAGCAAACAGACGTGCAAGGAGTGTTATATGCTCGAGTATTTACTGAGTGAGCAGGAGAGTGGGCTGAGAGTCAAGTCAAAGTAAGTTCCACTTCTTGTTTTATAAATTTTATGACCTCGCTCCCCACTCCCAATCACAGGAATGAGCCTGTCTCAAAGGGTCCCCCACTTATTTCCAAGACAGTCTCAAGGTACTGCCTTAGGTGTGCTCGGGAAAAATCCTCATGCAGCCGTCTCGCAGTTCCACCACCAGCCTGATGCTGTGAGAGCGCTCCACCTGGGTGGGCTACATCCCTCCAGCCACAGCTCTTGTAACCTTGGATTCTGGCTTCTAGGGAGGCAATCCTATTCTCCCCTGCTCTGCTTGGCTCAAAGCACGGGTATAAGGCTGTTTTATTGTGCCTAGCTGACACCAGACTAGTCAATTTTAATGTGGCTTTGGTGAAGCTCGGGGATAATGGAAGAGATTGCAAACTATTGCATAATATCGTTTCACCCTAGGGAATTTTACCTGGCCAAGTACTGGCTTGGCTCTTAGCTTGTCACCATTTGTCCTGGGAGAGTTTACCCCTCAATACCAGTTCTGCTGTAGAACATCCAAAGTCTTAGACTTCAAGCCAAATTTCCTCCTAGTTTCAGAAGGAACAAATGGTGTCCCCATCCTAGCCTAAGGCCTAATTCCTCAAGTCTTAATTCCTACCCTCGGATTAATCTCTTGTCAGGATGATTAATGGTGGAAACATCCATTTCGCAGAGATGTGGTTTACCCTCATAGTATTTATTAAGCCAAATCATCACAGGATAGGTTTACATTTTTCATACATGTCTCAAAGTCTGTATTTTTCGATATTGTCAATAGTCACCTTTTATACTGTTATAGCCAAAACGATTTGGCCAAAGAAAGAAGAAAATTCAAATGTGCTGGCTAATTTAACTCTCACCTGGCCAGTGCTTAGACGTGCACTGCCAAATTTTGCCTCTGGTACCCTACTTTTTCTGCATTTTTATAGGTTACTTTCAACTCTATTTTTGAATGACACTTTCTTTCTTTATATATGGTAATAAAATAATTTGGTTAAATAATCAAATTATAGTCAAAACACACAGCCCTGTGAGTTCTTCTGTCTCATTCAAGTGACTTTGTCTTTCCCTGCTCAATTAAAATAAAATTGTGTTGATCTCATAGTTTAACTCTTAAAGGTCAACTGACTTTCTCTCCTTTTCAAGTTCTTACAAGATAGCTGTTTGTCACTGCCATGCCCTAACACCATCTTTCCTTCACAGACCAAGGCCAATATCCTACAGAAAGTTCCTTGATTAAACAGTAACATACATCCCCTGACATTTAAGAGAAAGAGTTTCAGGAATCAAGAGAATTGGGCAACTAACTAGCTCTACCTCCCTTTACCTCAGTTTTTTAATGTCTAAAATAATATTGGCCCAGTGGTTTTAATTAAGCATACATCCTGCTCTACAAATCTAAAAACCTGTAGGACAATATTTTTAGTCTCCAAGTATCCAGTTGCAATAATTTGGGAAAAGCTCAAATGACAGAACAATTATGGTGTGCTTCAAGTTTCAGTAGTAGTAGTCTCAGTTTTTGTGGTTCAGTGTTAAAGAAAAGATCAAATTATGCTAATTTTTCTCATTATACATGATGTCATATATAGAGAATCCATGAAATTGCTGAAACCCAGGGGCCAGGAATCCACATAGTAAACAATAAAAACAATGTATTTCTCCTGGAATTTTTGGTGGTAATTCCTAAGGGCAAAGGACAGTGGCCACAGCAGTTGTTCCTTTCAGTCATGATTTGGAACTTTAATTTCAGAATCATAGATGCATGTGTTTGGAAGGGACCTTAGGAATTTGGATAGATGGTTGGCCTCAGAGGATCTTTTATTTCTGTGTAGTTAGGATGACTTTCTAATAATTTATGGTTTGCCTGGCAGTTGCCTGAGATATCTTTTCTTACTTCATTTGGCAAAACAGTTGCTGATTTTTCCTCTAAACCAGAAGTCAAGGTCTAATTCCTATAAAACTTCTCCAATTATTTCAATTTATTCCAAAATTCCTTGGCCCTAACAACCTCTCTTACTTGGAAAACTTCAGAATAATCGTAGTTTAAATTTGGAGTTGTAGGTCTCTGAAAACTTGACTCGTGTATTATCTTGCTGTATTTTCAGCTCTGAAACTCCACAGTTGGTAACTGGATTTCATGTGGTTTTGGGTACTAAGGATTGTTCTTTCACTTATCAGCTGTGAGATCTTGAGCAAGTTGTGAAATTCTAAGATTTAGCTTCCTCACCTGTTAAATTAGGAAGTTAGCACCAATGTGTATAGCATTTATTATGAGAATTAGGTGAGATGCATGTGTGCAATGACTGTGGCAAGCATTTACTAACACACCCAGCAACTTGATTCTGTCCTTTTATAGTCTTATACGTATATGATTAATTGAATTGACACCTCTGTGGGATGGAGAGGTCCTCAGATAACAAAGAATCAATTCTCAGCTGGTCAACTCATTCCTTCCATAATTCTGCTATGGGATAAATGGAAGGAGATTCAGAATGAAGCAGGTCTAAGCTACAAGAAAATTGTCCTCCAGAGCCTTTTCACATTTGATCAGGTTTGTCCCATGTCCAAGAGAAAGTAGATTAGAGTCTTGCAATTCTGGTCTAACTATAATGATGTACATTATTTCCAGCTATCATTAATCAGAGGCCCCACTGTAATGTATCTCCCTGCTTTCCTTTATTTCTATTTTTCTTGTATTTATTATCCCTCTCTAATGTATTGTCAGCCTCTGTCTTTTTTAGTTTTGTTTCTGCCTTTTTCTCTAAAGCTTGGTAAATAAAGTATGGATTTAGTCATCAGGATGGCTTCATTCAAATCCCAGCCTTGCTACCTTTCTGTAGATAATTTATTCATTTGAAAAATGGGATGTTAATAATCTCTACATCATTGGGGTTTTTGGAGGATTAAAGACGAGATAATACATGTGGAGTACTGGCATATTGTAATAAAAAATAGATATTGTCTTCATTCATAAATTTTCCAATGCTCAAAACATGAATGTTCCATAATCATTCATTGAATTCAGGCCAATCTGAGAATATTTTCTTTGTGCTCCCTATTTTTCTTCTTCAAACTCCTTTGATCTCTTTTTTTACCTCCTTTATTTCTCTCTCTTCTTATCTTTTATTGTACTATCTTTCTCTTTTCTTTTTTTTCTTAAGAGTCATCTACTTAAAAAAAAAAATCTTTCTTTATGAAGAATTTCCTGACTGCATAGCCAAAATTTCATCTGAATGTCCTCTTTTTACTCTCCATACAATTCAGTAATAGAATTGACTTTTATCTTGGTACTCATTTAATTTTAATAAAATTGTGTAATAAAATTGTGCGTTTGAATCACATACTGATAGGTACATGAAGATAATGACAATGGCCATTGTTAGCACATCTTAAATGTGTGTGATGTTAATTTTTGAGTATCATCGGCCCTCCTCACTCCCTCTTTGATCTTTCCTTTTTTATTCCACTTTTCTCTCCTTCCTTTTCTTCTCCAACTTTGTCACATTTTTCTACTGTCTCAATTTTCTACTTTTCTTTGAGCCACACCCCTCTTAGTTACTGCAATAGGACAGGATGAACAGGAAACACATTGTCTCAATATCATAGAAAGAATATTCTAGTATTCTACAAAAGCTCAGAGTTCCTGATCTAAAATATAGATCTGCCAATATCTTATTTCCTTACCTTTTGTCAATATAAAGTATCCAATCTATGGAGGTCTGAGTTTCCTCATCTGGGATAGGAGGTGGATAGATTACCTATCACTGAGAGGCAATTTCAACATTAATATACTCAAGGTGTAAGAGTTAAACCAAACACAATGGCTTGGCTTCATTAATAATTAACCAAGTTCATAATAAGCCAGTAAGATTTCTATGTGTTGGAGATCAAATATGCATAACCATATAGATTGCACTAATTTCACAGTACTCAAAAGTACCACAATATATCCACCCTTACAGAATCCAGGTCACTATGGTATGGTTTTAGGATTTTTTTTTTTTCCCTAGGCAACGAATGTAGAGGAATGGTAATATAATTTTAGTAATATAATCCCTTTAGTAATATAATCTTTTCCTTGTCTCCTCCATGTGGAAAAATGGGCTAGGTTTTGGCAGATGAAGGTTAGGAGAGGCATTCCAGATGGCAGGGACAATGTAAGAAAAGGTAGAAGGAAGAATAATGGAACCTGAGAATGGTGTGTGGTTTTATGTGGCAAGAACAGCATTTCACAATCTCTGTCCTGCAGAACACTGGTTTTTGGAGATGTTAATGTAGTTCTGAGGCAAAAGCATTTGGGAAAAGCTGTATACCATATCCCCTTATTAGAGATTCAACTTACACATGTTTGCACTATGGACTCTGAGAAGATTTGGAGAAAAGAATCGATTTGACTTTGTTTAATTCAGTCTTACTCAAATTTACTTGACATCTGATCCCTTTTCTCAGAACAAACCTTTAATCAGCTGTTGAAACTATATTTTGTAGAAGGCCAGTTTGAGAAGTGCTGAGATGGAGCTCAGGATATCTCTGGGCTAGGACAGGCATGCGATTTTTTTTCTTATAAATCTCTATTATTTCATACCCTAACATCTGCCACTTTGCAGGACTCAGTTCTTAGTCTTTTGCTTTTATTTGATTCACTGTGGCCCTTAATAAGGTTAACAGTTGTGAAGGCCTCATCTCTCCTGTGGTTTCCGAGAGCTCCCAGGTCGGTTTCGTGGCTCCTGGCACTTACCACTTATTTACTCTTGAGTTCTTGATTCCCTTCCTCTGACTTTAAATATTTTAAGATATTTAAAGATATAAGCTATTTTTTTCTCAACCTTTAGCATCAGAACCAGCTACCTCTCACATCTTCCCTATCTCATTTATAAGATGCACAATTAAATAATTTTATATGTGCAAACACATATCTCAGGATTGACACATATACTCTATAAGATTGTATCTTCTTTCTTTCTCTGTTCAACGGTATACAAACACTTCTAAAGTTCTTAATTTGAATGTATAGTCATCTGATTTATTCAGCTTATCCAACCATCAAAATTGGTCTTTTTTCTTATACACATTGCCCTTCATTTCCAATAGTGACATCCTACTCCACAATTAGCACATTATAACTTATTACTTACTATATTAGTACATTTGAGACAGCACAGGGACAGGACTTGGGCCTCTCATCCCTGACCACAGAAGTCAACATAACCTAGCCTCATTAGCTGCAGAAGAGCTAAAATAAATAGTTCTCTAACCTCCAGAATTTAGCCCATACCCATATAAGGAGGGAGCTTAACCATCAGTCTTGTGAGTAATGTTTTTCAGGATCACTGAAGCAAGACATTGATGCTAGCTGATAAGGCACCTGGCTGCAAAGAAACTAGACCTATCCGAATCTAACCGCCTCAAGCCAGAATAGACCCCTATACTGACATTACCCTGATTTGTTCCTCATTATAATTTCATTTTAATGCTAAAAATCATGCCCATGGGTGGAGATTTAACATGCTAATGAGACAGGCGACACATGAAGAAGCATGTAGTAGAACTGCACAGATACAAAGAAAATCTCCACCTCTGCATACTTATATGTCACCCTGCCTAAGTCTCTTTAAAACCCTCCCAGGACTCCCCTCGGAGCACCAGCCTGAGCACTCTTCCTTGGTGCTGTCTCCCTTGTGCTCCAGCATAAGCCCCCTTAAAGCCTTGCCTATGACTCCTGTTAATTTCCATTATACAGAGAGATCAAGGGCTGGCACCAGTGATACACTGGCTATTCGTTGACTAAAATGTTCTGCATGCAAGTGATAGTTTAATTATCCTAATGGATTTCTTAAAGGTATACATACAAATAATAAACACCAAATGTAAATAAATAAATATTTACATTTTTATACACCCATGTATTCAACACCAGGGAGAGATAGTATAAGACATTTCCAGCACCCTAAAATCTTCTCTGGTCCTCTTGTCACTTTATACTCCTTAGACGTAACATCTATAATGACCTATATCATCACATATTATATATGTATTCTCTTGTGTCTGACATCTTGACAGGTATCAAGTACATTTGTATTTTGTTCTTTTATGTGTCCTTGTTTTTGTATTTTTTTTTTTTAAAAACTAGATGTTTATTTAGGGTTCAAGGACCACTGGTTCCTAATATTATGATGCTGATCTACATCTTCAGGGGCTTTCCACAGTCTTTTTCCTGTCTTTACACCCACACCCTTCAATCTAAGTCTACTTTATTTAATCATCTTCAGCCAGCCATACTCCACTAGTCCTGCACACATACCACCCCTCTGCTCAGCCGAGTTAACTTCCTATTCCATAACACCTCTGTGCTCATTCCTGACACTGCCTTCTCTCTGCCTTGAAGGTCCACTGTTCTCCTTCCTACATATCTGTTCAAGGCTCAACTCAAATCCTACCTCTTCTAAGAAATCTTTTCAGAGGAAGCCACTGGTTTTTGGAATCCTACCTTAATGAACTCCTATATTAAGTGCAATCTGTGCTCCCTGATCTGATAATTAATTTCCCATTGTTCTCAGTGTTAACATTTGTTTTCCTTGTGTTGTTATTGTTTACCCAACCAGGTGATAATGACTTGAAACAGGAATTATGTGGTTTTCTTTCTCATTTCAGTGCAAGGATCTGTAATAGTAAATTAGATTAAACTGTTTCTCCCTCATTCCCCATTCACTATCAGCACTTGTTAAACATAAGGTGATAATGAAATTTATTGGTTAAGAGGTTTTCTAGTCCTTGGTTCTGGTCCCTAGGTCTAAGCTGCATTTCCATAGTGCTAATTTGATTGCTTATTTATTGTCACATAATTCAGGAATTAGCTAAATTATTACAAATTTAGAAACATAGAAGATACCATGAAAAAAACAAACGGATATATATGTTTAGGCTTAGGGGAGAGGGGCTATATGAGTCAGAAATTGATGGTGTGCATACTTAATGATTTGATCTTCCAATATGCCACTACAGTTAAGAAAGGAATTTGCAAATATTAATACTTAACAGTGCTGCTGAAAAAAGAAAGAAGACCAGCATGATCTCACACCTGCAATTCTAGCACTTTGGGTGGCCAAGGCATGAGGATAACTTGAAGCCAGGAGTTCAAGACCAGGCTGAGTAACATAGAAAGATCTTTTCTCTACAAAAAATAGAAAAATTAGCGTGCCTTGTTGTCTCAGTTGCTTGGGAGGCTGAGGCAGGAAGATTGCTTGAGCCTAAGAGTTTGACGCTGCAGTGAGCCAGTGAGCTATGATGATGACATTGCACTCTACCCTGGGCTACAGAGTGAGACTTTGTCTCAAAGCAAAACAAAACAAAACAAAAAGAATAAGAAGAGGAAGAGGAAGAAGAAGAAGAAAGAGGAGAAGAAGAAGACAGGGAAAGGGAGAAGGTAATTTGAAGGCTTTCTGGAATTTATGAACCAATAGAATTGGATGGGGAAGAAGAAAAAACAAGGGACACCAGCCCACAATGAGATCAGGAGAGAGAGAAGAACTCATGTGGGATGCAAGTAGAAAGGTTTGATGTATAGAATCTCAGAAAACTTCAACAGTCTGAGCAGTGCTGTTAGGAGACAATTTAAGGACTTTGGGAAATGCTGCAAAACCCTCACACATAAAATTCTGGCATGGTTTTCATCATCTGGCTACTTTTGATATGCAGAAGTTCATTAGAATATAGTCAGATCTTTGCCATCGTGATTTCATTATTTGGGTGATTGGGGCAGATCAAGAAAGGGATTGCTCCCTTGGCTAGCTTAGGCTGCCAGAATAAGTAAGGGGAGGAAAACTAAAAAGAATAAGAGACATCACTCATTAGTAATTCCTCCCACCACAAACGTATGTAGTGGCCCTCTTAACATCTTACCTGCTTCCCATTGGTAATACAGAACCTACATTGAACTACCAGGTAAAATGTTCCCTACAGAAACTTGACGTAATATAAATTTAAAAAATTAAATTTCAAAAAATATACATTTAAAAAAGTAAATTTATAAAATACTTTTAAAATAAAATTCTAAATTTTTTCTTTAGGGAAAATTGTCCTAGTTCAATAATAAAATAAGATTAGGTGAGGGCCAATAACTATTAGAAAAGGTGATATTCTAAAATTAAAAAAAAAAATAAATTGGAAAAATAAATAAAGAAACAAATGAAAAGGTGGAGAAAGTAAGAAAATACCTGTTTTAAGGCATCGGAATTTTTTTTTTAAAGCAATTATGTATGGGCCAAGCTTCTGGAGAAGAGGGAAAGGTAGATGATGCAAGCTTGACATTTGACACAGCTTTTCTCCTTGGGGCATTTTCTGATTCAGAAGGTACGGCCTAGTGGCTGAGGAGCCAAGGAGTTGAAAGACTGCAAGCAGAGAAGCCAAATGGCAAGAGCTCAAGCAAAAAGCAGCAACTGAGAGGCTGACAAGCTAAGCATGTCCTTAGGTAGTCTCACAGGGCTGAGAGAACAATTAAGTTTACAGTCCAAGGGAGGTTTTGGGGAACAGGGTAAACCCTGCCTCTTAAATGGTAATCCCAAATGGCAATACTCTAAGAGGAAGGGCAAACCAAAAACAGATCAGCTTCCCAAAGACTGACGACGAGCTTTGAATTAGCTCAAACTGAGGATGGGCTAAGATGATCAATCCCCATAATAACTACCTGCCGTAAGCAAAAGTAAATCTTCTCAAAAGAAAGTTAACAACCAGAATGTAAGATTATCTCTCTCGAGTTTTATAATAAATAGGCCCAGTATTCAATTGAAAAATTACTTGACATACCAGAAAATAAGGCCAAGTAATCAAAAACTAAGAAAAGAAGACAATATAAACAAACACAGGTGGACAAGATATTAGAGTTAGTGGACATAGGTTAAAAAAAAAACAACTATGATTCAGCCAAAAAAAATGCAGATGGAAAATAAGCATATGAAAGGTGATCAACATGTCATAAGGGAATTGCAAATTAAACAACAATGAGATACCACTACACACCAATTAGAATGGCTGAAATTGAATAATTGAAATACCACAGCTGTTGAGGAAACAGAGCCAAAAGAAGTCTCATTCATTGCTGGTGGGAATGCAAAATGGTACAGCCACTTTGGAAGACAGTTTGGCAGTTTCTTACAAAACTAAACATACGCTTATCATATGATCCAGGAATTGTGCTCCTTGGTATTTACCCAAATGAGGTGAAAATTTATGTCCACACAAAAATCTGCACGTGAATATTTATAGCAGGTTTATTCATAATTGTCAAAACTTTGAAGCAACCAAGATGTCTTTCCATAAGTGAATGGATAAACAAACTATGGCATATCCATACAATGGAATATTATTCAGTGATAAAAAGAAATAAACAGTCAAGCCATGAAAAGACATGGAAGAAAATTAAATCCCTATTGCTAAGTGAAACTAGGCAACCTGCAAAGGCTACGTATTGAATGATTCCAGCTATTTGAAATTCAAGAAAAGAAAAAACTATGGAGACAGAAAAATGATCAGTGGTTGTCAGAGGTTCAGGGAGAGGGAGGGAGGGATGAATAGGTGGAGCACAGGGGATTTTTAGGGCAGGGAAACTATTCAGTATGATATTGTAATGGTGGACACATGTCATTATACACTTGTTAAAATGGATATAATATACAAAACAAAAAGTGAACCCTAATGCAAACTATGGACTTTAGTTAATAATCATTTATAATATTGGTTCATTAATTATAACAAATGTACCACACTATGCAAGATATTAATAATGGAGAAGCTGGGTAGAGTGGTGAGTGGGTATATGAGAACTCTCCATATTTTCTGCTTAATTTTTTGGTAAACCAAACATTGCTAAAAATACTCTATTAATTTTGAATAAATAGCTACTAGACTTATACTTACAAAAATGTATAGACAAATACAAGCATAGCAGCATTATTTATAATAACCCAAAAGTGGAAACAAACCAAATGCGCATCAACTGATGAACAGATAAACAACACATGGTACACCCAAACCCTGAAATAGCATTCAGCCATAAAAGGAAATACTGATACATGCTGCAACATGGATGAAACTTGAAAACATGGTAAGTAAAAGAAGCCTGTCACAAAACCCCACATATTGCATAATTCCATTCACATGAAATGTTCAGAATAGACAATTATATAGAGATAAACTAGAATATGGTTGCCTAGGTTATAGAGAATAGAAAGTGAGTAATTACTAATAGGTTTCTTTTTCTTTTAGGATGTGAATAAAAATGTTTTAAAATTGATTTTAGTGATGGATGCACAATTTTGTGGAAATACTAAAAACCATTCACGGTACACTTTAAATAGAGGAATTATATAAAAAGTAAATTAGATCTCAGTTAAGCTATTATTTAAAAACTATTGTTAATGCATTCAAGAAAATAGGCCAGGCCTGGTGGCTCATGCCTGTAATCCTAGCACTCTGGGAGGCCGAGGCGGGTGGATTGCTTGAGGTCAGGAGTTCGAGACCGGCCTCAGCAAGAGTGAGACCCCATCTCTAATAAAAATAGAAATAAATTATCTGGCCAACTAAAATATATATATAGAAAAAATTAGCCGGGCATGGTGGCGCATGCCTGTAGTCCCAGCTACTCGGGAGGCTGAGGCAGTAGGATCGCTTAAGCCCAGGAGTTTGAGGTTGCTGTGAGCTAGGCTGACGCCATGGCACTCACTCTAGCCCGGGCAACAGAGTGAGACCCTGTCTCAAAAAAAAAAAAAAAAAAGAAAAGAAAAGAAAGGACAACATATACAATTTAAACAAAAAATTTAGCATTCATAAAAGACAAAGGAAAATTCTAAAACTGAAAAAAGCAATAGTTGAAATTAAGTGCTCAGTAGATGGACTTAACATTAAATTAGTCGAAACATAAATAAGCATTACTAAAGTCAATAAAAACAAGCAGAATAAAATTTGGAAAAAAATAAAATAGAGAAATAAGTACATAGGACATATGGGGAATATATAAAATATTGTGATTATCTGAGCCCAAATCATGGGAGTAGGGAGAAAACACCCACTTCACATGAATCAAAGGGATTTCTTTAAAGGAAAACTGAAGTTCTGTTGCCAGAAGGAGAAAGAGTGAGTTACAGAGAGACAAAAACAATGATAAACAACAACGTAGGTGCACCGGTAATTACATAGGATCCATGGAGTTGTAACCTAGTCCAAGTGATAGAAAAACAATGCAACTTATGGTAGAGGTTACTAGATATTGCTGAGGAAAAGTGTTCAGGGAGGAAGAGTTTATGACACAAACAGACCATGTGTGAAAGATGTTGTAGGAATGAAAAACTCCAGACACCTAGAAAAAGGGGGATCACACAGTGTTTAAAAAAAATCATTGTTGAAGGTTACACATAGTAAAAAAATCACACATTTCAATTAGCCCATGTGAATGATGACTTGCTCACTTTTCTGGATTTGAATACAGTGTGAAGAAGTCTTGTTAAGTTTTTGACTGAAACCAAAAAAAAAGGAGGTAGAAAGGCTTTTTTTTTATTGTGAAACTGAGTAAAGGAAAAGTCTTATAAGTAGCATGAAGTCTCACTAACATTTTCCCTAATGAGAGAGCTAATTCAGAAGAAAAAGACTGTAGAGTCTTCACCCACTCTTCACCCACTGTATGTGATTAAGTTCTAATGACACATGATGAAATGGCATGACACAGCTGGCTGAACTGGTTGAGTTGTGGAAAATGGTCCTTGAAGCTACAGAAATTGGACAGTGGACATAGACAAAGGATGAAGTAAACCCAAAACAGTAAAAGGACAAAATTAATAAAGAGAATAGCCAAGATAGAAAGGAAAATTGTAAACTTGACCAATATAGCCAAATGCTTGTTTCTTGAAAAGACTATTAAAATAAACAATATTTGGCAAATATTATAGAGATGTCATTAGCTATAAAGCAGAGGGGAGTTTTTTTAATTGCAAAACAATACTATGCCAACTTTATTCCAATGTATTTAAAATTTTAGAGGCACATTTCTTTTAAGATTCTAGATTCTAATTAACATTAGGAAATGGATTCTAGCAATATATGAAAAAATAAGTCCTTATGATCAAGTATGGTTTATCATCATAAAGCACATTCATAAAAATAAAATAATAGGAATGGAGAGAGAAATGTTCATATCTAATAACAAAATATACTCCAAAGTTTCAGTCATTTAAAAAATCTTTTGATTATGATTGTTGATGAAAAAAATATGTTGTTTCATGTCCTCAAAATTTTTCTGACTGCACTTGAGTTTGGGCCACATAGCAAGATCCCATCTCTAACAAAATAAAATAAAAATTCCTGGAATTACAAAACAAGGTTGCAGGATACAAGATAAATATACAAAAGTCTTTTGCTATTCTATATACCAGTAAAGAGCAAGTGGAATTTGAAATTAGAAATGCAACACTACTTACATTAGCATCCAAAAAAATGAAACACTTAGGTATAAATCAAACAACAAACATATGGACAAGATCCTAATGCACAAACCACAAAACTCTGGTATAAGAAATAAAAAAGAACTAAATAAATGAAGAGATATTTCATGTTCATGGAATGCACAACTCAATATTGCCAAAATGTCAGTTCTCCCCAATATTATCTACATATTCAAGCAATTCAATTCATAACCTCAGCATGTAATTTTATGGATATTGAAAAACTATTTCTAAAGTTTATATGGAGAAGCAAAAGACTCACAATAGCCAACATAATATCAAAGGATAAGAACACAGTTGGAGGACTGACACAACTCAACTTCAAGAATTACTAGAAACCTACAGTTATCAAGACAATGTAGTATTGGCAAAAAAATAGACAAATAGGTCAATGGAGCAGAATAAAGAGCCCCCAAATAGACACACATTAATATAGTCAACTGATCTTTGTCAAAGGAGCAAAGACAATACAATGAGGAAAGATAAAGTTTCAATAAATGTTGCTAGAACAACTGGACATCTATATACAAAAGAATGAATCTTGACACAGTGCTTACAACCTTCATAAATATTACCTCAAAATGGATCATAGACTTAAATGTAACACACAAAACTATAAAACACATAACAGATAACATAGGGAAAAATCTAGATGACCTTGAACATGGTGGTCTTTTAGCATATACCACTAAGAGCACAACTCATGAAGGTAAGATTTGAAAATCTAGACTTTATTAAAATTAAATATTTTTGTTCTGTTAACGACACTGTCAAAAGAATAAGGCAACAAGACACAGATGGCGAGAAAATATTTTCAAAAGGCACTTCTGATAAATGACTATTATCCAAAAAGTAGAAAGAACTGCTACACTCAACAAAAAAGAAAAAGAACAACCCAAATAAGAAGGGGGCAAAAGACCTGTACAGAAACCTTACCAAAGAAGATATACAAATGACAGGCATATAGAAAGATGTTCTACATCATACATCATCAGGGAAATGAAAATTAAAACAACAGTGGATTCTTACCACATGCCTTTTAGAATGGCCAAAGTCTAGAACGCTGACCACATCAAATGCTAGCAAGGATGTGGAGCAACAGGAAAGCCTATTCATTGCTGGTGCTAATGCAAAATGGTACAACCACTTTGGGAAACAGTTTGGCAGTCTATTACAAAACTGATCATACTTTCACCATACAATTGACCAATCACAGTGCTTGGTATTTACCTAAAAATGTTGAAAAATTATTTCACACAACCCCCCCTCACAAGGATGTTTATATCCTTTATATCAGTTTTATTCATAATTTCTGAAAGTTGGAAGGAAGCAAGATTCCTGTCTTTGGGTGAATGGATAAATAAACTGTGGTACACCAGACAATGAAATATTATTCAGTACTAAGAAAAAATAAGCTATCAAGACATGAAAAGACATGGAGGAATCTTAAACACATATTGCTAAGTTAAAGAAACTACTCTGAAAAGGCTACATAATGTATGATTCCAACTATATGACATTCGGGAACAGGCCAAACTATGGAGAGAGTAAAATGATCAGTGGTTGCCAGGAGTTAGAGGCAAGGAAGGGACAAATAAGCAAATCACAGAAGATTTTTAGGGCAGTTAAACTATTTGGTATGATATTCTAATGGTGGATACATATCATTGTACATTTGTCAAAACACATAGAATGTACATCAAGAGTGAATCCTAATGTCAACTATGGGCTTTGAGTGACAATGATGATTCAATATAGGTTCAATTGTGAAATATGTACCACTCCGGTGGGGGATGTGGATAATAGGGTAGGCTATGCATGTATGTGGGCAGTGGGTATATGGGAAATCTCTGTATCTTCCACTCTATTTTGCTGTAAACTTAAACTGCTCTAAAAGAACACAGAATCTATTTTAATGGGGGAAATAAAATAACTTGTCAAGAGTAGTTCCCATCGTGTTTGTTGTACTTTTATCATATTCCTTACAAGGAGCAAAAATCTTTCCTATGCCTTGGTGAATTGTCTCACTCTGTTCTATAATTTCATCCTTCAACTTCCAACATTTTATTCTTTGTGCTTTCAATGTCATGAAATATATCTGAGAGTTCTTGCGAAGTTTTGTGTTGATGTCACTTACTGTGGGACATCGTCATCTGTTTGTCACAACCATATTCCTCATTTATGTTGATTCTGCCTTTACTAAGGTCCTTGGGTTTCATGTTTAATCTCCATAATGTCTACAGAGTCAACATTCCCATGTTCACCTATTTCTTCTACAACTCACTTACATTCTATTAGAATTTATTTCCATGTAATCATTATTTGTTTCTTTGCTGCATTTTTTATCTCAGTTGCCTCTCTTTTTCTCTGTCTATTATCCAGCTTTGTGAAATATCATGTATATTTATCACTAGGAAACAAGGAGGCAGCACAATGACATACTTTGCTCTGTGTGTGTGTGAATTGTGTGACCAATCACCAACAGACTATGGAAGCAGTGACTTGACTGGTCACTGATTGTGACGTACATCTGGTATTTACGTGATTTGTGGACTGTACAATGAGCTGTGAAATTTGTACTTTGTGCAGTTTCTCACAGTTAATATATTATGAAAACTGAAATTTGAATTGTGTTGTTGGGGGACTGGATTATTTAACTAACAATAACTAAAATTCATGAACATGTGAACTCTACAAAGCAAGGACAGAATATATGGCATAAATTTAGTAATATTCCAGTGTAAGACAAAATACTTAGAATAATGTAGACTAGCATAAGAAATCATATTCTTGGTATGAGGAAGTCTTTCCCTAAGCAGACCATGAAGCTGAGATAGTATAAAGAAAAAGATAGTGGATTTGATGTGACAAAAATGAAAGAATTCTACCTGACTAAAGGCAATCTAAACAGAATTAAAGGACAATGGAAGAAGTAGGAGATGTGTAAACATATGACTTGGGGTTTGGCCACCAATTCCTTTCCTCCACAACAGTATCAGGAGGGTAAATACCACGGAGTCAAACCTTATGAAACAATAGATGAGAGATTAGACCAAAGTTCTCATGTAGAGCTGTGGGGAGGGGGCTCTGCGGCTAGCGAGTGCACGGGCACAAGTTTCGGGAACTGGAAGAAGAGGCAGGCGACAGCGGGGCAGATGAGACATACTCTTTATTGTCAGGGGAGGCAGCGCGCAGTGCAAATATGGCAAGCACTTATATATGGCTCAGAGCAGTCATGGCAACATGCCAAGCGAAAGCGTGCTCACATGGGTTCACATAGGAGATAACACTTTGGTTACATAAGTGTGCTGACTCATGCCTCCCCAGAAGGCCGGCTTGCAGTAGTGCTGGACCGGGAAAAACACTCAGACAGTCATCTTAGTTTGGCCTAAGAAACCTATTGCCTATACGAATGAATTTTCCCTTGCAAGAGCACACCTCATTTTGTGGAATGCAAACTACCCTTCAACAGGAAAGGTGGGGAATTGCCAGTCTAAGCCAGATTCTTGGCAATGCACTCAGAGAAACTGTGTGATGGATGAACTTCTTGTCAGTCCTATAAGAAAAGGAGATCAATTAAGAGAATGTCAGTTTCTCCAGGGTAGAATTTCAATATTGTCTGAGCACCACTGAGCTCTGCAAAACAGCAAAACACACAGTCTCTAGCAAATCACTTTTAAACAATCAGGTGGGAAAGAAATGAAAAGCTGATGAACTTGCCAGTTACATTTGCAGCTCTGATTCCTGGATTAAGTGATGATAAGAAACATCTGATGCCATGGACGTGCGCCCTACGGGGCACAGAGATTCAAATGAAACTGAGAGGGGAAGCATGTGCCTGATAACCCACCTACGTTGAATTTATAGTCTCAACTGGAAAATGTTGATTAAGAAATGAGAGGATACAGGCAGGAGCAGCTCCTGAATTGTGCCTAAATACCTCCAAAAATTCCTAAGGAATCCCATGGACAACTGTGTCAGAGAGGAGCTGACAAATGGAGTCTAATAAGCACAGAGATCATGCCCTTGTCAGCCAGCATACGGAGAGCATTACCGATCCTCAGGAAATCGTTACTGATCCTCAGAAAAATGTACTGGGTCCGGGCCCAAAACCTGACTGGAATTTTCCATCGATGTGTGATATCGGAGATGGGTTTGCAGCTCCATTCACCAAATTACCTTTGCAAAGTGCAGTAGGTCACAGGCATTGGAGCAGAGGCTCTTCTGCTCTATCATAAGCAGAAAAGCATTTTTAAAGTGTCAGGTTATACTCACAAAGGATGGGAATAGCAGATTATGGATTAGTGATTAATACAAGCATCTGTGATCCCTCAGCTAATAGCCTTCTTCAATTTGGGGTAAAGGGCCTCAGGTGCTGTCTGATCAGTCACAATCCCTCTAAACAGGTGCTTAACCAGGACTGAATTGGATGAATTCAGGCCTGGACATCTGGCATCTGGTACCAGCTCTTTCTCTGCCCTCCAGGATGGCTTTAGACATGTCCCTGACACCTTTGCATTATAGTTTTTGTTTGTTTGTGTGTATATTTAAATATATGAAGTGGTGATAACACTACTTGCGGCATATTCTATTAGAAAACCCTCCATTACCATGTGCAAACCAAACAGTAAATGCTTTCACTTACTAAGCCTGTATGACAGTTTCCTGAACTCTTCTCTCTGGCAAGGTTGATAAATACACCAGACAAACAAAGTGAAAGAGGAGACAGTACATAGAATTTTATTCAATGAAGTCTTGATACTTAAATGTGACTCTTAACCAAGAATATGCAGTGGTTCAGAACACAGGTTTAACAGTGTTTCAGAGGAGGTACTAAAGTTAGACTGCCAGGATTTAAATCTCTACTCCAAAACATTGTAAGACCTGGGACAAGTCACTTCCCCAAGCTTCATTTCCTGCCCCTGAGAAAAATAATAATGTCTACTGTGGTAGGCTGAATAATGCCCCTGCCCCAAAATGTCCATTTCCTAATCCTCAGAACCCATGAATCTTATATGTCAAAACTGTAAGGGATGGGAGTAAGTAAAGGATCTTGAGGTAGGGAAATTATCCTCAATTACCTGGGTGGGCCCTAAATGTGGTCACAAGTGCTCTTAGAAGAGGGAGGAAGAGGAAGATTTCACTACAGACAAAAAGAATGTATCAGTGAAGCAGGGATTGGATTGATGCAGCCAAAAGCCAAGGAATGCTGGCAGCTACCAGAAGCTGGAAAAGGCAAGAAACCGATTCTCTCCTAGAGTTTCTGGAGGGAGCACAGTCCTGCCAACTCTTGATGTCAGCCCAGTGAAACTGGTTTCAGACTTCTGTCCTGCAGAATTGTAATAAAATAATTGTATTTTATTTTAAGCCACCAAATTTGTGGTAGTTTGTTAGAGCAGCTGTGGGAAACTAATCCATACCTATTAGGAACTATTACTCCAATTAAAACGTGACTGGAAATGCAGTAGCGTGCTTAACAGGCAGTAGTTGTACTGTACATGTACACTGTTCTTGAACACTAAAGCTTCGGTTTTAAGGAATCATCAAAACCAATGCAATGGCTGCCATTGTTCTCCATATTCATTCTGGGATAAGTGACTAGACACCTGGAAGAAAGTTCAAACCTTCCCCACAGACCCTCTCTTCTCCTATTACTTAAAGAGAAAAGGTGAATTCTCATCACGTAATTCACATTGTTATTTTCCTTTCCGTCTATTTTTTCATTACTTTTCATCCATTCTGTCTTTCTTAACTTTAAGGAGAACAAAGTCATTTCTCAGTGGATTCAGGTGCTACCCGAAGTTAATATTCTAATCGTGTCTTCTCCTCCCATCCAGGCCTCATCACCGAAAAAACTTTTGAATTTAAATTCTACCCAGGTTCCAGCATCACTCATTTTCTCGTTTCTCTCTCCTGCCTTTCATTCATACTCTTGTCAATTTAGTCCTTCCCCTATGCGTGGCTTATAATGAGGTGACATTGCCAAGTAACAAAAGTTCAGATGGTCTGGTTTTGAATCCTAGGGTTTTGCCACCTATGAATCGTGTGATATTGAGCAAGGTATTTATCCTCCCTTGGACTCAGTTTCCTAAAAACCAAAGTGGGATTATGACTGATACCTATCAACACAATTGTTATTATGAGGATTAAATGAGTTAGTATTTGCTAATCACTTAGAATAGTGTTTGTCGTAGAGTAAGCACTACGAATTTGGCAAAAATAATAACTGCAAATTCCAAGCTCATCACTTACACCCAACTTTCTGTCATAAGTTTTGATGTCTATTGAGGTTAGGTTCATAAATATCATTTTCAGAACTCACATTTTCCCTATATATGTGAGCTATGTATTTGATAAAATCAATAAAACTTCAAGGGAAACCTAAACATCATTTTTAGTGATTGTCCATATGGTTAACTCAGGTATTTCATGATAGTTAGTGCTTCTAAATTCCTATACACCAGCCTAGGCTAGTCCAATGGCAAATTAGAAATTGACCTAGTTTATGTTTTTAACCCTTTACCTCAATGCCCCCTCCCCACACCCTCCGTCTCTTTGTCCACAAATCTTCATTTCCCCTCTGTCCTATGAAACGCACTTCCAAGAAAGTCTCTGATATCAGTTATTAACAATGTAGTGTGGATTTAAAGCAAGGTGCTCTTTACTTAAGAGAGACAATTTTTTAGCAGAGGTTTTTTTTTGTTTGTTTGTTTGTTTCTGGTTGCTACCTCCCACACCCATTTGATGCCTTGGGCAGATCCAGGATCTGTATCGTGGCTCTAATACTGAGCAGCTGTTTGATTCTATGAGCCTCAGTTTTCCTATCGGAATCTGACACTACTGTCCAGGGACTTTTGAAAGGACTATTCACACCTCTAACTCAGGTAAAGTATGAACTGTTATTCAGGAAGCCCTTGTTGTATCATGTCACCCTGGGATCAGAGCAGTGACTGGTTCACAAAGGGTCTAGGCAGGCTCATCACAGTCAGGGGCAGTTTCTAGATCTTCAAGATAAAAATATCTAGGTAAGGAAAGAAAGGTGTGCATCCATGAGTTTGAAATTCTCAAATTTTTTACAAGCCACCTTCTAGTTCATGAGAAATAGATGCAAGGGGAATATTCTGCTTATTGCCAATTAAGGTTTTAGCGCCAAATCCTATATAAAATTTTTAATCTTATGAGATGAATGGGGCCTCTGGGGAGCTCTCTGCTAAAGCAGCATTTGGAACAATATGGCGTGTAGACTCCCTGCATCAGGATTGCTTAGAGTGCTGCTTGAAATCCAGATTCCTGGCTTTACCACAGATATAGGAAATTTGGATGATGAGGCCAGAATTATACTTTTTTTTTGTAATTAGTGATTAGTGAACATTTTTGGCTCAGCCTAGAAGCAGTTTGAGTGGTCCCTTTGGCCCTCTTTCTTCTAAGATCATGTCCTCACTTTGGTCTCATGGCTTCCAGACTGGGTGAGGGAGGGGCAAGCGCTCTGGAAAAGGAAAGGATCCAGTCAAGTAAATAATATTGGGTTTGAAAAAAATACTTTCTTATGGGCAAAGAGTACTAGAAGAATAAAAGAGGAAGGTTATTCAAATTTTAGGAAAAGCAATCCAATCTGTATGAGAAAAGAATAGTTGAAGTAAAAAGAAAACTAAACGATGGCAAAATTTTAAACAATTGATGTACAAGACAGAAGTTAAGGTGTTATACCTACAGAAAAGAAAATATAATCCTATCACACTATTTTCTCCAGGACTGGGCAATACTTAAGTAGTTAATACAATTTATTGGTTTTCGATCCTTAGTGTCAATCTATGAATGAGACATGGGACATGTTGTTGCAATTGCATGGCAAAATGTAAATGTTCATAGCACAGAAAAACCGAAGCAAATGGTATTGACAGAGGTGAGCTGTGCATGGGAAAAGGAAAGGCAGTGGAACTACAGGGGCACAAATAGTGTTGTGTATAGAGATCATGAGGTAAAGGTTAAAGTTGACAAAATAAGAAATATAATGACAACTAATATTTCCTGACAGTATCTATATGTTGGACAATAAAGACTGCAAGTGCATCTTTCCACTTGGTCATCATAAGCAACCCCATAAAGTGGGCATCCTCCTTTTCCCTGACTTACAGGTCAACAAACAAAGGCATGGGAAGATTATGTACATTATTTAGGGTTGCATAGCTGATAAGCTGAAGAACAATGATTCCAACCCCGGTGGTCCATTTCCAGAACAATGCTTACAGCCACTATGCTACCATTTCCCTCATCAATAAAGCTAGCAAAATTACATTAAGTTATGAAACAGAAGCTGCAAAATTAATGAAATGAATATGATATATTGGAAAGGGAGAGGGAGGAAATTAGTGGGAGTGGGAGTTTATCCTCCTCCCTCACGTTAAGGTGGTAAACATATTTTCTAAAATGGATGTGTCATGACACAGCAGAATAGGCATTAAATTTAGAATTATGGGAGTATCATCAAAATATCTAAAAACTGTCTCTGGAGAGGGGAACAAGGTGGAAAAGGTTGAATTTCAGTATTTTTCAAGTTGCTATCCTGTTCAGGTATTATTTTCATGAAAAATAAAATAATATTTCTATTTGTTTAGAAAGAATTTCAGCTGTGTAAGTGCACCAAAGCACGAAAATCAAAATAATCTTTATATCTCTCACACATTAATTAAAAGTCTGCCTTACCAGGATCATTATTTTTACCTTGAAGGGCTTTTTAAATAATGTCAAGATGTACAAAGTTTTAATATTGTCCCTGGTAATATTGCCAGGCATGGTAGAGAGAGGGTGTGGGATTATTAGAAAAAAACTACATTTCAACTCTGCTTCTGAGAGGCAGTTCTGACTACAAAGGGCAGGTGATGCTCTGCAGCCAGGGAGTGGGAGCTTTGATCCTCTGGAACTGTAATAAACAACTTAGAGTAAATAAATCACACAACAGGGTGCCTGGAGGTGTCGGGTATTCTCTCTGTGTTGGTTTTCTTTGTTTTTACAGGGCTAATCTCATAAATGTTGCACTAGGCACAATACTGTGCATTTTTAGTCCCAGTTATCATATTTTTACATGTGTTTACTTCATAAAAGTAAGCACTTTTATGCTCCCTTTAAAATGTGGTTCTTCTATTTGAATTGCCTAGTAAAGGCAATCAGAGCACCATTGCCTAAGGGACTCACTCATGGGGCATGCACACGTGTGCACACACACATACACACACATACACACACACAGACACACAATCTACCTAGTGATCTGTCTTAGGTTGGGATGTTATGACAAAATGCCATAGATTGGGGCTTAAACAACAGACATTTATTTCCTACAGTTCTGGAACTAAAAAGTCCAAGATCAAGGCAGATTCCATTTATTGTCAAGACTATTTTCCTGGCTTGCAGATGGCCACCTTCTTGCTATATCCCTACTTGGTAGTGAGAGGAAGCCCTGGAGTCTCTTCTTGTTCTTATAAAGGTACTAAGCCCCTCATGGGGTTTCAACTTCATGAACTCATCTAAAACTAATTACCTCCAAAAGGCCCCACCTCCTAATATTATCACTTTGGGGGTCAGGTCTTAAAACTGAATTTTTTAGGGGACAGAAACATTCAGTCTGTAACTCACTCACTGTATCTGTCTAGCCATTTATCCCTATGTAACAAAAATGGTTTACAAGTCACTTTCCTATATTGTTTCATTTTAACGTTTCAAAAACCTTGTGACATAAACAGGCCATAGAAAAGGCATTGAGTTCACTGAAATGCTTAAACGTTGGGTCAACTGTTTGTGATTGTACAACCAATACATAGTGATGCAAGGAATTCAAACCACATCTTCCCTGTCTTCCTCTCCCTGTTCCCTCCCCCCACCCCCACTTGCTGACTCAATTCCAGCCACATTGGTTTCTAACTGCTCACTGAGACTCCACGTGTCCTTTTACAGAGACTTTGCAGTGATTATTCCTGTTATCTGAGATGCTATTCCCTCAGAGAGCTGACACAATTGCCTCTCTCTACATTTCGTTCAAATGTCACCTTCCCAGGGAGGCGTGTCTTGTGGAGAGTTTAAATTGAAACCCCTCCTTCTCACTTTCCCCAATCTCAATCCTCTTTGGGCTGCTTTGTTCTCCACAGCACTTGTTACTGCCTAACATACCAGATGTTTCCCAGATGTTTCTTTTCTCGCTTTCACTGGAATATAGGGTCCACGATGTCAGGAGGTTTGCCTTCTAATTGATGCTACTACCTACAATAGTGCATAGCACATCCCAGTTGTGCAAGAGATACGTTAAATTGAAGATTTGTGAATGAACTGCCTTCCAAGCATTATAGTAACTGCATCTTCTGCAGGCATCTCATGTTTTTAAAAGTGGAACTCATATTTTTGCCAAAATCTATACAAGCTAGATGGGTAGAATAGACCAGGGTTCCATGGGGTCACCCATTTAACTTCCCTCCTACCTCCTTACCATCCCCACTCCTTTAATAATTGATATCAGCTCCTTTATACCAGGGGCTCATTGTTTCACCTTTGTTTGGGTCACTGCAGTGTCACTAAACTTCCTTGACTCTGCTCTGGCACCATTTACTTCTTCCTTCTCACACAATCAGAAAAACGTTTCTAAAATTCTACATAAAATCTTGTCACCTTTTTGCTTACAGTACTTTCATGTCTTCCCATACTTTGAGGAAAATGGACAAATGCCTCATCGTGGTATTTAAGTTTGTCCATATTCTGCCCTCCCTTGTTGAACTCTACAGGTGCATCTCCCAGCTTTGGTTTCATTCTTCAGACACAAGAACACCTGTCTGCTGTCCTTCTGGCTGGTCATCTCCCTTCCCTCACTGTGGGAATGCTATTGCTTTGACCTGGAAACAGTCTTCTGCACGTGACTGTTCCCTTGTCCCCTGGAAGGTGTAGTTTATGTTTCATTTCCCCTGAAAGTAGTTTATGTTCTTCTCACTTGCTCCCTATATCTCAGTGCTTACCTGTTCAGTTGAACTTTTGGTCCAGTCATCTGTCTTTCCTGCTACATTGTAAATTTTTCTGGGGCAAGAGATGTCTCTCAACTCTGTATCTCTAGGGCCTAACACAGAGTCTAGTGGAGAGTCATCACTGAATAAATAATGGAATGAGAAGCTGAGGGAAATGCTGTACTTTCCTCTTTCCCTCATCTCCAGATGGTTTTCCTGGGTTGGGAAATGCCTTAGGCAAGATGGAATTTTCAGCAATGAAGTCTAGTGGAGACACGGTAGGACTCGAGGGTCAGCCAGAGCTGGGTGTGATTGTAACTGCTGTGATTCGATGTCCCAGTGTTTACACCAGAGCCAGGCCAGGTATCAAAGAGAATCTTTTCTGATATTTTTAAGAAGCATGGGAAATTCTAAGTAAGGTTAAATTTTCACTAATTATAGAGCAGACACGAGCTCTTCCTTGCTTTTTTCCTCTAGAATCAAGAAGCTGGATGCCAAGCCCAGCTCTCTGGGTGAAGTGGGAATGTGTGAGCACGACTGACCTAAGTCTCACCTAAAGACACAGACACACAACAAAAAGACATTTATGCATTTTTAAAGACTAAAGTCAGAAAGTGAGTTTCCTCACACACATCAGAGAGGATCCAGCCTCCAATGAGGTCAGGGTGGTTGGAGAGAAGAACACAGGGAAGGGGTGAGGGTGGTGCAGGGTAGCTATGTCTGCATGCTATTCCCTGGGAATCAGGAAAGTTTGTGTGGAGTCCGGTTCAACACTTCACCCCTCACACTTGCCAATTCTTCCTCCTCAGTTGACTCAAAGGGAAAAGACCTGGGAGCAGAGGCAGATTAACAGAAGGGTTTTATTTACATAGTGTGGGAAAGAAAAGGGCCTACTGGGGAAAGTAGATTAGGGGAAGGGAGAACCTGCACATAGCAGGGGCCTGGGGCAGACACATGGAGCCCAAAGCTCCCACCACTCACAGGGGCTGCAGGTCTCATCAACACCAGTTGTCCTGGACTGGTGCTGGCCAACAGTGCAGTACCGTCCCCAGTGCTGGGCATCCTGGTGGCAACTCCAAGCCAGAGGTCTTGGCTGTGTGACAGGGGAAACCATCTGGGTTGTTGGCTGGGTGTTGACAGGACAATTGGCAAAACCAATGGGATCAGGTTGGCACTGGTGGCTGGGCTGCAGGAGAGGCCAGGCCTAGAGCTTGTTCTTGAGTTGCTTCCTTCCCCACATGAGAGTTTGCTGTCCATCAGGGGCATGAGGGGTGACTCCTTGATTAAGATGATGTTTGGACATTGCACTCGGTCCCCTGAATGTCCAGGCATGCCCATGCCATTGGAGACTTATGCTGAGCCAATGCTGTCACTGGGCAGTGTGTTCCCAGGAAGCCTGTTTAAAAAGGGATGTCAATTCCTCGTGGAGACAGGAAAAGACTGGAAGATTACAGCCTTGCAGGGAGGGGTGGTATCCATAGCACTGGTGTCAAAGGCAGATGCCATTGCAGAGGCCCTGCCCACCAGAGTGGAGGCAACTGGAGGAGCTGTGATGGGAAGGCTCATAAAGACAGGGGCTCTGGGAAAAGAGGCTCCCTGCTGCTGCCCATCAGGGCTCCTAAATGTGGGCTGACATGTGGTTTCTTGGCCAATGAGATGGTTATGGTTAAAATTTGAGGTGGGGCAGTGGATTATAAGTGCACGTGGCTGATGGGGACTCTGGCCTTTGCAGGGCGCCTCTGTTCTGTGCTATAGAGGACTGGGGAAAATGAAGGAGAGCTCACTCTAGAGGTTGGGGGAGAGCTGAAAATAACAGCCGTAGACAGGGGAGTGGTGTCCATTTCAATGACTTCAGGGTCTAAAGTAGGCTGCCGGGTCAAGTGGTCAGATGTGTTGGTCCTGGTGGTAGACATGGCTGCTGCAGATTGGGTAAAGGTGGCTGTGATAGAAGCAGGGATCCAGCAGAGGGGCCTGGATGACAGGTGAAGGAAAGAGTAGGAAGGGTAGGGAACAAAGGAGGAGGGATGCAGAGGAAAAGGGGAGGAGGAGACGGGTTGGAAAAGAAAGGAGGTATGGGAAAGGAAGAAGGAGGATAGGAGAGAAAGGAAGGAGAAGGGATGGGGTGGGAAGGTTGAGGAGGGGAGGGAATGGAAGGAGGAGGATAGTAAGGGATGGAAGGAGGAGGAGGAGGGTTAGGGAAGGAAGGTGGAGGATGGTTCTGGAAGCAAAGGGAGGAGGGAAATCCACACACATGGGTATGGGGGGCTCAGTTCTGCACAAGGGTGGTGTCAATGAGAAGGGTAGGGGGCTAGGAGGCTTGGGCAGGTCAGAAACTGGAGGCACTGCAGCTGGGCCTGGGTGAGCAGGGCCCCCATTCTCCTTAGGCGGACCCCCCAGAGTGGAACTGGCCCTAAAGGGAGGAAGAAGTTCGCAGGAACAGGCAGAGGAGAGCTAGGGATTGTGAGTTTTGTGGAGGAAGGTGGAGGGACACGCAGGGTCAGAGGTCCAGCAGCCAGGTCGGCCCAGTCAGAGGTGGGAGGAGGAACTGGGCCCTTGAACGTGTAGGAGGTGGCCAGGGGCTGGGAGTCTGCCATCCCAGCAGCAGGTGGGGAGAGAGGGTGCCGGCTGGGTGGCCCTGCAGCTCCCCAGGGCCTCTGTCTTCTCCCCCAGAGCCTCTGTTTTCTCCTGCAGGATCTTGGTCTTTCTTTGACACACAATGCACTCCTCCAAGGTGCCTCCATCTTCCTCAGCAGCTATACAGGGAAGCTTCGGGGTGGGGGCAGCTCAACTCTATCCCTCAACAGCAGCAGCGACAGTGGCGGCAGCAGCAGTGGCAGGGACATTTTTCTTTTGCAGGGCCTATTCCCGGCAGCTCTGGGGGGAGAAGAGCTCCTGGGTGTCACGTGCAGGCTCCTCGCCCCGCATCTCCTTCCCGGACATCGGTGCCTGGAGCAGGCCTGGAGAGCTGGGCCGAGGGCCTCCCTGCAGCAGGGCGGTGGCGACTTCTCCAGTAGCCCCGAGCGGCCTGGAGCTGGGTCAGGGAGCGCTGCTGCACCTGGATCAGGCGTCCCAAGACGCAGGACACCCTCCGCAGGGCTGTGTGAGCAGGTGACTGCGTGGCCTTCAGAGCAAGGAATCACATGGGAGACGCCTGGGCCTCCTCAGTCCAGGTGTTTGCGGGGTGGTGGGGGGTGGAGATGTCCCTCCAGGTGCACTCCCAGGAAGTGAGGTCTCCCTGGGACTCTGGGGGCCTCCATGGTGATGCTGCTTCCCCGTAGCTAGGGGGGCCCCTTTTCCTGTCATCCTGCCTTTCGGTCTCCAGGAGTTCTCCTCCTCCAGCAGCTTCCTAGGTTCTTTCTGGGCGCTCAGCTCATTCCCATCCTGGCAAGGGAGGAGGAGGTGACTGGGTGGTGTCAGCTTGGTAGCCCTGACCGCTTGCTTAGGTGGTGAACGCAGGACAATGACCTCGCCTCCTGCAGGAGGGACGTTGATGGACCCGGACTGTCCGATCGTCTGGAGTCGCCAGCAGGCGGCACAGGCTGGTTTGGGGCGTCCCCCCCCGGATGCGGTGGGAGGGATCCCCCGAGGGGAGCTCCTAGCCCGCTGGGGATGGGATCCTGCGTCCTGGGGGTGATGTAAAAGCTCCCTGCTCAAGGCGGGCGATCCCGATCGGGCCGGACAGCCTGGGACAGAGCGGGAAGCGGCGTCCGATCCTCGGGCGGTGCGGCCGGGTGGGGCGGCGTGGCGGGCTGGAGGGCAGGGAGGGTGACGGCCCAGCGGGGCTCTGCGACATCGGAGAGACCGGACTTGCTAAGAAGATTGCCCAGAAAAGGCGAAGAAATGGAGACCCCTCGCCTTTGGGACCACCTCCCCCGGGGCCGGAGCGCGCTGCTCGGCGGGGCTTGCGATGGGCCGGTGGGGCTCGCGACAGAGCAGGGCGCGCCGGGCGGTTGCGGGAGCCCAGCCCAGGGCGCCGAGAAAGGGCGCCAAAGGGCAAAGGGCGACTTCCAGCTGCCGGTGGCAGGCGTTGGGCACGAGATGGGCCACTGTGGGGGGACTGCTGGGGACTGTGGGGCCTGATTGGCCAGAGCCCCTCCCGCCTGGGCGCGGCTCTGCAGGCTCGGGGCGCCTGGTCCAGGGCCCTGCGTGGGGTCCAGTGGCTCCCCCGGGTTGGCGGACAGAGCCTGCTCCAGGCCGAGCGTGGAAGCCACCCCGATACTGCCAGCCTTCTCCAGGGACCTCTCCAGTGCCCCTGCCCCACCATGGCCGTGAGGGTCACCAGCCCCAGCTGGGAGAATTTCTGAGGAGGGAAGGCCCGGCTCTGACCACTGGATGCTGCACCCTATGACTGTCGTCCCCAGTCCCAGGCTGTGAACTTGTACTGGTCTGTGGCCTGTTAGGAACTGGGAGCACAGCAAAGCTTCACCTGTATTTACAGCCGCTCCCCATTGCTTGCGTGGCTGCATAAGCCTCGCCTCCTGCAGATCAGCGGTTGCATTAGATTCTCATAGGAGCCCAAACCCTACTGTGAACTGTGCATATGAGGGATCTAGGCTGGCGCTCCTTATGACAATCTAATGCCTGATGCTCTGAGGTGGAGCTGGCGCAGTGATGCTAGCGCTGGGGAGCAGCTGCAAATGCAGAGTATCATTAGCAGAGAGGTTTGACTGCTCAATACATGTAATACACTTGAATCATCCTGAAACCATCCTCCCCAATCCTAGTCCATGGTACAATTGTCCCAGGTGCCGACAAGTTTGGAGGACTGCTGCCCTACAACATCACTTCCTGGCAGATGGGTTCTCTTCACTTCTTTTCACAAATTCGGTACAACCGCAGTTAAGCCTTAGATGGTTCCTCAATTCACGCAGGTGGGAGTCCCACAGCCATGCTTTGAACCCAGGCTGTGTGATTCCAGAGCTCCTGCCACCTGGTCATGGGTACATCATGTATCATCAACGTCTCATCATTTTTTTTCTGTCATTTTTAGGGTACTTAGCACCATGGCCTATCTATACTAAGCACTTGCACACCTGGGAGGAGGTCTTTACTTCAACTCCACTTAAGGTGACCATGGCCCACGCTGGGCTCCAGTCTCCTCAGAAGATGTAGAGCAGGTCCACCAACTATCAATATAGCATTATGCCACATTTCTCTTCTCATGGAGCCTTGCAGCCTGGATTTTCTTTTTGGTCTGGTTTGAAGGATCCACATATGCAAATATTATATTCTAGATCAATGTTGTTCTAGCTGGAAAGAGATTCATCCCTGGATTATTCCATAAGGATAAGAAGCCAGTTTCTCTGGAATTTTTCTAGGAAGAAAATATACTAATGTACAAGTTAATAGTGGAGCAATGTGTTGGATTAAAACAGGATTAACACAATTTAAACAGCGTGAGTATTACAGCAGGGTCCACTCTTATTACACATTATGGTCACTTACATGTAACTCTAGATATTCTTATGCCCAAGAGAGGAAACGTACTTTTGTGTGTCAGGATAAAGGAAACATGTATGGTTGTCCTAGGAGTTGGAAGCTTCAAGATGACAAGAATGATTTAGAAAATCCTACATGTGGCTTTATCTAGTTTTCACCTTGTTTCTTTGGCTTATTTCATTGGAGTATATTTCTTATTCATTGGGTTGATAATGTGTTTCAGACATATGACAGGCAGAAGTTTCAGAATCAAGAATCGGAGATCAGTAAAAATGTTTTTATATATTTTATTAATTGTAAAATGATCTGTTTAAAATAACATTGTGCATAATTAGTATATTACAAAATTGATTGTAATTGTACCCATTAAGTAGGTTATCGCCTATCCCCTCCTCTACCTCCTCCCTGTTTGATTTGCATTGAGTTTTACTTCCCTCTATGCACATGTGTGCTTATCGCTTAATTCCAATTTAATAGTGAGTACATGTGGTGTTTCCTTTTCAATTCGTTAGATATTCCATTTAGGATAATAGTCTCCAGTTCCATCCAAATTGTTGCAAAAGGCATCAAGTCATCCTTCTTCATGGCTGTGATAGTTTAAATGTCGTTGGTATCCTAAAACAAATGAAAACAATTACACATGAAGCTGTGCACCCTTTCTGTAACTGGAGTAGAGTGTCGTCTGTTGTATAGATGATATGATGACAGAGACACGGTAGAAGTGGATGGAAGCTCCAAAATAGATGAAACTAAAACGCAAGTTGCCTTTGCTTCTTGAGTGCAATTAGCCAACACACAGGCTGTTGAATATTAAGCTGTGAATCATCATATAAGTATTTCAAAGGAGGCTATTCTTATAGGACTTCAAAGTGATAGCAAGACGTACTGCAATTCTTAAAATACCCTCTAAATTTATGAGATTTATAGCTCTATTTTCACGTATGTAAGTGGTATAAGTGCCACATAATTATCTGAACTTCTGGATGGTTCTCTAAACTAAAATTCTGAACCTCTTGAGGTTTGTTCTTTGCTATCTAAATTTATACCAGATAAGCCATTTTCCAAAGAGTACATTTAGGTTTTTATATTCTCATACAAGAAATAGACTGAGTGGGTTGGAGTTTGGGTTAAGCCTTCATCCTCAGAGTGGTATTGAGTTCCTGATGAAATATAATCATGAGACAAAAAGAAAAGTTGTCAACTTGGGGTTTTAATACAAAATAGATATTCATATATTTACCTATAATACATGAACTTATTGTACCTACTAATGGTGTTATCTTTGGAAAATGCAAAGTTATCTGAGACAGAAGCTGTGGGTTCTTTTCAATTTTACCACAAAGACTGTGATTTTCTGAGCAGGTATATTTCAATGGCATCTGTAACCAGCACTTAACACAATGTCCAGGACATAGTGAATAAATATGCAATAGATGGATTAGCATGGAGACATGACTTTCCTTTCAGATGAACACATTCTTGAACCAAGACAGGAGCAAATAGAAAAATTTCATTTCCAGCCACAAAGTGGCAACTGACACGTACATGATAGAGAAGACAAGCGCTACAGCAATTAAAAGGAGGCATAAAAGTTCTTATGGGATTTTCCTAATAGAAGCCATTGAAAGAAAGAAGAGATGGTTTTTGAGCTAATCAGCAAAACTAGCTTTTGACCTAAGCTTGAGTTTAAATCAAGGTTGCAATGTGTTTATATTGCAGGTGAAGGTAATGATGTGAATTCACTATACTGAGATGTAAAGAACTTGTGATGATTGCCCAAGTTCCAAAAGCATTGGATTGAAGTACACTGTGGACCAGAAGTTCAACTAAGTCCTAATGACCTCAAAACCCCAAGCTTTTTCTAAGTCACCCTGTTGCCTTTGACAATAACTTTTTGGCAGATTGGTAGAGCTGGCTCTATAAGTTAGTGGAAATTAATGGCATTGAATACTGGTGAAATACATCAGTTATCACTTTAAAATGAACAGTCTGTCTCCTCTTATTAAGGAATAGGGAGAACCCATCAACATCTCAATGAAAAGATTCATTAGGAAGAGTGACATCAGCAAATGGTAGACTAGGAAGCTCCAGGCTCTGGAAACAATAAAAACACCAAACAAAGGAACAGAAACTGGCTAAACTAACACCTTACGGAAGCTCTTAAAAACAGTCAAAAGTTTATAGCAAATTAACATAGGCTCAATCAGGAAAAAGCCACCTTCAAATGATAGGAAATTTTATGATGTTTTCACTTGCCTTTGTATATACCCCCTGTCCCTCCTGGTGCATCATGGCCTTGGCCTGGAAGAGGTGGCATCCCAGTTACCATTTTCTGCCCTCAATCTGGAAAGAACAGAGCAGATCTTATTTGCAATATAATCGGTATGGGGAATGCTTGAAGGACTGGTTTCTGTTTCTCCTAACTCAGATATCAGGGAGAAAATGTGTCAGGCACTGCTTGTGAAAACTGCAGGAAGACTATGAACCTGATGATGCCTGGAACAAGAAACTATAGTTGGAGATATACAATAGACCATCTAAGGCCCTGACCATTTAAGGCCCTGAGGAGAAGCTGGGGTGAGACTGTCCAGGACACTAAGATATTCAACAGAAAATGTGTGTATGAGAGAGTTGAAAAGGACACTTTCAGACCCAGGCAAGACACATTCTCATAAAAGGCCAGAGAAGGCCCTAAATTTTAACATGCGTCTGATTTCTAGGCTCAGAGAAGGTCTGGATAATCAATGACAGACTGTCCTACACACAGTCAGTCTGCAAAAACTGGGAGATATGACAGTTTTTCAAATGCCCAGTTTTCAGTGACAACAGCAACAAATCACAAGGCATAAAAAAATAAAAAAAATGAGCTATTCAAAAGAAAATCTTAAATTGATAATCACCATTCCTGAAAAGAATAAAGAAAGTAACCAGAGCTTAAGGCACCTGTGGGATACAATTAAGAAGACCAGTATATGCATTATGAGAGTTCAAGAGGTAAAGAAAAAAAAGGGCAAAGGAATTATTTGAAGAAATGATGCCTAAAAACTGCCCAAATTTGATGAAAGATATGAATCTATAAATCCAAGAAGCTCAATGAACTCTAAGTGAGATAAACCCAAAGATACCTACACTGAAACACATCATCATTAAACTGTTAAAAGACAAAAACAAAGAGAGTATCTTGAAAGCAGCATCAAAAGGCAACTCACGTACAAGTCATCATCAGCAAGATTATCAACCAATTTCTCACACAGAAACTAGGAGTACAGAGTTAATGGGATGATATAATTAAAGTTCTAAAAGTAAAACACACTGTCACCTGAGAATTCTATATGCAGCAAAACTAGCCACCAAAATGAGGGAAAAAGTAAGGTTTTTCTAGATGAACAAAACCTGAGGGGTTCATGACCACAAGATCTGCTTTATGAGAAATGATAAAGGAACTCCATTCGATTTAAATGGAAGGGTGCTAGACAGTAACATAAAGCCAATCTTTCTCAACCTCTTCCAAATATTTGACCAGGAGGAAATAACTGTCTAGCTCATCCTATGAGGCCAGCATTACCCTGATGCAGAAGTCAGACACCCATGCTATAAGAAAAGAAAAATACAGGTCAATATTCCTTATGGATTTTGATATAAAAATCAAAACTCTTTAACAAAATGTTAACAACTGCATTCATCAGCATATTGGAAGGATAATGCACAATGATCAAGTGTGATTTATTCCCGAAATACAAGGATGGTTCAACACATAAAAATCAACCAAATACAGCATATGATCCAGCAATTCCACTTGTAGGTATATACCCAAAAGCATTGAAATCAAGGATTTGAATAGATATTTGTACTCCAACGTATATAGCAGCATTATTCACGTTAGCTGAAAGCTGGGAAAAATGTAAATGTTCATAGATGGAAGAATGGGTAAATTGAATGTGATATAGACAGGCATACCTTTTTTTATTGTGCTTTGATTTATTGCACTTTATAGATACTGCATTTTTTACAAATTGATGATTTTTTACAACCCTACATCAAACAAGTCTATCAGCAATATTTTTCCAACAGCATGTGTTCTCTTCATGTATCTGTCACATTTTGGTAATTCTCACAATATTTCAAACTGCTTCATCATTATTATATATGTTGTGGTGATCTGTGACCAGTGGTCTTTGATGTTACTATTGTAATTTTGGGGTGCCATGAACTTTGCCTATATAAGACAGCAAATTCAATCGATAAATATTGTGTGCGTTCTGACTACTCCACCAAGCAGCTGTTGCCCTGTCTTTCACCCTCCCCTTGGGCTTTCTTATTCCCTGAGACCTAAGAATAATGAAATTAGGCCCATTAATAACCCTAACATGGCCTCTGAGTGTTCAAGTGAAAGGAAGAATTGCACATCTTTCACTTTAAATCAAAAGCTAGAAATGCCTGAGTTTAGTGAGGTAGCATGTCAAAAGATGAGACAGGCTGAAAGCGAAGCCTCTTGCACCAAAGAGCTAGCCAAGTTGTGGGTGCAAAGGAAGAGTTCCTGAAGGAAACCACAAGTGCTATTTCAGTGAACACACAAATGATAAGAAAACAACACAGCCTTATTGCCGATACGAAGTTTTAGTGGTCTGCGTAGATCAAACCCGCCAAAACATTTCCTTAAGCCAAATCCTATGGAAGCTGCAGAAGCAAAGTTTGAATCTAGCAGAGGTTGGTTCATGAGCTGGAAGCAAAGAAGCCATCTCCATAACATAAAAGTGCAAGGTGAAGCAGCAAGTGCTGATGCAGAAGCTATAGCAAGTTACCTGGAAAATCTAGCTAAGATAATTGATGAAGGTGACTACACTAAACAACAGATTTATATGATTCCAGTGAGCTGAGGTATTTGGTATAGGCTAATTCATAGAAACATAAAGTGGAATAGTGATTACCAGGGACTGGGATCACTGGGTAGTGGGCTGTCAGTGTTTAATGTCAGTGTTTCACCTTCAGATGATGAAAAATTCAGGACATGGATAGTGGTGTTGGTTACACAACATAGTGAATGTAATTAATGCCGCTGAACACTTAAAAATTGCTAAAATGGAAACTTTCATGTCATGTATATTTTACCACAACAAAAAATTTGAATTAAAAAAGACTAAGAAATTGATGCAGAAGCAAAGAAAACCTCAAGAAGTGGAGGCAGGTAAGGCTGACAAAGAATATAAATGATTTCTTAATGATCTAATGAATGGTAACTCTAAAATAATAGAATTAGTAGGTTGTGAATAAAGGATGAAAGCCAGGTCCCCAAAGAATTTAATGCTTGAGAATAAACCATGGAAACAGAAGAATAGGAGAGCTCAAAGCCATCCCCAAATACATTGCAGGTACCTGATCACTGAACTGGCCTTACTACCTTTGTAACTTTCAAAGACTCTTTCTACATTCTTACATGGATAAAAGCATGTTAAAGTACTTCATCATTTGATCCTTAAAACAAGTGAACAATTTGTTCACTGAACAAGCATCGCCATTACTTGTGGCCATTGTTTATTCCTTCCTATTGATTACTCACCACTAAACTCAAATTCATTGTCAAGCCCATTGGGTTCTACTTCTTAAGAGTATCTTTTAAATTTATACTCTGGTTTTTATGTCAAAGCCTTACTATTTCTTGTGGGATTTACTAATTCTGTATTGTTCGCCTTGAATTGGTCCTCAAAGTTTCCATTAGAGCACGTTTTCTAACATGCAAATGTGGTCATATCGGTTGAGCCATAGTTCAATGGCTTTGTGTTTACAGATATTCATGATGCCTGTATCTCTGTGTAATCATTTCTCCTGCCATCCCCCATTTTAGTTTTCAGGATTATACGAACAATTCATTATCTTAAAGTATGCTTTCCGTTTCACCAAACATTTTGTTCCCCGTTGTGCTCCTAGAAAACTCACTTCAGTCTTTAAAACTCAGTTTACAAATCATTCCTTTTGTGAAGTCTCCTTTTAAGTGTTATGATCACATTCTTCTTCTTTTTTCTTTTTGCCACCATCGCACTTTTGCATACCTTATTGTTGCACTTGCTACACAGTATTGTAATTGTAAGTTTTACATATTTCTTTCTTCTCTTAGACAACAGATTCCTTGAGGCCAGGGATGACTTTTTTCCATATAACCGTTGCCTTAGCATGATATTTGGTGTGCAGTGGTTAGCTATAAAGATGAAATGTGAAAAAATGAGAAATAGTTATATATATATATATATATATATATATATATATATATATATATCACTTATCATCACCTTACATATATAACAGAAAAAAAAAAGATTAGTTGCTGGTGCCCAAAGTTCATGTCTATTAAGTAGTGGTAGTGTTTGACTCCAGTTATAATGTTCTTTGCCCTATTTTAAACATTCATTCCTTGTATCTTTTCTTTGTTTCCATCTATGTCTTAGGACTAATCTAAGAAAGGGAGGTCTGAGGGTAAGACTAGGCAACACATCATACTTGGCGGATAGAGTAAGAAAATTGTGTATGTCCTTGGTGAGAAAATCCTGAAGCATACAGGTCTACATCCTCCCTTTGAGGCATGTGGAAGGATCTGCTTCCAAGGTTTATTAGCAGGCAATCAAGAGGTTTTGGCACAAGGCTCCTGATTAGCTATTAGTGTAGTATGAGTAAATCAGGGTTAAAGCGATTTCTGATTTCTTTAACATTTTAAATCTGGGTTTTTTTTTTTTTTTTTTTTGTCGGGGAGGAGTGTGTGAATGTTCCTTTCCTGCTCCTGATGTTTCAGTCCTGTCAAGAGAGCCCCTTAGGCTCTGTTTCTTTACTTACTCTGTCCCTGGGTGGGCCAATGACTTACCTGGAAAGTCTGGAAAGAATTAACTGAGCATGCTTGGCTTCACTAATTCTCTTCTCTCTTCTGAGAGTGCTAGTGGGTTTCTTCTGTTTCTGAAATCTTGTGTGTTATTAGTTGGTAACTCTGCCCAATTTTGGAGTTCACTTGTTGGGCAATTTGGTTCATTCAAACTAGAATTTTTAAACCAGGTGATCAATAATAAAATGAGCATTTTGACCTCCATCTTTACTCTTTTATTTCCTAAAATTCCAAACCCAGATGGAATAAAGGTTTTGTACTTACTGGAAGGCCACTAAAAGACCTTAACATTTGATGCATTATTCTCAAACACTAAGAAATAAAAAGAAAGGTACATAATTTTGGAGACTAAAATGTATATGTGGAAATTGGTTTGATGCTTCCAGGGAAGATGGTTTTATGCGTTGGTCTTTAATGTGTGGTGGGATGTTTTGACCCCGAGAGTTTGAAAATACTTAGATTAGGTAAGGCAAGTTTCTGCAGTAAACTGCTGAAGCCTGGGGAAAGGTTTAATACACGCTGTCTTAGTTTTCTATGACTGTCATAACAAATTATCACAAACATAGTGGCCTAAAACAATGGAACTTTGCTCTCTTACCATTCTGGGGGCCCAAACACTGAAATCAAGTTGTTGTAAGCAGGGCAAGCCACACTTTCTGCAGATCCTCCGGGGGAGAGTCCATTCCTTGCCTCTTGTAGCTTCTGCTGGTTGCAGTGTCCTTGGCTTGTGGCCACATCATTCCAATCTCTGTCTTTGTCTTCATGTCACCTTCTCTTCTGTGTGTCCATATCTTCTCTCAATCTGTCTCAAATTTCCGTCTGTCCTTCTTTTATAAGGGTACCTGTCATTGTATTTAGCGTCCTCCCAGATAATCTAGGATGAAAATTTCTCATCTCAAGATCCTTAATTATATCCACAAAGACCTTTTTTTCCCCAAATGAGATGACAGGTTCCAGGGTTATGGACATGGACATATACTTAGGGGAGGGGGCACCATTCAACCCACTGCACCAGCCATGAGAAACTTTGATTTTGGCTGATGACTGCAGCTTACAGCACAGGAGAGAGGATGTTTCTGCAAGGTAGACACTTAAGAAAAAGTCTTGGCTTCAAGAGAAGGGGCTTTAGGGAGTTGCATGTGGCTGAGAGAATGACTGAAGCAGAATATAGAAGGGACCAGGAGGTTATTTATTGTACATAGGCCTTTACCTGGCACTGGACTTTTGGGTGCTCAAGAGTCTACTGGGCAGGAAAATCTCAGGCAGCTTCCCACTTCCACCTTGGCTTACATTTCATGCACAGCTTTTCTTGAGCAGGCTTGACTGAGACAAAGACTCAGTTATAGGGAAAAGAAGTTCTATAGGATTTGTCAACATAGACATGTGACTTGCTTGATTGACTCCGTTTACCAAGTGGACCCAAGCTGACTCTGGATCATGTTCTCTAAAAGGCAGCTTTCCTTGGTCTACAGAGACACACATCCATAGCAAGAGGGAGTGAAAATGGCCACTGTGCCATGGGACTGTAAACTCAACACATCATCAGAGGCTGCAGATGCAATGTCATTGGATAGAAACCACAATCAGTTTAGTACCACAGTGTGAGCAAGAGTGTTCAAAAAGGAAGTGTAAATGAAAACCGAATGAGGAGCGCTTAGTGTCAGATTAATCTCATGCTAAAAGAACCCTCTTAGTTCTAAGTTCACAGGTCAAAATTTTCAGATAAGTAGCATAGAATAATGGACCTCCTAGTGAGGCTAAAACCTTTATCTTTCTCTCAAATGCCACTGAGCTTCTGCTATGTTCTTTGGCCACACTCTGTGCTGGATTCTGGCACATTTTTGCCTAGTTTAACTGCTCTAGGAGCAGGGAGTGGGCTCACTTTCTAAATTTCTTGATTCTGGGGCTAGTGCTGGAAAAAAAAATTATCTTATTAACTCTTTGGACTCTTTATAAACGTGGGTCAGGTGAGACTTGCATTAAACTGAGAAAATATGTGTGGCCCTGGAAGACCCGCATGCTTGGCACTCAGAGAAGTCCAAGCTGTAGCTACTGACGGAGCCCTCAGTTCCACTGAGGCATACAGAACCCCGCCACTGAGAATGAACCAAGCAAGACATTTGGGGGATTATTTGTGGACATTTACAATTTAGGACTTTTAACCCACAATAACAAAGAAACTTGATTTCAAACTTAGACTTTAACACTTTGGGACCTTAATTTGTAGAGGGTTTAATATATGCCCTTTAATTTCTCCATGGAGAATTTGATAATGGGAAGGACTTACTTAAAAATATGGACGCTTATATAATGCTTAAATTATATTGTTAGAATGCCTTTATCTATTGTATCTTGATTTGTTATTTGGCCTCTTTGTCATATTTCTGTGGTTTGATATATTTCAGGATGGCTAATAGGACAAAAGGGTGATTTTTATCATTGGGTATGAATAGCTTTGGAGTTGATTTAATTAATACATTTTCTCGCCCCTTTCTGAGACTTCTGGGACAAAAATCCAACTTGCCCACAGCAGTCCTAAGAGGCTACCCAAATGAGTAGCCCCATGAAAATGGGAGCAGAGCTGTCCCAATAAACTTCTGATGCTTTTTCCTAATGGAGGTAACCGTATGCCTTGACTATAGGGTTAAGGCAGAATTCAATGGATTAAGAGAGTTAAAAGCGGGGGCGGGGGTGGGGGGTTATTAGTGAAAACTGTTTATTTTCATTCCTGATATTGCCTCCATGAGAAGGAAATTTGATTAGTATACATTTGACCCCAGACACTGGGTGGGTGAAGTGGCCTGTTTGACTGGGAAATTGGAAAGAATAACTGGCCATGCTTTGTTCAGCTCTTCTTTTCTTCTTGGGAGTGAGCTTGCCCACAGAGACAAAGTTCTCTGCTCCTCCCTGCTACACAGGCATGGGTCTGACATGGGGACGCCTCTCTCGCACGAACTTGCCTAGAACCAACCAGCTGCCACAGAGTGGGTAAGTCTGTATAGTTTGGGAGTTCAGTCAGCAGACTCACTAGACTGTCTCGTTAAGCCATGTTTTCCAACACGAGGTCTATCAGTAAAAAGGTGACATTCAGGCCAGCTATAATGTGTGGGGCCTCGTGAGAAATGAAAGTGCAGAGTGTCTTGTTCAAAATGCAAGGCAAAAGTGCTATTTAAGGTATTGTCGCTGGATCAAATAGAGTTTCTCTCATGTTAACCTGGAACTCGTGAACGTAACTTATTTGGAAATAGAGTTAGGATTTTGTTTTTCATCTGGTGCAATCAGGTTAAGTTGAGGTCATGCTGGTTTAGGGTGCTAAAGTCAATGACTAGTGTTCTTACAAGGAAAAAGAGAGTTGGAAACTGAGAAACAAATAGAGTGAAGATGGCCGTGTGATGATGGAGGCAGACGTTGAAGCGACACAGATATGCAGCCAAGGACCGCCAAAGACTCTGACAACGATTGGAAACTACAAGGGGCAAGGAAGGATTCTTTCTTAGTGTCCTTGGAGGGAGGGAACATGACACTGCTGACACCTTGAGTTTTGGACTTCTAGCCTCCAGAACTGTGAAAGAATAAATTTCTGTTATTATTTTTAAGCCACCTAGTTTGTGGTAGTCAGACCTTCTTGTCCTTAGGTTCCACATCCGTGGATTCAACTATCTGCAGATCTAAAATAACAATACAACGATAAAAATATATAAATTAAAAAAATACAGTATAAGAACTATTTGTGTGGCATTTACATTGTATTAGGTATTGCAGGAAACCTAGAGATGATTTAAAACGTGCAGGAAGATGTGTGTCTGTTGTAGGCAGATACGACACCGTATTATAAGGGACTTGGGCATCCAAGGAGATTTGTATTCTTGGGGGGGTCTGGAACCTATGCCCCACAGGTACAAGGGATGACTGTATTTTTTTATGGCAGACCTAGGAAAGCAATATGGTATTAAAGCAGCATAAACCTTTTTTATTTTTTCTGTGGTCGCTCAACTTTCATGGTTTTTTAAATTTGCTATTTAATCTTTTCCTAAGTAAATAAAATTTTAAATTCAGTATTATTAGCATGAATTTTACCATTCATCTTTATAACAGGTAGTGTCAGTTTTACATGTAAACATATTATAAAAACATTTATCTGATTTGCAAAAATCACCCCCAAATCGCACAATGCCTATTTTGTAGTTTGTATATGCATATGTTTTTATTTTTTTAAACCGTAACAGTGGAAATTTTGTACAAACTAACTCAACTGTTTTTATTTAGCTTCTTAACATTCACACATTCCACCAAAACTCTCCACCTTCAGCTTACTGATGAACAAGGAAGGATTAAAAGAAAAAGTAGCTATGGATTGCTCTCTCTTTCCCTTTTTCTCTCTGTCATCAATTTCAGCATAACTGGTTTGCTAATACTGGAAAACATCATGAGTAAGAAAAAATGTGATGGAAAGTGTGGCCTCTCAGAGCTGTCAACACATTCACTTAGTCATAAATGACTGGTTGGCCCTAAGCACACTTGGAAATTTTTAAGGTGGATTTTGAGCCTTATATTCACTGCAGTTAAGGTTTTAGACATTAAAATTAATGATTTTAATAGAAAAAGAGTAGACTGGTCTGTTCTAGAGCAAAGTTTATTAAAGCATGACTTTTGGACCACCTGTATCAGGCTTGTTTTCATGGATCCATTCAATGCCTTCCCCCCAACTACATTGTACACTTCTTCTAGACAGGACTATGTGTTTTAGCTCTTGTTTTCCCCCTAGTATCTAACTATGCCCAGCATATAAGATGCCCTTTATGAGCATGTGTTGATTGATTCATTTTATATAACATAAGTACATGCATGTTCCCATTTCTCTCTGGGAGATTAGGCTAAATTCTACAGCATTCAGATATCAATCCCTTAAAAGTCTTTGAACTTAAAGGTCTACAGATAGTTGATACACCTTTCCTCCTTCTGCATCACACTCTAAGATGGTTCTGTCAAAGTATGGTCATTAATTGTTTTTAAGTGCAAAGAAATAATGAGCTGAAGAAAGAAATTTCTTATCAAAATAACTTTTCTCACTAAAGTAAAGACTAAAGGTCAAAAAGTCAAATTAATACAGGATGTGTGACTATCATAAGTGATAAAGAACATTGACAAGACATATCACAGTGCTGATTGCTATTATCATCTTTTCACTTTCTGTTACAGTTGTTTATATTATTTTCAGGGGATTTCACTGAAGTTATCAAGGTTTTTATAATAGTCAAATTAAAAAAAACAAAATCTCTTGAAATGCCAACACAAAGAAAAATGAGTCAGAACATGAAAAATGTTTTAGACAAGTTGACAACATATATTCTTTGTTCATTTCTCTTTTTGAGAGAAGTTCCATCTTATTCACACCCACATGTACAAGACGTTGAATAAAATATAACTAGTCACCCTATGGGGAAAAAATAAAAGACAAGTTGGTTCTAGCGAACTTTATTATACCTAGTATCTCAGTGCATTCGACAAATAAAAGCATTTTGAAATATTCTTTAAATTTTTGTATTTTATTTTATAAAGATTTGCTTAATTCATACAAAATAATTTTGAAAACACTTATAGAAATATTTTTACATTTAGTATTTGAGTATTTCTATCTATTTTTGCTTTTATTTTTCCTCATTGCTCTATAATGATCTCTTAGGATTACCTCCCCCTTCTCCCACCTACATACTTCCCACATTCTACGCACCCACATACATGCCAAACCATTTTGGGGGGAAAGATTAACATGAATTTGGTTGAGTTTGGACGCCTGGAGAATACAGGTTTTACACCTCAATATTTTTAAAGTGCTTTTGGAAAGTAATCCTAGTTTGAGCCCAAGCTCCACTGATTATAAAATGCATTTCAGATATACCTAGTATGTCTAGTAAAATGGTGATGCCATATTTATGCAAGAAGCTGAAAAGCAATCAGGGAAATAATTTATTATAACCAAGAGTCAGACACAATAGATCAATGTAACAGATGAGAGATCCTATAAATAGACTCACACATATAGGAATAACTGATTTTCAAAAAGGTGCAAAGGCAATTCAGTAGAGATAGGATAGTCTTTTTTTGACAAATGGTGCTGGACTCATGTAGTCTATGGGCATGATGCATAAATAGCCATACCAGAAATATGAACTTTGATCACTACCTCTTACCACATAAGGATTAACTAGAAATAGATCAAATACAAAAATGTAAAACATAAATCTATAAAATTTCTATATAAAAACATGGGACGGAATCTTTGTGATCTTGTGTTAGGCAAAGATTTCCTAGACACATCAAAATGAAGATTCATAAAAGAAAAAAAAAAGATAACTTAGATTCCACCAAAATTAAAAACTACTGTTCTTTGAAAGACACTATTAAAAGAATAAAAGGACAAAGCACAGATTGGGAGAAAATATTTGCAAATCATATATCTGAAAAAACCTTCTATCTATACCATATAAAGAACTCTCAAAACTCAATAATTTAAAAAAATTTTAAAATTAAAAACATGACCAAAAAGATTTGAAAAGAGATTTTACCAAGGAAGACACACAAATGACAAATAAGCACATGAAAAGTTGCTCATCATAATCAATCATTAACTAATTGAAAATTAAGACCACAGGAGAAACCACAACATGCCTATTGAAGAGCTAAAATTAAAAAGTCTGACTACACCAAGTACTGGTGAGGGAACTGGAACTCTTCTACACTGATAATGGTGTGATCACTTCAGGAAACAGCTTGGCAGTTTATTTAAAAGTTAAACATATGTCTACCGTATGTTCTAGCCTGTCTATTCTTTTGCATGTTCATACAAATTCTTATACATGAGTGTGCACAGCTGCCTTGTTTTTAGTAGCAAAAAACTATAACCCAAACATCCATCAATGCAGAAATGAATTGACAAACTTTGGTAGATCCATACAATGAGATACTATCCAGCAACATAAAGGAATGGACTTTTGATATAGACAAAAATATGGATTACTTTCCAATAACTATGGTGGTGAAAGAAACCAGATGAAAAAGTCCATACTATATGAATCCATTTATATATGTTTCTAGAAAATGACAACACATCTATAGTGTCAGAAAGCAGATCAATACTTACCTGAGGATGTGGAGGGGCAGGACGGGGAAAGGTGCAAGAGAGGACACGTAAAGTGTACGAGAAAACATTTGTGACAGATCTGTTCATTTTCTTGATTGTTAGTAGTTCCATGCGTATGTACATCTGTCAAAATTTATCAAGTTATACATTTTAAGTATGTACAGTTTGTTGTGTGTCAATTATATTTTAATAAAGCCTTAAAAAAATTAGGTATAGAAGTTTGCTCCAACAAAATTATACCTGTCGAGAATAGAAAAGTCAAATCCAGTATGGTGTCCATTAGTTGAATTTTCTTGTAGTTTATTCCCCTCAAAATATATACCCAGGTTCTTTTGAGAAGTGGGGCTGTTAATAAATGGAATAAAGCAGTATTCATTGATATCTCAGTGGTATCTTTTGATAGTCCTCTAATAACATGTCACCAAAAAGGGGAAAATAAAATTTATTCCAGCGCGGTGGCTCACGCCTGTAATCCTAGCCCTCTGGGAGGCCAAGGCAGGTGGATCGCTCGAGGTCAGGAGTTCGAGACCAACCTGAGCGAGACCCCGTCTCTACTAAAAATAGAAATAAAAATTATCTGGACAACTAAAAATATATATAGAAAAAATTAGCCAGGCATGGTGGCGCATGTCTGTAGTCCCAGCTACTCGGGAGGCTGAGGCAGTAGGATCGCTTAAGCCCAGGAGTCTGAGGTTGCTGTGAGCTAGGCTGATGCCACGGCACTCACTCTAGCCCGGGCAACAAAGTGAGACTGTCTCAAAAAAAAAAAAAAAAATTTATTCCACATCTACTCTGAACACCTTATGGCTTCAGTGCATTGAGCACTTGAGGATTATAACCCCACTGTTGACCCTCAAAGGCTCTGGCACATGTCTCTGGGAGTGGTGATACCCAGTGGCGATGGTGGCATATGACAATAAAAGGTTTGCCTGTGCCTGCTGACCACTGTGGTGAGATGTCTTCTTATAGCTTCATGCACATGGAGACTGCAATCACAGCTGGACCAGGAGAAGAAGAAAATTGGACTTTCCCTATGGAGGTTGAGAGAATTTTGTTGGTACCGCTTTGGTAAACATGGCTTTACACATAAATCATCATTTTTCACAGATAAATGTAGTTCTAGTGATTGTAGGATATAAATGCTTCAATGAGCCCTACATGATTGCCACCAAATTTCTTGGGCATATGAAGCTTCACTGGATTGACTAAAGATGAATTATTAACCACTTGCAGAACACTACCAGGTATAATATACTCTCACATTTTCATTTCTCAAGGGATATTCTCTTAATTTGTTATGTTTAATTGATATTTCCAATTATTCCAAAAAGAGAGAAATGTAAAAGTGCCCTCATTCTCAAATAATTAGGAGATTAGGAAACCATACTGGTAATTCTAAACCTTATATTTGAAATGCTTCCAGATTTAAGCCTTTTGAAGTGTGATGTTTTCTCAACTGCTTTTAAAACAAATTATTACTATTTAATGTTTTTTGAATCACAACTCTCCTACTGGGGATGAATATGCCAAAACAGATAAGAGCATCTATTTTCAAAGGGCTTTCTGCTTCAAGTTTAATAGTCTCCCAAAGTTTATATAACAGAGTCCCAAGCTGTTGCAAAGGTTTGACAAGCATGTTTCTCAGCAGGCTGGGATTTATGCTAGGTAGTTTTTAGTGCAGATAAAGCAAAGAAAATATACTGAATTCCTAAACAACCAGTGATGTAGGTTTTTATTAATATTAATATTCTTAGTGGTGGCAAATGCTCATTCTTACTGTCTGCCTTAGTATTCCTCACTTCATTTTTTTCTTCTTCCGTGAATACCTGGACACTTTTAAGACAAATCAAGTGTGTTTCTAGTAATTATAATTTGGATTATTACCTTCTTTTTTTTCTGACTCCTCTATATCATTTGATTCACTTTGGCATATTTAAGACTTGTTCATTTGGTAATATCAAACTGTATCTCAAGGAAGTGCATAAAATTAAGCTAAAGACAATTATGTGTGCCATGGGCTTGGGCTAAACACTTGCATCCAAGTATTTTATGTATTTTTATTGGTGACTCTTCAAAGATTTGCTAATGTGCTTATACTTTGACTGAGTAGGGTGCTTGGCTGCCTAAAGCATTCACGTGATAATCCTGATGATTCTCATTGGTGAAGAGAGGTACTTAGAGGCCCTTCACCAGGTGATTCTACCTGCCTTCTGAGAATGAGTCACATAGGTCCCTAGTGACTCAGTGATGGTGTGGCAGAGAAAATTGTGGCTGCAAAGTCCCACCCTCCTCGCTGAAGCAAGTCCTAACGTTCACTGACAGACATCAATTATCCCGACCATTCACACTATGTTATTACTCATTTATGTGCTTACTAAGTGATTTGCCTGTGGACGGGCCCCAAATCTTCTAGAACTCTTCTATAAGGTAAGCATGCATTGCAGTGTTTTTGTCCCATGCAAAATAATATTTTAGATGGGAACAGACAAATAAATAGTTTACATAAACTCTGTAGCTAAAGCTGTAAAATAAGGTAAGAAACTGCAGGATACTTCTTTAGGGAATATGTTTTGAAACTGTTTCAGGACAGTTTAAAGCCTTTATGAGCCCTTTACATATTCAAAGTTGAGTTAGTTGTAGGCAAATGTCAAAATTGCCTCGTATCTTGCAGATTCAATTTTTGAAATTATCTACTCTTACACCCCCTCTCCACTGACAAATTTTTCTGGGCCCCACAATTCTTGTTTGTTCTCTAATAATTCTCATGCAATAATAGGTTACCTCTAAATCCCTTTTACTGGGGATCTGTCGTTCTTGATTTCTTTCTTACTGCTGTTGTTACTTCATAATCTTTTTCACCAATTCATATGGAGGAGTCCAGAGTAGGAGTTAGAGAAGTTGATTCTCCAACTTCTTAGCATTTGAATCACTCAGTATCTCTGGAATTTATTTTCCTCATCTATGAAATGGGAATAAAGATACCAGTCTTGCCTACCACAGAGGATTGTTTTGAAGACCAAAGGAAACTATACAGTTGCAAATATTTTGAAGATGGTTCCTGTGCAGCATGAATATACTGCATTGTTACTGCTACTTCATTACTATTATTCTTATGCCTATTTTTACTGCACTATTACTGATAACACTGGGTTGAGGTGCTATCTAGAAACTAAACTCATCATTGTCAGTAAGTCTGCTCCACTTTGCACATACATCTTACTGTCTGTTTGGGAGCCAGTTTCCACTTGAATTTTTACTTATTAATACCCTTAAATAACTATGGAGTAAAGCCTGATTAGAGAATAAAAGAGGAAAATAGTATTTGAAATGAAGGGGCAAAGAGAAACAAAATTTTTAAAATGTGTAAATTGTGCATTCCTGCTGGAGGAATTATACATTTTGATTGTGTATATCAGACAATAGTCCTATGTGAGATTAAGTCATTTGATATATTTATTGTGATTTTGAAACTCAAAGGGATTGACTCAGCCTTTGCTCCTCAAACGAAGTTAAAGTACACACTGGGTAGAACCCTTTGTGAGGCTCTATCTGTAAAAATCATAACATTGCTCAAACCCCATGTATACTCAAGATCTCTGTTAACACTTTTTTGTTAGAAGTAGTTTCCTGGCAATTCTGTGCCTGAAATTTCTGAGCAGCTTGACACTACAGTTTATCCCTGGAGGGCATTATTAGTCACTCTATTATGAAAAAAAAAAAGCAGGGATAATATGTGTGTCTAGATAGTCTGCATGCTGAGTAATAACCAAGGGGAGGGAATATTTTCACAGGCTGATAATGGGGAAGCTTTGCTTCCTTGCAGTTCCACATCAGCCACACCTGGGGGCTCTTTTGTTGTCCTGCCACCAACATGTGGCCTAGAGGGAAACTTTGCTTCTGCACTTTGCATTTGTTTTCCCAACCACAAAGGATAAAAAAGAGAGCTCAGCCTCAGTGGTTGGGCTTTAATCCAGATAGACACAAGGCTGATGATCAAATCAGTCTGCAACACCTGAGTTTGCAGGAACGGTTGCTGAGGAGCAGGCAGGGAGAAGAGGTAACTAGCTCAGGGTTAAACTGCTGTCAGAGGCTCAGGTCAACTGAGACCACAGCTAGACCTGTTGAAGGCCGCTGTTCAGCCATGATAAGGAATGAAGACTTTCCTTTAAGAATCAATTAGTGGTTTGTTCTTATGAGAACTTGTGATTCAAAGCTCTCGGCACGATTGTTCACTTGGTTTCTGTGGCTAATGTAGTGTAGCTTAAAGGACCATTTCCTTTTATATCGTCGGGCAATAACATAATCTGAGGATCTGTTGTTTTTCTTGCAGAATTTAAAAAGATGTCACAAAAGTATTTGGCTTTAAAGAAAACTAAGGAAGTCTTGCTTCATCTGTATCATGAGTTGCTTAAGAATCAGGGAATAAGAATGTCTGCTGTATGAGAAACTGACTTCTACAAACAGCCTGTTCCATTTCTACCCCCCTCCCAAAATATGCCACCTCTGGCCAGTCCAAAGCTCCACTGGCAGTCTTACATAGGAGCTTTCCCATTACCGAATCCCAGACACCCCATTCAATTATTAAAGGACGCCCTGTTATATTTATTACAGAGGTGGCTGATATTGCTGCCAATTGTCGAATTTCGGTTTCCTCTGGTTGATTTTCATGCATGAGGAACACACAGCTGCTGGGCGGATGCCAGCGCTCCATCAATCTCTCCAGGCTGCCTCGACCTCAGGATATGTAAGAGTAGTGGATAAATTGGAAGATCAATGGCTTGTCCCTCCTGCCGCACCAGCTGCTATTGAGAAATTAATATGAGGATCACTATAAATAAAAGATAAAAGATGATATGGCTTACAGTGTAAAATATTAAGGCTGGACACAATGTGCTGGAGGAATCTAAACCAAAAGCTAAGCAAATTAACCCTGTAAGGGCCTTCCACCACCTTTCTGGAAATCCAGTTTGAGAAAGACAGATCATGCTGTAATGGAATAAGGGGCTCTTTATAGTACTGGATAGAGAAGAACAGTCAGGAATATTAAAGAAATAGTATCCCTTCTCTTTCCTATGTCATAGAGTTTTGGGAGTCCAAGGGATTACAGAGATCATTTACTCCTGTCACCTAATTTTACATGAGAAAACTGAAAACCAAAGACTGAGTGGTTTACTCGAGATTTTGCAGCTAGCTGGTTACAGAGTTGCTAATGGACCTCAGTTCCAATGTTCAATCCTTCTTTATCAAGCCACCTCCTATCACAAAGGCTCTTAATAAACTGTCATTTTTGTGCTTTCTAGGGCTTTCCTTAGAAGAGTGCTAATTTGTAATCATGCTGGAAGCAGTAAAAGATTATGGTATTTCTTAATATGCACTCAAGACCAAAGATCTATATGTGGCATATAATAATGTTTGCCAGGTATCATTTACTGAGCACCTTTGGTTCTGAAGCATCACAGAAGACATTATCTATGTTTCTCCTGAGGATTAGACAATGGAACAGATGATCAGACTCAAAACTATATGCCAAGCCCAAGAAGGAATTTGGGAAGGAAAAGAGAAAATGCAAGTTGTATTAAGAGAACACTGGGGTGGGCATGGTGGTTCACACCTATAATCCTAGCATTCTGGAAGGCTGAGGCGGGTAGATCACTTGAGGTCAGGAGTTCGCGACCAGCCTGAGCAAGAGTGAGACCCCATCTCTACTAAAAATAGAAAAAAATTAGCCAGTCAACTAAAAATAGAAATAAAAAAAATTAGCCAGGCATGGTGGTGCGCTCATGTAGTCCTAGCTACTCGGGAGGCTGAGGCAGTAGGATCCCTTAAGCCCAGGAGTTTGAGGTTGCTGTGAGCTAGGCTGATGCCACGGCACTCACTCTAGTCCGGGCAACACAGCGAGACTCTGTCTCAAAAAAAAAAAAAAAAAAAGGAGAACACTAGTTGTGGAGAAAATAAGGCCTTAAGGAGCAGCAACTTGACCTCAAAAAGGAAGCTGAAGAGTCATAGGTTAATTTTGTTTGAATCTCTAACAGTCTAAATTCAGCTTTTGGCTCTGGTGCACTTCGAGCATGCGTTAATCCTAATGGCTCAACCCCAAAGCAGCTCTGAACTCCAAAGTGGTTCTGAATTCTCAGTTTCAAGTTCCACTTTGCCCCTACTGGCATCTTGTGACATGAGAAACAGGGCTGTTACGGCTGCCAGACAGCTGAGTTCTGCATATACCTTGATTTGCAATTTTTTTTGGCTGCTTTTCAGGACAACTAGATGAGATTTAGATTCCTTAAAATGCAATTACAAATCTATTGGCCTTGACTAGGTTGTACCTATAAATTCATTTGTACTTGGCAAAGAGCATTTGATTTCTCACTTCCTATGTCATTTAAGCCTCTCTTTAGAGCATCTCCTCACCCTCACCTGTTAATAATCAGAAGTCAGCTACATGAAACCTTCAACTTGGCTTCCACCTCTTCTGAAGAAAAATGCACTTTAAAATAAATAATGGGATAATGATTTTATTTAAAAACAAGTCACCTACTGGGTGACAAAAGTTGATTCTGTCTTTAGAAGGTTAAAAAGAATCCCCAATCTCAAACTCATATTTTTTCTTTTTTTAAAAAAATATCCTGTCAGTGCTGTTTCTTAAGGGTCAAAAAGTACACATTACAAAAAGGGAAAGAAAAAAGATTAGAGATCAATGCCAGCTCTCCCTAAAGTACCTGCCTCAGTTGAGAAATGAATATGAAGATTACGATAAATAAAAGATAAAAGATGATATAGCTTTTGGAGTAAAATATTAAGCCAGTCACAATGTGATGTATCAAGTTTAATCAAATCAACCCCTGGGATAAACAGGGACTTAGGTTTTGTTGCACTTGAAAAATGCATTAGTATTAAAAAAGAAAAAAAAAACCCTCATATATGAAAAGAGTCATTCAGGGGCTCAAAAAGGAGAGAATACAGTTCCTTTCCTTTTACACAGTCTCTCTTAGACACCTGCACGGGATTTGGAAAATGCTTTCTCCTGGGCAACAAGGTGGAGCAATCACTCAGCCTTCTGCAAAGGTGCACTAACTTATCTTATTGGTTGATGTGGTAGCTGCAAGCTATGTTTAGGGGATGGAGTTATTTTTTGCATTTCAATCCCAAAGCTTCACTCAGAAAATATGCGTTCCATTAGGATGTACACAAATCATTTTTCTAATATACCACTCATTAGATTAATGTTAGCATTAGACCTGCATAGAGCACGTATGTGTCTTAGGCATTTTTCCAGAAATGCATTATGTAACACATGGATTTTTAATTCATAATTACAAAGGATTCAAAACCTGAGCTTCAGAGGACACTTTAGAAACAGGCTAGCTGCAGTGAATTATTCACTCCCTTGTTGAGTCTCCCCAAAATTGTGTCTCTTCTTCAGGAAATGAGATAAAAATAAAATCTTGGTCCAGTTGAAGCAATTACTTTGATCTGTTGAGATGGATAGCTAGAGTGTTTCTCTAAGTCTTTTGGGTATAGCCTCCTTTTCCTGCATTTTTTGACCTTCTCTCTAACCCTGAAAGAATATAGATGGGTTGGGTGACTCACATTCACTTTTGGAGTAGTGCACTGAATTATTTAGCATAAGCAATGGGGGAAAGTGGAGGAGTAAGCGGGGAGAAATAATTTTAAAATATCTTTAGCTGGAGGAAAATTGGCCTACCTACACAAGAGTAAATATGGCATGTGTAGTGATTCAAATATTCAAAGATGTCTGTTTTAGCAATAAAGACCAGATCTGGACACAGTCCCTGGCATAGTCAGACATACACCTGCACGTTCACTATATCAAAAGAACCACAGAAGTGTGTTGAAAACTGCTTAAGTGAGAGACATAAACACAAGTACAGATGAACGGACAGGAATTCAAGGCTTTAAATGCTGGACTGCTGGCAAAGCAGTCAGCAGGGTAAGCTCCAGCCAATTTTCAATTGTGAGACACTGAGTTCATATTGGAGACATGCTATTATGTTTGTTCTTCCCTGCCCGATATTTTAGGGAGGATATTAAACACCCCTGTTAAATGTCTGCCAGTGACTGCCAGAGTTAAGCTTTTGAAAATGATGGCTGTGATCTTTAATAGGGTTGTGCTCTTGTCAAGAGTCCAGGAAGAATTTCCAATGTAATTTCAAACCAGATATTTCTTTTGGATGATATTAATACATATATGTCTGACTCACTGCAAGAAAATATCCAAGTATAGTTAAAGTTAGGGATCAGGTAGTGTAAATTTGTATATTATCTCATGACCTAACCTTTTAGTTTCTTTTTGCTCTTAGATTGTAGTTAAGCTTTATCTTGCCCCAGGACCTTTGCACTGGCTGTGCCATTGTTTTTAGAACATTATTTCCAGTAATTTTTTTCATACTTTATTCCTTTTTATTCTTTGGCTTGCAGCTTAAATGCTACCTCTTAAAAAGGCAGTTTCCTGGTGATCCGGTAACTCAGCTTAGTCACAATTATAATATGACCTTGATTTTTTTCTTTTGGAGCACCTAGTAATTTTTCAAGAATAACAACAGAATAATCACAAAAATAACAATTATATTTGTTTATTTGTATTTAGATGGACTTCTTCCCAAAGAATGCAAGCTCCACGAGGGCAGAAATTGCATTATCTTTCTTACTACATTTCCTATTCCAGTCTTGGAACAGTGTTTGGCATATAATAGTCACACAAGGTTTGTTGATTGAGTATATAAAAAATATGAGTAGATGAGTGGATTTGGAATAATTTGAGGTCACTTTAATGATGGCTAGGATTAATGATTAAATTAAAATTATAGGCATCAGAGCTAGAAGTAATCTTATTCACTTCCTCATAGTTAAGGCAAAATTCCCTTCTGTAGCATCCCCGAGAGATGATCAACTAGTCTGTGCTTGTGTAACTGTATATGAAAGATCCTAACCATGGTGTTCTCTTAGCTGTCTTCACACAGATCACAGCCTTCCTGTTATACAGCTGCAATTGAGAAAAGTCTTGGATTCACCCAGAATCTTCTCTCTCAGTCCTTTCACCTTTTGTTCTTTTTCTAGAAATTGGAGAATAGACAGGACAGAGTCTTGCCTAAATTATATCTTTTAGGTTTGTATGCCTGCTTGTCACGAATGTAGCACAGTGCTACAGCAAGACTCGACTGTCTGCTACTTATTACTACATTTCTTGTTAGTATTTAGAAATAATTTGTTTTAACATCCTACATTATATTTGAGGGAGTACAGAAGTAGAAGGGATTTAGGGGTTATGTCAGAAGCACCAGACAGATATTTTAACTTACCCTCTTTAATGTATCCAATGCTCGTGCTATGGGAAATTGAGTAGTACAGTTATGGCATTATTGTCATTGCTTAAAAAATGTGTGTATAGTAAAAGACATGGCAACTCTGAAAGCTCTACCTGATGGGAAAAGTGCAACTACATCTTAGAGCTCTGAACATCTCTCAAAAAGTTGTGGTACAAAACATCTCTGCCTTTTCTTATTTTGGGTATGTACAACTAGTTATCAAAAAGCATACCTCATATTCCTGAAATAATGATGGTATAGTTGACATTCTTTTGGCTCCTAAAGGACCAATGTGTGTGCATGGTAGTTTAGAGTTACACAAAGCCTGGATATTTCGCCTCCCCTGAAAGCCCCATGGAGTTGTTTTCACATCTCTGTTCGCCAGTGTGTATGAATGAGAGAAAATCAAAACCCTGGTTTGTGGATTATAGTCAGCCAGAACTTCTTTCACTTGTGCTGTGACAAACTGGTACAAAGGTATAAAATGTCTGCAAAACAGCCTTGCAGGATTTGGTAGAAATCTTAAGTGGATATAGAAAATATACAACAAAAAGTCAGTGCTGCTAGGAAACTTTTCCAAGGACAACTAACAGAATAATAATAGTAATAGCAGCAATAATGAAACTAATTTTAAAATGCTTAGAATGGCCCATAGTTCTAAGCACTTTACATATATTAACTTCTTCCACACCACAGCCCTATAAGATGAGTGCAGTTACAACCTTTATTTTTTAAACGAAGAAATGAAACACAAAGAGGTTAAGTAACACTCCCGAGGTCAAACCACTAGCGAGTGATGGAGGTGGAAAAAGACCCAGGCTATCTAACTAATGCATTATAAACTGTAGGTGACATTTGTACATGTTGAAATTGCTTTACAAACATTATTTTTTACTCCCAAAGTGCATAGGGAATTCCCAGGGAAATTGGCATTATAATTATTTTGATTTTCTTTACCAAAAACCGGTTAACCTTCTGCAGTTCAATATTCTTCCCCAACTTCTTAAACATTCAACCTATAATCCAAAAATAAGGGTTAAGGAAAATAAATTTCTTTTTGATCTAGTTTCTAGAAAGTAACGAAAAGAATATGGCCCATGAGTATGTAAAAAGGAACCAAAACTTGGGAAGAGATAAGAACCCCAAACCTTGAGATTAAGCTCAACATTCTTAAGGAAAGGGGCACTTCCTGTCCCATTAACATCCCTCCCACAGAGGCATCACTTTGCAGAAGCCAAAGTCTCTCCTTAACCACAAACTCACTGATCCTAAGAGAGTCACTTCCGTTGTTCAGCCTCCAACTTTCTCACCTACAAAATGAGGGAGTTGGAACAAGTTTAGCTCTCACAACCCAATTCTAACATTCTGTGCATCTGTGAGTCTAAGTAAGTGCTGAATGTCTTTAACATGGCAGGTTATTTTTTTCTTAACAGCTCCTGTTCTGATTTTTATGTAATTTTTTTCACATAGTAGAAAAGAAAAAATATCAAACTGCAAGTAAATAACAAACTAATTTTAATTTCTCATTCTCATTTCAATGCCAGTTCAGCAGAAAGCCTTGTGTAGAATTCTGATGCAGACCATGGAAATTCACTGCAAGGGTTCCAGAGTCTTTCCCATATTTGGTCATCCAGTGTTTTCCACTGGAGGCCATCAGTAAGAAATTAAGCAATAGGAACTCATCAATGCTAATGGAGAAAGAATTCTCAAAACTGTCTTACCTTACTATATGACATTTCAGCCATATACAAAAGCAACATTAAAGGCTACACCTTAAAGGCAACATATTCCTATGAACAGAAGAGAGCATTAACACAAATAATATACAGTGCTAACATTATGTACACACGCATACACACATACGGTCTTGAAATATATTCAGAGATATTAATTGGATTAAATTTGGGGTCAATACAGCATTGTTTTTTCCTCGTAGAGAACATAATTCTTTAAGACATACCCAACACACATGTCTGCCCTCCTGGCAGATAAATACTACATATTCATTTGATTCCAACCTCTCCCCAGTTCGGTTCCCTATATGTTTATTCCAGGATTAGTGATTTGGGGGCAGGCGTTCATTTCTATACAAACACCTGTGTCATGGCCCCAAAGTACTCAGTCTTGTTTTCTGCAGCTTGTGGCATCTGGTGGGAGAAATGACCAGCCATCTGCCAGGAGAATTCAAGGAGTGGACCTGAGAATAGGATTTTATGTGTAGTTCTTAATTCCAAAAGATGAAGGGAAGAATTAGTGTGAAAGCCATGGGAATGAAGGGCCTGCCACATGAATCAATGGTCCAATAATTCATTGGTTTCTGGCTGCCGTCACTTTGCCAGCTCATAAGGGATGCCTGAGTAGCTGCATCGCTCTCTGACAGGAACTACATAACCATAACTTTATCTTCCTGGAATCGCTTTATTTGGTGGTAATGTACCTAGAGAAGGGGAACTGTAAACCCATGTTTCCCCCAAATCGAAAACACTCACTACAGCACAGCTTTAATGAAAATCACAAATGATTTATTCATACTCTAGGAACTGAGACTGTATCTTACCATTCTTGTTTGCTAAAGGAAAGCACAAGGCTGACTCTCAGTCAGCAGCATATTTACAAAGTACTTTCAGGATAAGTTTTGTGAACAAAGTTCAGTGTTCACCCACTAAAAGCAAATCAACTCATTTAGTGTTTCAGGAAATATGTTCTCATTTTTTCATTGCTGTTAAAGGAATTCTAACATTTGTTGGATATTCTCCTCTTCAGAATGCCATTCTTACACTTATTCATAATAGGACCTGTTATTTTAAAATGCAAACTTATAATATTACAAGCCTCAAAATAGATACCCAATGCTTTTAGTGGTCAGATGGTTTAGGGTTCTCAGATTTAGACTCAGACTCACCTCTCATGCATTGCAATCTGGGCTTGTTAAATGATTTCCTTGCAACCAAGAAAAAATTGTTTATCTGAATTTAGAGTCCAATTAAATTAATGTGATGGTGGTTGATGAAGCAGACTAGCATTAGCAGCTAAGAGCACATGCTCTGGAGTTGGGCAGTGAGAGTTTGAATTTCAGTTCTACCATTTATAGCTGTGCAATCATGGGCAAGTTACTTAACCTCTCTGTGCCTTAGTTTCCTCATCTGCACAATGGTGATGAATGATAGTACTGATATCACAGAGTAATTATAAGCAATGAATTGGTAATTTTTTCAAAAAGCACAAGGCAATGCTTGGCTTATAAAATAATTTTTAAATGCCAGTTATTATTATAGTATTAATAAAACAATATTCCCATGATATTTATCAAATTATGGCAAAATAATAATGATCAGGGCTATTATTTCAGTAGTTCTATTTGTTGGTCATATAGATTAGATTAATTCATCTTGTTTAAATATGAAACAAAGAGGAAAAACAGTTTTTTAACTTGGTCAAGGAATCTAAGTCACATAATTCAGAAATGTTTCTAACGAGTGACATCAGCTTTGACTCTTTCATAGCCAGAAAAAGTGTATTATTCCACAAAGTGACAGCCTCATATTTGTGTGGCATAAAAGAAAAGAAAAGTGCTCAGTAAGACATGTGCCCATAGGCACAGTCATGCCACAGATAGTGGAAAATTAGCCCTGCTGGGTTCAACTGTTATGATCCAGAGCCATCACCGTCTACTGTCAGGAAGTGGGAAGGCATAAGCAAGAACCATGTGTGTTTGTCATTAGTTCCATCTACAGCACTGATACTGTCAGTTAGCCTCTGACAGCGCCCTCCCCAGGAACAGCTCCTGCTCCTTCAAGTATTCTCAGATGGCGTCTGCCATCAGTGTGATGGGAGTTAACTCTGTCGGTAAGTAGGCGTACAAACTGACGAGTGAAACTAATAAATGTTGACCAAGTTTGTAGCTGTGCATCCTAGGGAAACAGTTAAATAATAGAGATATGGGGAGTCAGACAAATACTCATTTGGCATGAACCCAATGAAGATGCTTCTTGGTAAACAAAAAGTTTGTTTTGTAAACAAAAAGAAACAAAAGTTTGCCAAAAACGAAGCCCAGAGTTGTGCTACTGTAGCCTAACCACAGTATCAGAACAAATAGACACGAACAGGCACATACAAAAGCAAACCCTTTCCACAACTAATGTCCCAAAGCACTTTAATGAGTCTTTAGATTGAGCAAAGTAGGTTGATAGATGCCTTTTATGAGCTGGGCCCATCAGACAAGACTGGTACTAAGAGAGTAAGAAAGGAATAGCTCTGATAATGTGAGCGATTGAATGCTCAAAGGAATTCTCAGACAATGAGTTAATTAGTGGATAAAAACATAACCAAATCTGTTAAATATAAGTTTTTGTTTACTTTGGAAAAAACAATAGACATAGAAATACAGAGCCATAGCGTTCTCACACTCTGAGAAGAGCAGTCTCATGCTCTGCATTCATTTATGATTTTAGTTGCCCAAAGTCATTGAGCTATCTTCATTGACTGTTCTACAGGATAAAAGTCTTTTCTGCTACTCAGTGAGAATATTTCTGCAAATATCTCTGGACTGAAGTTTCAAGGCATATTTTAAAAACATGAACTTTAGTTGCTTATGGAATTAAGGGTTTTTCTTTTCTCTAAAATCCAGTTATTTGTAATGTTTACCAAAGAAAGCAACACAAACAAAATGAAGTAACATCTGTTAAAAGAGATTTTTTTCCCAATGAAAAAAATATGCTCTTAAAACTTTCATTTTCATGAAAATCATACATGCCCAAGAAATTGAAATAGTTTCATGGACCTTGAAAAGGCTAATCAAGAGACTGAAATCATACACAAATGCATACGCATATACCCAGAGAGAATGGGGAGACGACTAAGAAACCACTCCAAATAGAATCCCCTTTTCTAAATAGGTAAACAGAGCTCTCATTCACAATAGTGACTTTTTAGGGGGACAAAATACCCTCATAAGGACAGAGAAAACCTATACCAGACACCAATTCCATTAAATCTAGTTCAATAAACAGATAGATAAGGATCAACAAAACTGAGGAAAACCAGGAAAATTACATCAGAGCAACAAAATATACCAAAAAAGCAGACTCCAAAAGCAATAGGAATAATTGAGAGCACCAAATATGATTATTAATAGATTAAAACCAAAATAAAGCAAAGGCCTTAGTTAGAATTAACAGGAAATTATAGGGGGAAATCTTACAGACTTTTCTCATAGTTTTATAGTAGAGAGATGTTAATTTAAAAAAATACATATATATGTATGCACATGGATGCATATATATATATATATATAAAAATATATGTACTAAGATATCGGGAGGATAGAAACTATAAGAAATGTAATATTGTTATGATAGAAATTCTCAGAACAAAAAAGAAAGATAATGAGAGTATTGTTTTAGTTTACAATTGCTGCAATATCAAGTTAACTCAAACTTAGTGACTTAAAACAGCATAAATTTATTACCTGACAGTTCTGTAGATTAGAAGTCCAACACTTGTCTCACTGGACTAAAATCAAGGTGTCAGCAGAGCTGCATTCTCCTTTGGAGGCTCTAGAGGAAAATCTATTTCTTTGCCTTTTTCAGCTTCTAGAGGCTTCCCTCATTTGTCCACTCAGCCTCTTCTTCCATCTTCAAATTCAGCAATGGCAGGTTGAGTCCTTCCCTTATCACATCAATCTGATCTTGCTTCCATTGTCACATTTTTTTTTTCTCTGAATCTTCTTTTTCTGTCTTTTAAGGACCTTTGCAATTACATTGAGCTCACCTGGATGATCCATGACAATCTTAGTTAAGGTCAGCTGATTAGCAACCTTAATTCCATTTACACTTTAACTCCCCTTCGCCATGTAACTAAACATATGGGTTCTGAGGATTAGGCCCCATCTTTCCTTGGGAAGTGGGGTGGGGGAGCACTATTATTTAGCCTACCACAAGTAGAAATATAATCAAAGGAAGATTTAAAAATTCATTCAGAGCAAAACATAAATATGGTTCTTTAGTTTACAAAGTTGTATTAAGTATAGAGAAGGTTGAAATGGTAAAAATTACTTACCAAGGCTTCCTTTGGCTTATTGTTCAGAAGATCAAACAAAAGTAGAAAAATTTAAAACGCCCTAGATGGGAAAAAATAGAGATTGCATACAAATCAATAACTTCTTTAAGATAATTAAATTATTTATTATTTTTGTCTAATAACTACAATATCTGGATCATCTCCAATGCTATCATCTACTGATTTTCATCAATGTTACCTGCTTTTTTTCATATTTATTCATATTTATTGCTTACTAGATACTTTGAATGATAAAATATAGGGATTCTAGATTATCTTATTTTCTTATAAAAAGTGTTAAATTTTGTTTTGGAAGGCAAATCCTGATGAATCTCCAATCAAAGATATTTTTAATGTCTGATTAATGCTTGATTGCTTAAATGTTTTCACCATTTATCTATTTCAGTCTTGCCCTTATTAGACATAGCTGTTATTCATATGGCATGGCCCTTACTCCTAGTCATGGACTCTCTGGAGTCTCATTGAGAACGTCGAGTGTTTACCAAGGTATCTCTGCTCTTAGTGAACCTGAACTTTGATGTCATCACAGCACTGTAAAATCTTATAAATCTCTGCTCAATGTCAGTCTTCTAGCTATTTTCTCTGATAAGCCTCCTGGTGTCTCTCCATACACATGAACATTATAGGCATCGTAGTAACCCAGGGAGAATCTTTACACGGAATTCTGTCCTCCATCTCTGTAGCTCTCCTCTACAATAGTTTGCCTGTTGTTTTGGTAACCTGAGATTTTGACCTTTATTTCTTTCACCCAGCATAACTGCTATTCTCTGTTGGGCTTTATTTCCCTGTGCTGTAGTTTGGAAAAGTTCCTTAGGAAGAAGGCCAGGATGATGGTGGAACTCATCTCATACTTCCGTTCTTTGCATTGGTTGCTGTTCAATGTGTGCAAAAGTCATACAGGTTATATCCAGCTTCTTAAAGTGTTTATGGCAAAAGTGTAAGTTCAATGCCAGCTACTCCTTCATAGCTAAGGACTCAAGTCCCAACTATGCAATTTTTAATGTTTTATGTTAAAAACATCATAATAATTCACAGCTTCATTAACATTTTATAAAAGTACCACTTACATTCTTACCTCAACTAGGTTATATAGCCCCTTCATTTGTTGCTAATCTTCGTGTTGAAAATGGTACTTATTGTTTTAATTTGCATTTCACTGACTACTAGTATTATTCTGCATCTTTTAAAGGTTTATGGACTATTTGCCTTTTTCTCTGGCTTCTATATTCATATTTTATGCCTATTTTCATGAGATGGTGTTTACATTTTTCTGATTAATTTGCAGACATGGTTTATACTTAGGGCTATTCATCGCTTGTCTATGATATATGCGGCAAATATTGTCTTCAAACCCATCATTTTCTTTTGACTTTGTATATGTGAAGGAGCTCAGGAAATGTCACCCCGAAATATGACTCCTTGGTATAAAGAGTATTTTGAATTAAAAGGCCTTAGAGATCAACAGGCCCTTGGAAGGGGCTTTCTGTCAACGTCAATCTGCATTACTAGATGGGCTCATCAAAAGAACAAGGGACTTCCTTTCCCTTTCCTTCCCTTCCCTGTTATCTCAATACATTGCAGCAAAGATGATCAAGAATGCAACCAGACCTGGCCACAATCATTTTAAACAAAATCTATCTCTCCGATTAATTTACAAGTCAGTCTGTTCCTCCCCATCCATTTATTCTCCCAAGTATCTATTCATCCTCCCTAGCAACAATTTATTGTCCCTAAACAGAATTACCTATATTCCTCATGTCCCCCCTTCCCTCTAAAAAGAAAGTATAAAATATCTGGATCCCATTGGGATATTCAGTAATCACTCTGTAATTCTCCCCATATGCAAGATAAATAAATTTCTTTCTTTTATAATATGCTTTAATTGTGGGTTGATCTTTCAGGGGACTTTTGGGGGAAAGGGGAAGTTTCCCCTCACCTGACATATGTCACCTTTTGTTGCATAGAATCTTGTGCATTTTATAAATTCAATATGTAAATTTTTATACCTCAAGTTTCTACTGTCTTACTATGGAAATATTTTTCTATATGATTTTATAATGACTTATATTTTTAATTTATCTGTAATTCATTTTTTATGTAGACTGAAGTAAGTAACTAACATTATTTTCTTTTAAATAGGTATATGGTTTTCTCAGTATCAATTTTGAATGATTAATTTTTATTCTTTACATTATAATTTCAGTTTATCATGATGGAATTTTTCAGACTCAAAACTGTTTGTGGGCATTTTCTGATTAATTTACATGTGTATTTATTTATGTAGTAATGCCATATTGTTTGAATTGTAGTAGCTTTTTAGTAAATGATATAGCTGTCTATGAGTAAATGGATACTCACTTTCTAATAAGTTGTATTACTTGAACCTGACTGCCTCCAAATTATATTCCAGTTCTTAATTATTCACTCTTAATATAAATTTAGAGCTGATGTATATTAAAAACTGAACTAAAATGGCTAAGCAACATGTTTTAGTTTTCATTTATATTCCTACATTTTCAAAATGAGAGAATAATAGCATGTAATATTTTTTTAAAACCTCACATTTTCTATGTCTAATTAAAACAAAATACCCCATGGACTACCTTTGCTTCATTTTACCTGGTTTCATTAATTCTGGGTACTGAAGTTAATTTAAATTCACTCATGTAAAATGAGAGCTCAGTATCAGCATTTTTTTCTGTTAACATACTCAGTGAGACTTTCAAATAGTCACCTGCTAGGTAGTAAACACTAAGCAGGCTTATCTATTGCAAATAATCTCAGCCAATAAATGTTATTTACGTTCTTTTTAGGAATAAAGATGTTAATCTGAGATCACAAAAGACTCTTTGAATTAAAGCTAAGAGCAATTCTGCTTTGATTAGTGCATATGCAAATATTACTCATTTCCTTTCATCTCCTTCTTTGACAGTTGTACAGAAAGACAACTAAAGGTAAGAATGCAAGTCAGATCTACTACAGATGAAACTGTGAGGCTTAAAAAACTGATACATATGGAAATACCTATCATTCTGATTGGATGATTTTCAAAAGGTAACTAAAATATAAGTAGATAAATACAAAAGAAGCCAACTACACTGGCCTATTATGATTTTATTTCTAGATAAAATCTGGGGTTCCATTGATATAGGAAGGAGCTTCTCTCTTTAAGGAGTTTTCTTTGTCCTGGTTTCTGTACTCTACCTCAATCTGCTTTTGGAGTTTTTACTCAAATACCTTCCTTATCTCTTGTGTTTGGGAAAGAATAGAAGCTGTGCTGGATTCTGCCAAGTCAGATAGAGTTCTGGAGTATTCTCTCTCTCTCTCTCTCTTTCTCTCTCTCTCTCTCTCTCTAGAACAGCCACTGTCCATCAGAACGTATAGGCCTTTGTCTGTGGTTAGTGTGTTTATCTCCTGGTTTTTTAAAGCATACTTTTAGTATTCATTTGTTTAGATTGAGAAGGTTGGGTGCTATATTTTTAAAATGTTATCTTCATTTTTGTAGGCCTTTTAATTGTGATATTATATACAAAATAGTTTAACTCAGAGCTGCATATCTCCCTTTTGTTTTTCTTTTTAGCTTTTTCCCTCAGACTCTGGACCCACATTAATGGCTAAAAATGAAAAGAATTCAGACCCAAAATGTCTTTCCCTTGTCAAGGACAGAGAACATGGAGAAAAATGAAATTTCTTCCTCTTCCTCTTCTTCTTCCTCCTCCTCCTTCACCTTCTTCTTTTTTGTCAGTCACCTCAGTTCTTCACCTCACTTTGTGCTTCTAGCATGACCTCAGAAAAACCCTCCTTTCATTGACTCTGCAGTGTTGTAGTAGTGGATTGCTAGGGGGGACCAACATCTAGATGCCTCAGATAGAGGCTACTTGTAAATATACACAGGAGGGATGATCCAGCCACTCAGTCTTCTCACTTCAACTGAGAAGAGTTCCCTATTCCTAAGAAAACAGACCTGGGTTCAGTTGAAACGGAAGATGGAGATTTATCCCAGAGCATCTTTCATTCTTTCTTTCTTGCTTGCTTTCTTGCTGTCTCCCTTTCTCCCTTTCTCTCTTTCTTTCTTTCATCTGTCTTTAATGCTTAATGGGAATATCTTGATGCCATCCTATTTTATGCTTTTTCTTCATTTTACTTATGAAATTCTGATCATTTTTCATGAAAAGAAAAGAATCTTAAAAATTCATTAAAAATACAATTACAACTGTCTAGGATTCAGGGTGACTTGGAAGGTAAAACTACTGAATGGTAAAATAGTTACGCTGGTATACTTAGATATTGTAATGCTTTGCATTTTTCTTACTTGAAACAGAAGATTCTGTACAACTCAGGGCGATGATCGACAATTAGTAAACATGCGCTTCTACTTACATAGTTCAGTGAAGACAATTTTGCTTTATTATTTGAAGGTTAGTAGAAAGGAATCTCCGTAATCTAGCTGTTGAACAAGTAGAGCTCCAACATGAATCTATGACTCAAAAAGGAAATTTGAAATGACTTCTTTCTCCTGGCACCCCCATCTAGGGATCTTTTGGTAAAAAGGGTTGCTTTTGAGTCAAATGGGTGTTCAGCAATATAATTATTTAAAAATGGGAAGCCACAAGACACTATTCCCAAAGCATCTGCAGGGTTAACATTCATATTTGAACATCTTACATTTTCCCAAGGGGTGAAAGTGATAAAAAGAAGTAAGGCATAGAAATCTACTTGAATAAAGCTTTTCAAAATGGATGGAGCAGAAAGCATTCCCAGACACAGGTCAAGTTCAACTCAAGAACAACTCTCTCAGTGCTTTCACAACTAGTTAAAATACAAGACCAATAATACCTCAGCTCCCATATCAGTGCTGAAATCCAGCAGAAGGTTGTTAATATTGATATGGTTAATATACATCAAACAGGATTCCTTTAATTTTCTGAATCAAAAATTCTCCACAGTGTTGACATTTCCTTACTGAACTCTCAGGATTGTTTGGCTTCAAAGGCTGTTGGGCCCAAGACGCATTTTGTTTTAAATAATCCTTCATAAAAAATTCAGTTTTCAGTCTAATATGATTGAAACTCAGCTTGAGTGTGTTTTATAATGCATTGAACTGGAAAGACTATGGGCACTGAATTATTCAAAACATGGTAGGCAAACGAGTGATATGTGTTCTTTTGTGGGGAGGGGGTGATCAAAGAAATCAGTGAGACTTGATATGTCTTGTTATCTCATTTTATTTACCTTTTAAAACTCCTCCAAATATTAGAGGAAAGAAATCAATATCAATTTTCACCTCTGTCACGTTCCACACTTCAATTATTAATGAATGTCAAATTTGACCACAGTTCTGTGTACCACCTGTTCTGCAATAATATTTCTGAGCCTTTATTAAAAATGTAAAATTGTCATTGAATTTCCAAATATGATTCTCCAGTGGCTAATTCGGCTTGTTTTATTAATAAGCGGGTTCTGATGAGTAATACTAATTTAATATGCCTGCATGTAAGATTAAACTATAAATTATTCCTGCTGAAGGTGATAAGATATGACTGCTATGTGGTTGTTGGGCAATAACCTTCCTGAATTAACCCTACAAGTACACAGTTCCTGGAAGCAACAACTATTTCATATATAGCAAGCCTCATGCCTCATGTCATTTTATATTGTTTACTTTAGCAGAAGAATGTGCACAAACACACACAAACACATGATGATGAGTGACAAAACACACATGCACACTGTACATGCATGAATTACATGAATTTCCAAATAAAATTCCCCTAAAAGACTTTACTAGTGATTTTTATAGTTCATTAATTTTGTCCCTATTAAAACACTTCATGAAACCACTTAACTATTCTGCTGTCCATGTAATCCTTTCAATTCTGAGATGCTAAATATATATTGAAACAATGATTAGAGTTCTGGGCCATGAAAGATTCTTTAGTTACAGGGAACCTGGTGATTGGAGGTCAAAACTGTTACTGAATACTTAAGACAATAAGCATAGAATGCTTGAAGAAACTAGCTATCTTTTATTTGAACTAAAAGGAGAGAACAGTCAGGACTGTGGCTAGGTAAGTAGATGAGACTTTCATTGCTTTGTACAATAAGCCATAGATGATACAAGAAATAGCTTCTGGCCTTTTAGTTGTCTTTTGTACTAAGCTTTCTTTAGTATATTGCTCCTGATCAATTACACTTAAATCAACAGGAGTTGCTTGAACATTGGACAGTTGTGTTCTTTATACCTTAAAGCATTTTTGATGGTTACTGAGATAGAACTAATTCAAAAAATACTCCCTCCAAATTTTTTCAGGATGGTGTCAGTGAATGTAGCTTAGAGGAGAACTCCACCTTGATTTCCTGGTCTGCCACTCTAAGGTCAAGCAAGCATCAACTTTCAGAGCAAAATCCTTCTAAGTTTGCTCCAAGTTGAAAATTTGATTTCCATGATCTTGCATAAAAAGTAAATGTAGACTTTACTTCCAAGTCATTTCCCAAAGAATAAATATAGTTTGTCATCCCTAAGTGAAATGAAAATTAGGATTCTCAAATCTCTAATGTTTCATCAATTGTTTAGCATACTTTTGTTGAATGATGTATTCTAAAAGGCCACTATTCACAATCCTAAACTTTTGCATTCCCTTTACCTACCAAGACTGAACAGTGGCTTGACCTCTAAACACAGTAAATTATCAGGTCACAGCAGAATCATAACAAATATTTTATTTGATATCAGAGTGAATTCATTGTTCAGGTGCAAAGAGGGAAGAACTTCATTTTTCCTCTTCTTTCTTGTGTTAGATTATTGCATTCCAACAGAGAGGTTCTACTTGATTCTAATCTAAAGGAGAAATGTTCACTTCTGTTAACATGGAAATTGATAACCTCAGTAGGCAGAGCCAAGCACTGTTTTTATTCAGCTAAATTCATGTTTCCAGTGATGATTTAAGGTTTAATAGGATTTTCTCCCACTACTCAAATATCCGAACATGATAAGCTTCTCATGCAAGTTTATGGCGGCCCCCATACCTATACTGTAAAAAGGAAAATCAAAATACCATCATTCTCTAATGTCTTCTTTGACTTTAATGGATAATATTGAGTTAAGACATTATCTTATCATTGTTTTTTTTTTAAAAAGTATTAATGATGAAACTTAATGTAGACCTGTTCTGTGGCTAGATTTGGAAGTTTAGTTTCAGAGCATTTTATGAATATACCAAGGAGAGAGGACTCAGGGACATCTTATTTCTATAGACCCACAATAAATACTTCTTCAATGGGGAAAAGAATAAATGAATATATAGTTTAGAAGAGACATCTGACAGGTGATGGACATTACTGGGTGATAATGCCCGAACTCATCTATGATCAAACAATATGAAGTATACTTTTATGGATGAACTTATTACAAACAAGAAATAAAAATTTAATTATGGAGAGACTTCCAGTTTCAACTCTGACATATAAAAGAACTTGGAAGTTGTCACGCCATCTTCGTAAGACAAAGTTTGATACACTGAAAATCAATGACTTTTCCTGGACCCATCAGAGATCTGAGATTGAAGCATAAACTGCCACACCCTGGAATCTGGAGAGACAGGTAAACTCAGAATTACATCAGAGATCAGATCTTCTTACCTGGGGGAAAAGCAGATACAACCATAACTTGTAGGTAAATTTAAATGGGAATTTTGACAAATTACTGGAGCCTGAGTGTGGACTAGCATGAAAGTGAAAAACCCTGTTAAGGTGTGAGGAAGACTGAGATGTAATTATAGGATTATAGAATACTCTTTCTCCCTCACACCTTAACACTACGCCAACAGGGTTCCAGTGTATTAGCATTGGATTATGGCTGAAAGAGCTCCAAGACAAACTCTCTCTGAGGAAGTCCAAAGTTTGTAACAGGGAAGATAAAAGCAAGAACACCAGAGTTGAAGCCTCTGGCACCTATAGCTACAGCAAACATTAAACACTCCCCAACTTCTAGTAAGATAATATAAATCTTCACTCTAAAGGCTTATTTTGCTCAACTTCTATTACCTGATACAATATGTCCAGCTTTCAATTAAAGAATGGCAAGTTTGCCAAAAGGCAAAAACAAAACAAAACCAAGCAAAACAACAGAATGAGGCCACAAAGCAAGGATCAGAAACAGACTCTGAAATGACACCAATATTGGAATTATCAGAGAGGCAATTTAAAATAACTGTGATTAATGTGGTAAGGGCTCTAATGGAAAAGGTAGACAACATGCAAGGACAGATGGATAATGTAAGCAGAGAGATGCAAACTCTTAAGGAAGAAGCAAATGAAATGCTAGATAGAAACAAAAAAACATGGTAACAGAAACACAGAATGAATACCTTTGGTGGGCTCATCACTAGACTCAAAATAGCTAAGGAAAGAATCTGTGAGTTTGAAGATATATCAGTAGATATATCCCAAACTGAAATATAATATTACTGTAACACATATACTGTGAGAGTCCAAAATATGCCACTCCAGAATATACTTCTTTGGCATATTTCAAGATGGTTATTCATAGAAACGGCAGACAGACACAGGAATAACTATTTAAAAACTATAATTTTGTAGAAGAAATTTACATCTATCTACATCAGTAAACTAAATATCGGATGTAAGCAGAGGCTTGATCTGAGGCTCCTATATTAGCCTAAACACAGATCTTGGGAAGATCACATCCATACTTTGCCCAGAGATCACCACCAGGTACCATTTATTCTCCTGAGAGCTGAGATAATTTATCTACATAATAAAACAAGCTTAGTTTATAGTGTAGTTCCTGCCCTCACCATCCCATAGCTTGTTAACACCACTCTCCAAGAGCCCCCTAGCTCCTCCTCCTTTCATATAGCATAAAAACTTTAGTCCTCTAGTGTTTCTTTAAGTCTTTTGTGGGGCTCCTGTGCATACGCACATAATATATTTGTGTGCCTTTTCTCCTGATAATATGTCTACTGTCAGTTTATTTCAGCGACTCAAATTATTGAACCTTCAAAGGGAAGAAGGAAAGTTCCTTTTGCCCCTACAATATTCATAATTAAATACCAGCATGAGAAGTGTGGGGGTGAAGGCAAAAGTTCGCCTTTTACCCTTGGAAAGTTTACTGAAAAATCAATTCACAATAAAGCAGAATATTAAGACAAGAGTTATCAAATTTATGTAAGGCGTATATATGAAAACCCCCAGAAAATGAGGATTCAACTCCCTATTGGGGTTGAGAAGCTTATATGCCTTTCAGATGAAATGGGTTGCAGGAGGGTTAAAGAGGAATTCTGTAGAGGGGCAATAAAGGATATTAGGGAAGATGAATGGATGGGGAATGAATTTAAATGAGTCTGAGAGATTGGACACTATCTTCTTAAAGAGTCTGTTCAGGTGTAGTCCTGGTTTTACTAGGAGAGAAATAAAAGAACAATCAATTGTTCTCCTACTTGGTCAGAATCTCAGGTAGATAAAGAAACTTCGCTGATTTGGGGGAATCAATTGTGGTGGTGGTGGCGGGGAGGTCAGAGAGAACTTGAGGCTTTTGCAGTCAGTCCAGAATGCCAAAATGTTATATTTTGGGGTAAAGATATTTCTAATTTCCTTCAGAAGAAATAGAGAAAGGAGCAGAAGAAATATTTCAAGTAATAATGGCTGAAAAATTTCTAAAATTAATGACAGACACCAAACCTTAGATTAACGAAAGATACTAAACCATAGAACACCAAGGAGGATAAATACAAAAACAAACAAAAAAACACAAAACAACCCCACACTGAGGTATACCATATTCAAATTATCAAAAACTAAAGACAAGGAGATAATCTTGAAAGAAGCTTGAGGGAGGAAAAAACAAAACAAAGCCTTTTACGAATATGAGAACAAGGATAAAAGTTATAGGGGACTGCTTGTCAGACAACTTGTAGTGAAGAAGAAAATGGAGTAAAATATTTAAAGTTTTGGAAGAAAGAAACCACCAACCTTAAATTTTATATCCAGAGAAATTATTCCTCAAAAATAGAGAAATGAAGACTTTCTGAAACCAAAACTGAGATCTGCCAGCAGATCTGCCCTGCGAGAAATTTTAAAAGAAGTACTTTAGGAAGAAGAAAAACAACATAGGTCAGAAACTGTAATCTAGGTTAAGAAAAGGATTGAAGGTGGTGACAGAGCAAGACCCCGTCTCTACAAAAATAAATAAAATAAATGAAGGTAGAATAAAATCTTTTTTAATTGTTCTTAATCCTAAAAATGACTCTTCAAAGTAATAATAACAATGTGTTGGGTGATAAAGAGAGTTAAGGATACTCTCTTACAAGGCATGTAGGAGAGCAGATTATGCCACCCTGAAATATGCCTCTTTAGCATAAGGGCTATTTTGAGTTGATTACTTGGAGAAACTGCAGACACAGGAGAACCTCTGAAAACAGAGAAGTTCCCATTCAGTAACTTATATCAATAAAGGAATTGTCCATTTATAAGGGTGTCTCCGTTTCTGTATTAGGAAGAGAAGGATTATTAACTCTCTTTTTCTGATGAAGAAGGCACTGGCTTAAAACTGCATAACAAATCTTGTCTTGTTTGCAGCACTTTTCCTGTCTATATCCCCATTATTGGCCTCCCACTCTTTGGTTCTTAAAGTTGAAAGTGATATTTAAACCTGAACTCAAAACCACTTATTTTGTTTCCAAGTTAAAAATACACATTGCAAATTCAAGTCTTAAGGAACTGTTTCTTTAAAAGAAGTATAATTCATACACTAAGAGAGCAGATAAAATGTCATCATATAAAATGTTGAGAAGAGCAGGAAAAGGAGAAAATTCAGTTGTGCAAAAGAGATTGGAAAAAGGAAATCAGTCTTAATAAGAAAAAAGGCAAATTGAAGAGAGATGATTCAGAAATAGAGTTTAAAAATGCCTGCCCTTTTTTTATATTTTTCTTTGAGCTTATTTTAAGTTTTAGGATGTATTTCTCTTTTATTCTTTTCTTCCCTCACAGGATGGGGTATGAGACTCAATCATCCACAAAGTGATTTGTGATCTTTTGATCCAAGACGTTAAGAAAGCAAAGTAGTGTTATTATTTTGATACAGTTACTGGCTCTGGAGGTGGGGGAGGGGATGTGTAACAGAGACAGAAAAATTGATAAAGTTGGAAGAAGAAGGCAGAAGCCATAAATATGTAATGCTAGAAAGAACAAGCACTATGGCCACTTAAAACATGTGCATACTTAGAAAGTGAAAATCCACTCAATCAAGCTAGTTGTTCCATCTTTGCCATGGCAGACTTCAAACATGACTATTTTCTATTCATTTGCTGGCCTACTGGGCTGAATAGAATCATAGGCCATGCATTCCGTTGAAACAGCTGAACCGGTTGTTGGTGTGGACCCAAGCACAATTTAAGTTGCTTGAGTGCTTGTGCAAGTCCCAGGGGGTGAGGGTCGAAGGAAGAGGCAGGCAGAGGGCAATGTTGGGGAGAGGGAATCCCACAGTGTTGCTGGAGCTCTGGGTCAGAATAAACAATGTGCTGTGACCTATTTAGCAAATGAAAACGAAAACCAGAGAAAGCAAGCCAAGGTCAGGAACACATATCCTCTCCTGCTGAGATGATTTGGGATGTTCAGAACAAGAAAATGAATAGCTCACATGTGGGAGTTTCCTCAAATTCCCCTGGGCAATAAATCACTGACTGCAGTGAAGTTTCTGCTTTTCTAAAACTTCGTTAAATAAATGGCAGCGGCAAGCTGGGGTCTGGTTTATATGAGGTTTCCTTTTTTAGCCTAAAGGCAACATCTGATTGAGAAGAATTCTTCCTGGTTGTGCCTGTTTATGTTAAAGCCTGGATTGCCTTCCTCTCCACCTGTCCCCCAAGGTCACCAGAAGCCTCTGAAACCAGACTCATTTTAGACATATTCTGATGAAATCCGTGCACTCAAATGCTTATTTCACAGTACACATTTTCTAGGTGATTTTGCGTCCTGAAGTCACTTAATTTTTATTCAAAGCTTTATGCTCACCAGAAAGAAGAGGAAAAAGGTCAAAGTGTGAAGCCCAGTACCATGAAAATCCTCAGAAGGAAGTAAAGAAAGATGCTGTCCGTGGATTTCTATCTATAGCTGTATCATGTATCTATCTACATTTCATACGATCCTGATTCTGATAAGATATGCATAGAAAAATAACCATCAGAAAATGCACTAAAAGGCTCAAAGCATGTGTTTTTAGGTAATGATATTATAAGTGATCATTTTCTTTTTCTTTATATTTTGTTGGTATTGTCTAACTTTCTAGTGAAAGTTATATGTTATACCATTGCTGTCCAATGGAAATAAAAAGCGAATGAGCCACAAGTATAGTCATATATGTTATTGTAAATTTTCCAGGAAATACAAAACAGGTAAATTAATTTCAATTATATGTTTTACATCATTCAGTAAATCTAAAATATTATCATTTGGACATATATTAAACACGAAATTATTAATGAGGTATTCTCCATGTTTTTCTATTAACTCTTCAAAATCTGGTGTGCATTTTATACTTCTAGTACATTTCAATTTGGAACTGACACATTTCTAGGGATTAGTGGCCGCTATATTGAATAGTGCAGTTCTATAGGAAAAATAGGAAACTTTAATTATATGTATATGAATCATATAAATGTGTGTGCATATCACACACACATTCATACAGAGAGAAAGAATAATAAGAGAGATTATAGAAATAATGTAGACAAGTGTTTCCTAAACTATAGTATGGTACCCTAATACTTTGATGTCTTATGAAATGTTACTGGATGGCACATTAGAAAAACGTATAATGTGTTACAAAATCAAATAACTTTGGAAACTCTGAGATAAACAAAGTTAGATCACCTTCTCTGCCATAGGACTTCTTAGGGCCTTTAATATGTTAATATGCTTTATAAAGCCTTAAGAGAATAATAGGGAATACTATTATTTCATGAATTTTTCAGCAAAAGCCCTTTTCTTTTTTATGGAACATCTTGCAGGACACATGGAACAGTTTTAGAAACTCTGATGTAGAAAAATTGGTAAATGAGATAAACATAAAAATGTGTACAGTGAGTTAATATTGAAATGCTACACCTTATTAGAGGTAATTGCAATTGTGTGTGGTGTGTGAGACAGAGCAACAGAGAGAGTGATTCCTACAGTATATAATACATTAGTTTCATAATTCCTCCTCCTCCTCTGTTTATTTTCCACATGTACTATTTAACATTACAATAGTGCTAGGGAGCAATGCAAAATAAGTATAACAAGGATTATTATTTCTATTTTACAGAAGAGAGAAAAAGGGCCTCTGCATGTTAAATGTTTATTACCACACTATTAGTTATTTGCAAATTTAGAAATTTTTGAATTTAGAACTTCTGTATGCCAGCTGTAGAAGTTTTCTCTTAAGCTATTTTATTTTTCTTCAGATTACCATTGTAATGTTTATATTGATGTCAATTTATTCTCTTAGTAGTAAAATCAGATATTGCTGTCATTCTCTTACCCAGGTAATACCTTACTTAGATAATAAAATGTATTTAGTTTCTGAGAAAACCACAAGGTGCTTGTCATTAATTTTATCTAGAATTTCTTGTATCATTAATAATTACTCATCTGCTCCTCCTTTTTTTCCTACAAATACTCTTGATCACTGAACCTTTTGTAAATGGAATTAAAATGCAGAGACTTCAAGAAGCTCAGAGCTTGAGCTGAACCTATACAGGTACTAAGAAAGTTTGCATAAATAAGAAGATAGTGATACTTACATTTTCAAACAGAATAGTTTTATGGAATGATTGGAGTGTTTGATTGTCTTAAGCCCAATAAAGATAGCCAAGACAGTAGATGTGATCTTATTTGCTCAACAAAGTTGTTTGAGTCAAATCAGGAAGTTGTCCTACCACAAATATGTAGAAATGAAATCTGAAACGATCATTTTAGATATAAGTGAGCATTAATTAGTGTTTAGCAACAGCTGTACCTTAACCATGCCAGGGATGAGAGAATCAGAGCTAAAAAGAACTTTAAAGGTCAACTGGACAACAACTCCTTGGGAAAAAAATTAAATTACCTTTCTGAGCCCCTTCCAAATTTTAGTTTGTTTTCTTCAGATTTGTCTAAACTTAAATGAGACTGGATTTATTTATTTCATATTCAAGACTCAGATATCATTTTAATTTTTAAGATATATATGTTCTTGATTCAAAAGGAAAATATATTAATTGCCCAAAAAGTGAAAAATACAAGGACAAAATTAGGAATTACCCACCCTCTTATGTCCTTTTGTGATGAGTATTTTTTGATGTAAAACTCTACAGTCCCTATACAGAAAGACACACTGAAATATTACTGTTTTATATCTTATTTCAGTAAATATTGCCTTAGTGATTTTAGTGACATTAATTTATTTATAAAATATGACTACTGATAGCTGTAAAGAAGTTCAACATGACTGGTAACTGCATTTTATTTAACCATTCTGTGATTATTGCATACTTTCAAACTTTTTGCTTTTTATAAATAATCCTGCAACAGGCATTCTTTTATTTGTCCCTTTATTTGTATATGTTCATTTACACACACACACACACACACACACACACACACACGCACATACATGTATATATATATTTTAAATAGATGCCATAGACAGGAACACTTGCTTTTACCCAAATCAAATATGTCCCCCTCTTACCATCCTACTGTCCTAGTTACCAGAGGAGTTGCAGCTTTACCTGTCAAAGACCCTGCTTATGTGGGAGGTCTATTCCCTCCCACATCCCACCTTTTCTTGCTTATCCCCTCTCTCAACTGAATGTTCAGACTTAAATATGTCCATCCCGGTGATTTTTAAAGTGTGCTTAAATTCTCCATTAAAAATAAATACAAAGCAAAAACTGAAAATTTTCACAGGAACCCCTAGTTCATCTCTGTCCAGTTACTGACTGGCATGATCTTGTCCCATCTCTCTCTTCTGTCCTCTCTCTCTCTTCTGAATTCCACTGAGATAGCTGATGGGAATGTTACCACTGATTTCTATTTTGCTATATCCACTGTTTTTTAAATCTTTTTATTTGCTTCTTCTCTTTATTTGTTGAACCCCTTTCTTCCCTTATCACCCAGAAAATGTACTGCTGGTTTTCCCTCCAGGCCCATAACTATAATTTCTCTGTTCTACATGCAAAGTTAACCTTCTTCTAACAAGCCATTAAATGTTGGAGTTCCTTAGGGCTCAGTTTTAGGCTTCTTCTTCTTATTACATAGCCTCTTCTCATGAAATCTTACTCAAACCTATGCCTCCAATTACTACCTATACACTGATTACTGACATCCCTCTCTAGGCTAGGGCTCTTTTCTGAATATGTAACTGCCCACCTGACATCATTTTTTCAATGATTCAAAGGTAAATCATTCTAAACCAGTCCAAAATGAACTTATGCATGTCCCCCTACACATATACACATTCCACACACATACTCCTAGCCTTCATAAGCATTCACTATTTCAGCGAATGGTACTACCATGCATCCAGTTTGATTATCCAAAAATTTAGGATGATATTATCCCTTTTATCACCTACCTAGGGTCTATGCTATTGGTACGATTTCCTAAATATCTGTCATATCCATCCATTTCTCTCTATCACCACCTACATCGTCATTTGTGTTCTTGTCACATCACATCTGCAGTGTTTTACATCCATTATTGTGTTTTTCTGGTTTGTTCTCTATACTAAATTCAGAGTGATCTGTAAGAAACACAAATATGATCACATCACCACCCTGTTTAGAAACCTTCAGTGACTTCTCATTTCTCTTGGGATAAAATCAAAGCTCTTTATTAATGTCTACACAGTACTTTTGACCTGTTTCTCTTGTCCTTCTTATTCGGCATTCCCCTCACCCTCTCTGATCCAGTCATTCTGCCCTCTGGCACTCCCACTTCTAGGATTTTGAACTTGTGGCTTTGCACCAAGCATTTTATCTAGTTTACTGCTGTCCTTCAGAAATTATTCAAGCATCAGTTCCTCAGGGATGCCTTCCTTGGCATCTTGAACTAAGCCACATCCTTGTTTTCTATTTTCCCAGAGTAGTGATACATCTGCTTCATAGGACTTATCATTGCTGTAATTATCATATTCATCTGTGTCATCAATTGACAGTTTTTTTTTTTTATCTCAAAACAAACTACGTGTGGGTAGAAACCCTGTCTGTCTATTTTCTTCGTTTAGCACACTCACTGTCCTAGTTACTGGGTTGATACATGATAAGTATTTGGAAAGCACATAAATAAAAATTCCCCAAAGTGGGATTTTTTACTGAATCAAAGGTATTAGTGTTAGGACTCATGATATATATTGTCAACTTGTTTTCTAGAAAGTTTATAGCAATTTACTGAATCAATAGGACTGTTCTATGAAATAAAATCAAGGTCCCCAAGTCCCAAGCTCTGCCCCGCACCCCTATCCATGGAAAAATTGTCTTTCATGAAACCAGTCCCTGGTGCCAAAAAGGTTGGGGACTACTGAAATCAAACAAACTATGTAAAGTGTTAAGAGAGTAAACAGCCATCCTGGCAGGGCAGGTATATAGGTGTGACAGTCATGCTAATTATTCTTACCAGTCCCTGAACATTTAAATCAAACAAACAATGAAGCAATAACAGATTTTGAAGATGGAAGGAGCCTCATAGTTCGCTCAGACTAGTGGTAACTCTTGCCAGATACTCTGTGGAATATTTTGAGGTTAGTTTTCAAGACAGTATAATGAGAGGTCAGTATTTTAATCTGGTATTCCCTGTGGTAGAGTGATTGGTTCAAATCGAGGATTGCAAATATCTTTCATCTCACACACACACAAAATCCTAATAAGTGCTGCTAATAATGTCCAAAGATCTCTGCTTAGGGTTCTTTGGAATGTGTGTTCTATGGGTGGGAGAGACATGAATCAGCATGCAAGTGCCAGGATTTGCCATCCTTTGTTTAAGTCTTCTGAACTGAATAATCTTTGTTTTTCCTATTTGATATGTTCAACGGAGTCTCAGAAATTGTTGGGGATTGGTTTGACCACGCATACTATTTCTAATTTCCTAGAAATTATTTAGACAAGAATATACTCATGAATTTTGTCAGGAATTTTATTAACATCTGTAATGTACTGTTTAAGTTCCAGATTTTCTCTAAGAAATATTTAATGCTTTTGTTTTAAAATTGATACTGTGATTTGCATTTCCCCCCTTTTATCACTCAAATATGCATAGTCATTGTTAAAAAAAATAAAAAATGCAAGCAAGGAAAGGCAATTGCCTTCCTACAATGCAGTTATCTACTTTTCACATTTTGACGCATGTAATTTGAGACTTGTAATGGTAAGAGGTGAAACATTTTCATTTTCGCAATGAAAGATGTCTAGGAAGTCAGATCATTACACAAAAGAAAGATTTGGCTGAATTCCAGACTAGTGTATTACTGTTTCAGATATAAATCAGTCTATAGGCACATAAAGGAATAACAATTAGAAAATGTATTATTTAATTTTCTGTGTCCAGTTAAAAATATCTTAGGCTTTGATCAGAGGTGGCAGCATGTGACAGTAATAACTTCATGATAAGGAATACAATGTTGTCCAAACACCATTACAGGTGATCACTAAGATTAGTTCATTGTAAATGATTACTCAAGTGATCACTGTGATTAAAACTATACCTTCTAGTTCAGAAAACTACTAATTGGGAAAATAAAGTTTAAGCATAAGGATAATTCTTCCATCTTCATGCCTCTTATAAAGATTGATGCATCACCTTTAGCTGTGACATTTTTAAGTGAAGATAGTTAAATATGATAAGACTGGAGTATTTTTTGGTCACTGCTACTCATTGAAGTTCATTTTTGCATATATGCTAGTACTTCATTGTTCATATGCCAATACTATAGCCTGGACCCTCAGAAACAAAGTTTGGGGTCTTAAGTCTCTATATAACTCAAAAACCTACAGGTTTTCTATAGAGAAAAACCTCTTTGATAAATTGAGCATGGCCAGCAGCTGACCTTGAAAACCAATGTGGGTGTTGTCTCAGCCAACAGCAACAAGCCCGTCCACTCAGTGGCTTCTCTTGTCCCCTGAAGGAGTTTCTGTCCTTCCCCGGCTCACACTCCTGTTTGCTGGCACCTGCTTTCCATTCGTTTAACTAGGCACTGACCAACCTGCAGGGAAATGAAAGCTTCTTTTTTTTTTTTTTTTTTTTTTTTGAGACAGAGTGTCACTTTGTTGCCCGGGCTAGAGTGAGTGCCGTGGCATCAGCCTAGCTCACAGCAACCTCAAACTCCTGGGCTTAAGCGATCCTACTGCCTCAGCCTCCCTAGTAGCTGGGACTACAGGCATGAGCCACCATGCCCGGCTAATTTTTTTGTATATATATTTTTTAGTTGGCCAGATAATTTCTTTCTATTTTTAGTAGAGACGGGGTCTCACTCTTGCTCAGGCTGGTCTCGAACTCCTGACCTCGAGCGATCCACCCGCCTCGGCCTCCCAGAGCTAGGATTACAGGCGTGAGCCACCGCGCCCGGCCGAAATGAAAGCTTCTTATGAGAGAGTTGTTGACTGTGCTTGCATACTCATTCGAATCATTGCTTCAAAGAGTTATCTGTCTTCTAACTTTGAAGGCACCTAAGAGTTGGTTCCTGTGCTAGTTTACTTAGACATCCTGATATAGCCCTGCAGCCGCGCCACATTCCTCTGTTTCTGGTATAGTCACAGTCTTTCCTACTGTGAGGCATTGCTCATGCTGCTCTCCTCCCACCCAGAATTCCTTAAATCACTCATTTGGCCATCCTAAATCTTGGTCTTTTGACTGCCCAACTGGCTTGAGTTTCTCATTTTCCACAAAGTGTTTTCTATTTCTCCATACTGCACAAGCCTCTCTGCTATCAGAGCCCCGTGTATAGTTAGTGCCCTAACTTAACATTGACTCCTGTTTTCCCTAATATTTTAGGTTGTGCACCAGCTCAGAAAACATCATTGGCCACTGTCTTTTGATATTATGATATATAAGGTTTGGTCCAGGTGTTCTCTTGCTTTTCTACTAATATTACTCTTTGAACCAATCATTCCCTGTTAGTCTATCTCACCGTAGCTGTATTATTGGTTCCTTCAGATACATGTAGTATATCTTCCAAGGGGCCTCACATGATGCAGTTATATACAATGAATATGTCATTATGGCTTGATTCTTTGGTTTTGCAAATTGCGTGGCCCTGCTCAATATCCCTGCTAAAAAACAAATGGAAGAAAAACAGTAATATCCTTCCAAAACACATGATTAGTCATGGTATGTTTTCCCAAAACAATCTTATTTTGATAGATCTGAAGAAACATTGTAAGATTGAAACATGCTCATTGAAGCTGTGATACCTAGTGGAACTCCAGCAAGGTTGATGTGCTCATTGCAACTCTCTTTCCAATAATGATAATCATCATGGAATCAGTCCTGCAGTTTGGGGCACCAGGAAAGCCTCAGTGATCAGAGGGTATTCTGAACGCAGGGGTGTGTGTGTGTGTGTGTGTGTGTGTGTGTGTATGTGTGTGTATTAGAGAGATATTAATGGCCAAATAAAGCAGAGAATGTTGATGAAACAAAAAGATTGCATTAAGTTTTATGTGACACTGGGCAAATCTGACTGTGGGAATAGTGACAACAAAAAAATTTATTTGAGGGTTCAGTCATGTAGAGCAGGGGTCCCCAACCTATGTGAGTTGTATAATTATCTTGTTATGTATTACAATGTAATAATAATAGAAATAAAGTGGACAATAAATGTAACGCTCTTGAATCATCCTGAATCCATCCCCCTTCCCCGGTCCATGGAAAAATTGTCTTCCATGAAAACAGTCCCTGGTGCCAAAAACGTTGGGGACCTCTGATGTAGAGGATCTTTGGAAGTCAGGAATATGTCACCTGGCATGTAGAGGTTCTGTTTCTCCATGAATTTTTTTCATTGTAAACATGACTGTAATATTGGTTAGCTGTTGAGTACTTACAACAGTGTTGGGAATGGCATTTTCAAAAAAAAAAAAAAATCAGCTCTCCAGAGCTACACAATCATTACTCCCTTGCCTGTGACTGAATTTTATTATCTTTCACCATAAATTACCATTGGTGATCAAAGAGGAGCTCAATTTGCTTCTCAAAGTAAGCCCCTCACTGTGTACAAAAGCTTACATCATGCTCCCTATCTCGGCTGTGTAGACCAGCGTAATTCTAGCAATATGTGGGTATCCATTATTGTCTTCCTTGCCCTCATCACCGCTTATCCAAAGGGCACCTTTGGGCTAATATGAAGAGGGGGAAAAAAAGATGTGAGCAACTCTTTCTCAATCTTTTGGTTAATTCTCATGCTGTGAAACTCAGTGATGCTTGAAATGCAGTTGGTGTGGGAGTATGGTGGAGAATGGGGGTTGTCCTTCCTCCATAATAAATATAAGCGCTGTCACTCTGGGAATCAGATTTTTGCAGGACTTCAAGGACTTTAAACTGTTGGGCTGAGACCTCACTTAGCGCATTGTTAGCAGACAGGTTTCATGCCAGCGTCTCCTACATAAATACCAATCAAACTCTGTTGAAATTGGCCACAAGTATATTTCATTCTATTATACATATAATAGGAACAATGAAAAAATCGTTCTCCCTGTTAGGCTTTTCTATTGCTGATCTAAAATACCTGGGAAAAAGCCCATCTAAATCTAACCATCTAATCTAAGAAAAGATTGGTCTCTCTTACTAGTTTAATAAGGGCAGTTTCAGTGCTCACTGATGCTGAGCCACTATAATTATGTTAAAGGAGGGATGTGATATCAACAGGAAAGTTGCACATATACATACACTTGCACACACACATATGAATGCATATAAATCTCAGCTCCTATCTTCTGGTACTCCCTATCTTTTTAAAAATGACTCATATGAAATCAGATAAATAGAAAGATATATATCATGGATAGTGTATCTTTATATAAATACTGCATGTCACGCCCATTCGATATGTGTGGTATACATACATATATACATATATATTCATTATTTTTGTGAATGAAATATACTTTTCCACCTTAACTATGTGCAATATATTATTAGGCATCAATGAATTTCATAGTTAGAGAGTAGCCCTATGGATGAGAAGAAGAGGGCTGCCTTTGTAACACTGCCTTTCCCCACCTGCCAATCAGGGTGTTTACCTTTTTGGTATAAATCTTCTTGATAAAAAATGTGTACAAAGAACCTCACTGTTTGGCACACGTCCATTCTCATAACTTAGACAAAATCATTCCTCCTTTTTTAAGAATGTGATTTGCATGTCCCCTAGAATTGTCTCTGGCAACATTTGGTTTTAAACGTCCTTGTCAAAAGAAGGGTTTTTCTCCCACACATCATCACTGCAGTCGGCTCCTTGTCTTCTTAGATCTTTGCCACCTACCACGTGGAATGCTGTACCCAGCCCTTCGGTCTTAGCTCGTCTCCATGTCACTTTACAGCCCAAGTAAACGCTGAAAATTTTCTGACTCTTCTGCCTAAATATCTAATTTTTTATTTGAGTCTGTTATTCCTTATTTCTCTGTTGATCCAAAGACATAATTCTACATCAAGCATCTTTTAAAGGTGAATATGGGAAACTGTAGCCAAATAATTTATCTGTTATTACTACGAATGGGATCTATATTGTTTTCTTCTTTAGGAAAATCATTCGGTATTTTCTTATGGCTAATTTTTTACTCACTTGATCATACAGACATCATCTCATGAATAAAAAAAAAAGAATGTGATTTGTGTATTCCCCTCAGAGAGGCTGCCTCAAAATTCAGGAGGGACTTTGTGATAGCACCTTTGTGTTGATGCCAGCGCAGCACAAAAATGACAATTCCTTATTAAGAGCAGAGGGAATGATTTCTTTTGATACCTCAGAGATTATTTGATGAGGAATTATTAAAACCAAACAGTTACTTAAATTCCCCAGAGTGAACTTCACTTCCCTTTGACTTGTGAACCTCTCCTCCAGCTCAGAAAATTCCTCTAATGTGGATAATTACACTGATGGCTGGCCTGAGAAAATAGGCCACCAAAATGGGCTTTGTGTGATTCTGTTAATTGCTGCTGTAGACAAGCAGCCTGGCCCTTTATTCATGCCTCGCAAACCTTTCAACAAATGAGTAGATTATTTCTAATGCATATTAGATAGGATGAACTCATCTTCCAAGAAGGGCATTAATATATCTGGTGCCTTTCCCCACCCCCCACCCCCAACTGAGAGACAGCTTCGGGTTGGTTTTGCTAGAGATGTGCCTTAGCATTCTTAGCATTCTGCTAACAGCCAAGTAGCAAAACAATTTATTGGTTTATGGGTTCTGATTTGATACTGGCTGCAGTTATACCATGTCAAACAAAAATAATTGCTAATATGGCACCATATGTATTTTACCAAGGTCATTCTATGTTAAGTATTGGACTTGTAGCTTCTGGTTTAAGATCTAGAGATGCACTAATGGTTAAAATAGTGGACTCCGAAGTCAGAGGTCAAGGTTGAAATCGTAAAAGCAAAAAAGTAAAATAGTATATTAAAGCTTGGGCACACATATTATACCACTTCCTGCTCTAGGGAGGACTGAACAAGCATGACAATGAAATGATCTTTCTAACTCAGAGGAAATATGACTCTCTTTGGAAGATAGCGTATGACTAACAAAACGGAACTGATGGCGATAGGGATGGCAGAGGTGACAGGGTCTGCAGGTCCTAACGCTCTCACTATTTTCTAAATTGAAGCTACCGCTTATTTTTCTGAGCTGGACTTCTCATGGTGGGACAGAGTTATACATTTCTTTGTTTGTTCATCCATATGCCTTTGACCCAGTGGTACACAAAGCAGCTGTCAGGAGCAGCTAGAATTAGAGTCCTCTATTCACCACTCTACATAACAGTAGGCAGCTGCTAAAGGTACACCAGGCACGGAGGGAAAAAAATGATCGAGCTCCATAATTCATTAGAAATGTGACATCTCAGAGACATCTACAGCCTTGTTTACATCTTTACATTTTTACACCATAATTTTGTCAAACATACAGAAGCTTTCACATCTTTCTCCCGAGCTGAGATTTTTGTCCAGGGAGGGTCAAGGAGATGAGGGAGGAGGATGGGAAGAGGAAAAGTAGCAAAGAAGAAACTTGTTAGCAAATTTTGGAGCTCTGATGGCAATAGGGATAGGTTCAAGGTCATTTAAGGCCTTAGTTCTTGTGCAATAAGAAGAGATGGAAAAAAAGACAAATTATGTGTGCAATTTTATATTAACATTGCATGTGTATGTGTAACTATAGTTTTGAAGTACAGGTGCTATCGGTAAACTTACAGACTTCACACGCCATAGGTGGACGAATACATCTCTCATTTGTAAGGGATATTTATTCCTTGCCACCAACAGCAGAGTTTACATACACTTTGACAAAAATATTTGAATACAGGAATATTTCATGTATATAATTTGCAATACAATTACTACAAAAATGCTATTATCAAGATGATTATTATAAATAAACCTTTGTGTAGTTGATGGAAAAAGTGGGGAACTATAGTTTTATATGTTTGTTTTATTTTAGTAATTTACCAGAAAAAAAGAAGACTTAATTGATGTCCTGGAAAGAAATCTGATTTCACACTTCATAGCTAATACACAGTGAAGATTTTAGGCAATGGCTGAAAGGATCTTATAACTGCAGATGCTTTGAGAGCAAGGAGCTTAAAAACCAGAGTTGTAGGATACACAGAGAGATTAAATTAGATGCTGTCATTCAATAGCATGTCTTAAAATTTTCAAGGACCTTATGGGCTGGGTGGAATTATTTCCTATGTATGAGAAAAGTGGTAGCAAGATTTGGGAACTGCTGTTAGGCTCACACTAATGTTTTAGGACAGATGCCAATGACAGTTGTTATCCTTCCTTCTGTCAGCTGTAATCTAGAACATTTTGTCTTCAGTCTCATAAGATCTTGAGAATCAATTTGGAAAAACTGAAGCAATATGGTAATGGTTTTGCCAAATTATGGAATCTAAAAAAAAAGATACAAATTATTTTATAGTGAATTGTAAAACTCAGTGGAACAAAATAGATTGCTTGGAAATAGACTCAAATCTAAATGAGGGTTTTTTATAATCAGTGAAAAGGTGGTCTTTGAAATCAGTAGTAAGGATGAATTATTCACAAAGCATTGTTGGAATGGGCCATACACTTCTTAGAAGAGGAGGATCAGTGCCTCACTCCCTACAACACGAAACATTCTAGCTAGATTAAAAAAAATGCAGAGGTAAAAAGCAAAAGCAGAATATAGTAGAAAAAAAATGGGACATTATTAAAACATTTTGTGTGATGGGCCTTTGTCATACAATATGTGACATAAAATCTAAAAATCATTAAAGAATGGCTTGCAAATTAAATAATAGAGATGCATACAATGTGCCTGACATCTATTAGGAACTCTATTATATTATAGTAGATAAATGGGTCTAGATTCTAGATTGACTCAGTCTGAAAAGTGAAAAGAGGTCATAGGCCTAAAATATATTATATTTAAATACCTCTTAAAAATGAAAGTTGAGTTGCTGCATGCCACAACGTCTGTGTGGGAGCTTGTGCATATGCATGTAGATAATGTATTGAGTTTGTGTGTATATAAACGTACAGATATATGTATACAGTATTTTAGTTTAACCAGTATTCATCACTCTTCAGCTCCTAAGCCAGTCACACTTACTCATGAATTCAATACATATTTATGGGAAAGTCTCTGTGTGGAAGACACTGTTTTAGGGGCTTAAATATACAGCACTAAACAAAATCCCCTGTTCTTATGGTCCTTTTATTTTGACAATAATACATTATTTTCACTGAGAGGTACTCTGACTGCATAAATAGGTGGGCCTTGCTTCCTTTAACTTCCCTCCCTAGCGTTCCTGAAACTAACTAAAAATAGTTGCATTTATGATCCTGAGTCGTGCAAGCATTTTTGTTCCACACCAGTGAATCTCCACTGGTACCCACTGCTCACCACTGTCGTTGCCACCACGACCTGCCCATGTGCCAGGGGCTGCCTTCTGATGCTCTCAAAGAGTTACCTTGAGGTCACTAACTTTTATTTTGGATTCCTCTAAAAGATCCATTAAAAATATGGAAATATGGATGCAGGGAGTTTATTTGGGAACTGATCACAGAAAGCATAATAAGAAAGTGGAGAAGTGAGACAGGCAAGGACGACAAAGGGTACCAGAAAGAACCACATGAGCATAAGACGTGTGCGTGAGTATGAGGTACAGCTTATGCTGTGATGAGTGGGCCACACCCCTGACAACCCCCTGAAAATCTGAAATTAACTTCAGAATTACCCCAATGAGGACAAGGAAACATGCTGTAGGAGAAAATTTATGACCTCGGGCAGGGAGATGCAGTCTTCCTGCAGGGAGCCATCCATGTTGACAGAGACATTTGGGGTGGGCCCTGGGAAACTGGTGGAGCACCCACAGGACAGAGCAGCTGCAGAGGCTTGTCTGCAGGCTGCACCACCCTGTGACCACGCTGAAAGGGGCTGGCACCTTCTTCCCAATTCTGTATCCTATGCTATTTCTTAGGTGCCACAGCAGTACAGCCTGGTCCTTGTGCCCCAGACAGCCTCAGGTAGACATAGGAACTGGCACCATGCATTTTTCTTCATCATGGTCTTTTTCCATCCCACTAATGAGAAAATTAATATTTTCAGCCAGTCAAGCAAAAAAAAAAAAAAATCCTTATTTAATTATATTTCCTGTGGTTCCACCGTTGTGTTTGATGACTCAATCTAGATGACATGCTTGCATACCAGTTTAGGTTTGGAATGGGGCCCTAATGTGGATGTGTGTGCATGTGTGTATACACTCTGTGCAAAATGCAAAAAAAAAAAAAAATACACATACACACACACACACACATATATATGAGGTGAATAAAATCCTATTTAATTTTATCATTAAAGACTGAAAGAACATAAGACTATAATCCAGAACAGATGCCATTTTTCCAAAGTTAATGCACTGTAAACAATTTCTTTCTTGGGAGAATTTCTGACACAGAGAAGAGTTTTAAAACAAGAACCTTAATAGTTGGCTGCTGTATAATAATTTGACTTGAGGACCTCATTTAATTTATGATCTTTGGTGAAATTTTTGAATTTATGCTCTTTCTGAAGGATGCGGCATGAATCGGTTTTTGCAATTTTAAGTATAATTTTTCCTGAACACTTACTGTATCTGACACTAGCTCTCAATTCAGAATGAAAAATAATCCCTCAGACGAGGAGAACTTTTGTCCAAAACACCAGGCTTGCCAATTGCTCAGCAAGCCATCAAAGAATATCAAAGATCTAGAGGGCTCAAGACTTCCTTCCAGGAAGATTCCAGGAGTGCAAAAGGGGAAAAGAAAAACATTGTGCTAAATATTAGCACAATGTCCCAGAGAGAGGAAGACTGAGGAGTTTGCAGGTGGGTGGGATTCCAGTCCGTGGATTTGGCCTCTGTGCCTCACTCTGTCCTGTGGTCTCAAAGAGGGAATGCATTTCTTGTTCTCTGAGAAAAGAAACTTCAAAAGGAGAAGCTGAACATACTCCACAAAAAAATGAATATACAGCCACTCAGTATTACTGGAGCATCTCATTTGTCTGTCTCTCTTTTGGAAGCAATTAACCCAACAGATAGTCAGAATTTCTATCTGAGGTAGAGCATGCTGTTAAAGTGACATCTCTGTGACCCTGAATTCTGAATTTGTTTCAGAAGCAAGGATGCCAACTGAATGTCATTCTCAGAGAGAGAAATTTGGAGTAAAAAAAGTGACGGAGCAAGGCCACTAAATTAGACCAATTTGAAAGCTTTGGAGGTGGATGAGGTGAGAATAAGTTTTATTTTGAAAAGTGTAAGCCATTATCCAAATCAAAAATACAATATTATAATCCACTGTTATACAGTCAGAGTTTATAGGTCAGGTAATGGATTCAATTAAAGACTGTCTGAAAACTCCTACAACTCTCTCAAGTTAATTTCCCAAAAGGTCAGCTTCACATCATTTTGGTATGTAACCGTAAGTTATATTTTGGCTTTTATTGCGCATTCTAATTGTTTCTGTGATTGTCAATCTGATTGCATCAGATACCGGGATGTTCCCTAGCTGTCCAACCCCATCTCCAATCACTATACCCTTGGCTCACCGTCCTACAAATGAGTTGCTTTGTATAGATTCCTTGAATAAAGAAATTTTCCCATCTTTGTATGTGATATTTCTTCTAAGCAGAATACTGTTTTCTCTGTGTCAAATAGTTAGCTTTTCATACCTTATCTCAACTCAAATTTTATCACCTTGTTGAAGAGGGCTTGTCTAATCAATCAATAACATACCTCAGCCAACTATCTGATGTTTCAGCACTCAAGTTTGCTTCTTCTCCTGCACTCATCAGCATTTATAGACGTACATTTTTGTGTACCTGTTTATGATCAGTACCACCAACACATTGCATGTCCCATGAGAGCAGGGTTCGTGCTTAACTTGTTTTGAACCATAGAATCTAACTCAGTGCCCTGTGTATGGCAGATGCTCATATACTTTTTAAAATAATTCAGTGGCTAAATTTATTTAAATTTTTATATAATGTGTGTCCTTTAATTCCTTCTTCCCTCATCTCTGAGTTATAGCCACAGTGTCCTCAGCCCCTTCTATCCCTTACGTGTAGCTATGACTTCACAGATTCACGTTAGAGTACAGCCCTGCGTGTATCTTGTTATCAACTCAGTTCCTGCTAATAAAAGAAATATGAAAACAGGTGCCAGGAAGAAAACCTTGCCTTCTAAAATTCCATGGATTTTGACAGTGTCAAGATATAAGAACACAAGGCAAGAGGGGAATCATAGAGGAAAACTTTGGATCTATTAATATATATGATAGTGATCCAGAGAATTGGCTCCTTGGCTGACTTTGATATCATTCTGTGTCTTTTCTTCATTCATAATTCTCAGACTTGACCCTGTCCATGTTTCCTATTTGATTGTTGGATACTTCCAGTGACTTATATTTCTGGCTATGCTTCTCTGCTCATTCATAAGCTCATTGAACTCTAGACTTATTATTGATACTTATCTTTAAGAGGTGAATTATTCTAGATTTTCTCGCCTCAACTTCAAAATCTCCTTGCTGTTTGTGTTCCCATGTCCTTTAATTCTACCTTCCTAGATGCTCTTTACAAATTTTTTTTCCTCTGGATCCTGATGAAATTTGGTCACCTTTTATTCAATAATTTATGCATCAATTTAGAAATTGATTATATGCAAGTGCTGCTAGCTGTGTCAAAATAAATATGAATGGAAATTTTACTCCAAATTTTAAGAAGTATATAATATTCTAAGCCAGTATTTTAATGAAAGAAAGATGTAGATAGAATGATAGAATGATTCAGAGACATACAGATAGATACATAGATACATAGACAGACCTCGACAGAGATAATATGAGAGACACACAGATGCATATTTATATCAATACATGATGCAAAAAAGGAAGAAAATCCATGATATGTAAATGGTATTAACCAAGTATTAAAATATTTTATTGGGAAGGGAGGCATTTCTTACTCACAAAATAAGGTAAGACCACATGGAAAAATTAGCATTTCTTCTGGTTCTTTCAAGATAATTCCTTAATCCAGTCTATGTGTGAATAAGACATTACAGATTGAGGAAGCTACGAAGTCAGCCCTAAATGCAAAATGTACAGAATATGAAATATATGAGTTCCTTGTTTACAGCATGCTGTCCTGAATGAAGGAAAATAATGGAAATATGGTATAAGAGAAGACAGTGATTGTGAAGATAGAACTGGTGGATCTTGGCAACTAGAGGGTAAAAAGACAAAATTTTCAATTACAGATGACTGAGATGAAGATAATCCCATTGTTAGAGATTGGCAAATCAGAGGAAAGCTGGTCTTCAGCATAGAGGGCAAGTTTGATTCTATTCTACTGAATTTGAGTCTGCTTATGTGTTTCAGAAGTAACATCCTGTCACCATCAGTAGAGAGTTTACAATTGTGGATGCAAAGATACAAGAGCATGACGTAGAGGGCAGGGACATAGGGGAACAAAGACAGAGATTCGTCAAAGAAAAGATTGACAAGAGAGAAAAAAATCAACAAGAACACTAAAAGATGTAGGAAGGCCAAGAGAGATGAGGACCAAGACAGAATGTTTGAATGAACTTTGAATGAAGGTCACTGATAATTCTTGAGGCAGTCATTTCAATAGAATGATGATGGTAAAAACTGCAAATTTGGTAGGTGGTTGGAAAGAGCGCGGATGATAATAAAATGGAGACAGGAGTGTTAAATACTTACTTGACATGTGTGCTAAGAGGTAAGAAGCAAATAGGATGAACAAAGTTTACTAAGGGTATTAAAAGGATCTTTTTCACTGTCCTGGCCTTATATGTTCACATAGATATGAAAATGACATAGGCTTTCTATAATCTTTAGAAGTATCTAATACTGTTCTAAGGATCAAATAAATATAATGCATATTAATGGATTACTTGATATTAGTGTTAGCCCAATTCAATTGAGTATATATGAATGTATTTATCAAATTAGGTTAAAATGTATTGGGACAACCTCAGAAAGATTTTCCTCAAGAGATTTCTGAGTAAAGAATATGGTTCACATAATCACTCTGTTACTTCATATAACAGTTTGTAGGGAAAAGCTTGCTGTCTCAGTTTCTTAGGGAAAAGACTATTCAAGGTGTGGTGTCAGAGCAAGGATTAAATGTATTAATACATCTTAAAAGTATTTTGTAAGTGGCAGAATACTGTAACAATTACTACTAATAAAATACTAGTGAGACAATATGTCTAGATGTGACATTTTCTTCTCAGAAGTAATTTTTGAACTCCAAATATTTCCCAGTTGTATTTAATCAGTATTTATAGACCACCCCAAATCATGCTAGATGCAATGTAGGACACAGAGGTCAACCTATCCTCCACCCAGTGTATTTACAATCTGCCATGGTGCTAGCCAAGTTTTGTAATTTTATGCTCAATTAACATCTGGTTAGAACTTGTTCAGCTAACAAAGTGCTTGCTTCTGAAGATAAATCATGGGACTCTTTCACTGCAGCTTGGAGTCTTTCTGGTTTGGAATGCTTCCTGAGCATAAAGACATTCTTTTCCATCTTAGTTTGCATCATCCAACTGGGTTCCTGCTGCGAAGTGTCGTTATGATGGCAGCTCCCACTGAGAGGAACACCAGTCCCACTCCCTGAATGGAGTGATTGAAGCAGACAGACATTTCCGAACACTGCTTTTAAATGTGCTTTTTACAAAATCCATGAGTGTATTTTCATGTAATTAATATTTGCTTAACCACAATGATTTTTTTATGAAATCCATCTTTAAAGATTATTTGCTTTCAAGTACAAAAAAAAAAAAAAAAAAACCTCAAAAAAAAAACCGATCATAATTTTCTCTGGTTACACTGTTGCATAGCTCATTAAAGTGAAAATAGAAAAGTAAGACAAGCAAACTGATTATTTTGCATTCTATAATTAAAAACAATTGACAGCTCTAAATACCTTTTAATTAGATTATGATGGCACCAAAGAAATCAACTTTCTGCTGTTTTTAAATATTAAACAGATGGAATTGGTATAAGACCTCTGACGCTTTGTTTCAAACACTGCACACTTGTTATCCTCTCCTGGATCATGACAAATTTAGGTAAAGTTTACATTCAGATGTAAAAAAGAGTTTTTAAGGTCCAATAAATTTCCTTTGATCATAACAATGCCCAAAATTATGTTTTCAAAGCATAGAGTAAGGGAGCAAAGAGGTTACCAAAATGTGAAGTATATCAATGTACATTTGATTGATAATTCTGTTACCTTTGCATTATAGAAAAGGCGATGCTGCTAATTTGAGGACACATTTCTTTTTGGAACTATTTTTCTTTCTTTACTAGGGAACATTTGTTCTCTCTGGTTCATTTTGTTCATGGAAACATCATGGGATTCACCACTGAGGCATGTTTTCCCTTTGGTATGAGCTGTTGTAGGTGATCTCTTGTTTTTTGTGAAAATATGTAACCTATGATGATAGTCTTTTTTTATATATATTACTATAGGGATTTCTTCCATAAAGTGATCTTCTTATCATAATGAATGTTTTGCTCTTTTTGTTTGATGGTCCATAACTTCTGCATTTTTTATTTATCACATTTTCGACTATGCCTCGAAAACTAGAACAGTGTCAAGAAATGGGCAATCATATCAGAGGTTTGGGATATATTCCTCCTTCTTTTCCTCTCATATTGCTTTATAACTCAACAGAATTTTCAGTGCTAATAAATGCAACTTTTAGAAAAAGAATTAATAAAAATAGCCTTAAAACATTTGTACTTAAGAAAGCAAGATTATGGTTTTCTTATTTCCCTGTTTTCTGCTTTCTGGTAAATTGCCTCAGGTTAGTTCTAGAAGAGGCAAGTATTGCCAACCAAATTGTGTTATTTGTTCCCAAATATATGTATTTTCCCCTCTATCTATTGCTTGTCTCCATATGGAGTGCAATAAAATGGAGCTGAGAGAAGATGGTAAAAATAAGACTGGGTGTTATGATGCCCAGATGGGAAGGGGCAGGGACCTGGTCTAGTTTGCAAGTACACTTGTCTTCACTTGTCACCATGTTCAGCACTTGCATGTGGCACAAATGAAGACAGGGTCATCTCGATTCACTGTTAATTAAATGTTTTGGCTGGAAACCATATCTCCATATGGTAGAATGCACCAGTTTGAAGTAAGTGCTTCAAATTTGGTCACAAAAAAACAGCTGCCCACAAACATATGTCCTGCCTCACAAGCAGTCTCAAAGAATTTCAACTTAATGCAGAAGATCTTGGGCTTTCCTTAAGCTCATAGATACTACACATCTGTTCAAGCTACAGCAGATATAGAACTCAGAAGAATGATGGAAAAGTGAGAATGTATCCAGTACAGGTTGTGGAGTCTATGTGGTTCAAATTCAGAAATATGCATGTGAGGCCACAGCAATGCATTTGGGAGCCCTTGATTGTAAATATTTATCTCATGAGCCAGAATTCTCTAACTTTAAGTTTCAGGTACTATAGTCAAAACCATGCATGAAAACAGTGGCTATCAAGAGATATTACTTAGAGATGTAAAACATTTATTAAAAATTCCAGAGGACAATGCATGAATAGCAAAGCACATTGATTTTCCATAACTTTTTTTGTGAGGAAGGGATAAAGGCTGATCCCTTTTAATGGATCATTAAAACATCTAAGATTAATTGAAAACAATTACTTTGCACTCTTTTACAGTTTAGTTGGATATGGTAAATTCTGGGCATATGGACTTTTCTTCCCTCTCCCTCTACCTAACCCAGTTCAACAAGGTCACCTGGCAGAAACTTTACTAACAACCAAGATGGGCCTTAATAGACCTCTGGTGCTTACACACAGGGAGATTTCACCTTTGAACACTGTCTTCTGTTGGATTTCACTTTAACCCTCCTGTATGGAAAGGGCCATCTTAAACTACTCCTTAGCACTGCTAGAGCAATTCTCTGTTGAGATTGCCTAGTATGGACATCTAGCTATTTTTCTATACCTATGTGTATTTTCCACAATTGCTTTTAAACTCTTATCTCTCATATTCACAATTTTAGAATCTATTAAGTGTCTAATCGCCTATGCTTTTCCATCTTGTTATAAAGGATAGTATTTGTTTACCAATGGGGCAACACTTTTATTTGATGATAAAGTTGAACAGTGAAAGAACTATCTTCCTTTTGCAAATTTCCTAGTAGCCATTTCGTAAAACGCATCTGATTTGGTACATTTTCCGAAATGGAGAGTTATCTTTCTGCCAAAGACTCCATTCATGACATCTCTTTCTTAGAAACAAACGAAAGGAGAGACTTGAAAACATTTTGAAAGCCAGTAAAACATAAGTACAACAAATAATACTTTAATCCCTTTGAAGGAAATTTGTGCTAAAATTACCAAGGGATGATATGTTCTAAGAATACACATGGTATAAAACAACCAGCTTTAGAACGATTTGAACAGCTAGCCTACGGGTATTTAGGCAGATACATAGGCATTATATTTTTGACATTTAGTTATCCCCATTTGCAAGTGAGAAGTCATAGTAACTAGCATATAGTTAGCTTCGCATTATAAACATTTTTTGAAACATTTCAAAGAATTTCAATAAAACACAGAACACAGACTATGTCCATAGCTTATTTAAGCTTTTTCTTATAAACTTTTATTATGTTGCAAATAGTAACTAAAGCTTTATCAATTATCTGGTCCTATCATCTCATTATTTGAAATATTTAATTAAAGAATATTTCTATGTCAAAGATTGATTATAGGAATTTTAATCAGAGGTTAAGCTATTAAAGTGGTTAGGCTGATTCATCTACTAGCATGGTTATCAATAAAACATGTTAGCAATTAATTTTATCAGAGAATTGATGATTACGGAATGCATGTAAATCAAATATATACTCAGTAAGTAATTTTGCAGTTTAACTTAAATATGATTGAACAATAACATTGCCAACATTAACAGGCTTGGGCAGAAATAGGTTTTCAAAGCTACCCTAAAACATAGGAATCTAATTTCTGATATGTTTCTAATTTATTATTTAAATTGAATTTTCCATCCATGAGCTAATTCACCTATAGCTTATTTTGGAACATTTTGTTTAGTGCAACCTTCTAAAAAGGAATGTTTACCATGCTTTCCTCTTCTTTTCGTTGCCAGAGATGAATATTAAAAAATTTCAGAATATGAAATGTTATATAATTTGATGGGAACATTGAGCCAGATTCAAAAATGGAATATAACAGACAGATTTCTCATCTATATAATTTTACAAAAGCACTTTCATTGTTTATTCACAACATAACACAATTTATTTTTTAGAATCATTCATATGAAGATATCCCCAAATAATTCACAGTTGATTATAGTCAAGCCTATTTATCTACTCTTAAATTTTAACAAATGTATTTTACTCAATTTCCCTTGAGGGCATTTTTCTCCTTAACATGAATATAGTGCTTTTGACAGCTTCTGGATTGATGGCTTTGTTGAATGAAAGCCCCTGTTTATCCACAGATGAGCTACGATATGGGGTGCAGCAATGCTTAATTACCAAATGTCTACACTTGAGAAAGTATATTTGCTTTTCCACACATATTATTGGGCAAATCCAGTCGTAGCCACTAGGAATTACATAGTTGTATAGAAAAAACTGACTTATTATAATATTGAACTTCCTAGTCACTCTAGCAGTTCCCTAGGTCAGAAGCCAAGGGCAGAACATTGGAAACAGGAGCCCGGGGTTGGTTTACACCTTTTCCATGGTAGCTAAATTTCTCACACAACTGTCTTGGGCTCCTTGACAATATTAACCGAGGGCTAAAACTCAAGCACTTCAACAAGCAATATTTTACATATGGTCAATCTAGCATTTTCTTAAGTAAGTAAAAGTTTTCCAGAAAAGTTACTGAAATTAAGAATGAACCCCCCTCCCCTAAATGCAATTTCTATTTGTTTTATAACGTTGGACCAATAAAAAACAATGTATTTGTTGTCAACAAGGATCCTAATTGAGTTGTTCATAAGGCAAACGAAGTAATATCCGTTAGAATCAAATATTTACTAAGGACATTGAAAGACTCATGGAACGAATGGGTGCTCAGTCCTAACTTTTAATTTCAAATAACTCAACCCTTATGTTTTAAGGTCCTAGTATAGACAGTGCACTGTGTTTTGTGACATAATCTCCCTGCATTTAGGGAGTAATGGATTAAGATAAGTAAGCAAAAATACAAGTTAGATTGCAAGGCAAGATAAGTCAATGAAAGGTACAATGCATCTATGTATCTATCTATGTATGAGATTATCTCTGCATATATCTATTTGCAGTTGCATAGAATGGAAAGTTCCTAATAAGAGAATTTGGGGCAGGCTATCAGGATGAAGTTACATTCGTGATCTGTCTTCAAAAAGAGCTGAATTCCAACAATTATTTCTACGTGGTAGTAAACAAGCATTTTGAGAGAGTCATTCGATACTATTCATTAAGATATGTGTGATTTTGTTTCTGTGCCTGAAATAGATCTATGTGAACAGACTATTTCAACAGAACATTGAATTATAAACTACCGGCACCTCTGCAATGATGACAATATTCATTACTTTTGATTACCTTTGCCAAAACTCATTGAGTGGTACATATAAGACTTGCATATTGTATTGTACATTAATTTCAACTGAAAAGATAAAAAAGAAAGGTAACCAAATATTGATATCTAAATCATACTTATAATTCTAGCAGCTTAAGGGGCTGAGGTGGGAGGATTAGAAGGATCACTTCAAGCCAGGAGTTTGACACCAGCCTGGGCAACACAGAGAGACATTGTCTCTAAAAAATGAAAAGAATTAGCAGAACATAGTGGCATGTGCCTTTAGTCCCAACTACTCAGGAAGCTGAGGTGGGAGAATTCCTTGGGCCCAGGAGTTTGGGGCTGCAGTGAGCTATGATCCTGCCACCACACTCCAGTCTGGGTGACAGAGCAAGAATCTCTCTCTAAAGAAAAAAATAAAAACAAACAAAAAAACAAATATTAAACTCTAGTTAATTGTATGCATGGTGAAGTATTTAGGAGAAAGAAGTATACCAATGTCTGAAAGTTACTCTGTAATGCATAAAAAGATAAGATGGATGGCTAAGACAGAGAGATGTCTGATCAGGCATGTATACTACAATGTTAACTGTAGAATCCAGGTGATGGCTATATGTGTATTTGCCATAAAATTGTTTTTCAACTTTTCTCTATGTTTAATATTTTTCATAATAAAATGTTGCAAGTGAGATACCTTTAAAATATTTTGCACCTGCTATCCCAGCAGGTTGGTCTAGCTAGGGTCTACAAAACAGTATTTTTTTTTTTAAGAGATCTTAATTGTATCATACATAAAGTCAAGTTTTGGAACCATGGTCCCAAGACATATTTTAATTTTAAAAATTCTTAATCATTTTTAATCTCAATGCCAAATTTTATTATTGACAATTTGATAGTTCTTGTAAATGTTTTAGTATTCTGTCAATACCAAAACAGAATAAACACTCATTAGTTCTTTGTTCTTGCGCTCAGTGAACTCTATGTATGATAATATTTATATCTTCATACATTAGTAGGCTTTCCTAAGTAACTGCTTTTACTACATGAGATACCCTCAAAATGCTTCCCCAAAGAGTATTTTAAGATGTGAGAAAATAGAAAGATATGCTTTTTTTGTTTTTGATTTTCATGAGGAACGAAGCAAAAACCTTATTGAAAAGATTATTTTAAAAGTAGATTTGTTAGACAAAACTTGTGTTTCTCAGCAATTCACTTTGGCAAGACTTTTTTTTTTTTTTAATTTAACAAAATCTTTTGGAGCAAAAACTGGCCGCCTCTAACCCATGACTCTCAATCTTAGAGGTCCAGATTCAAATAAAAGTAATCAAAAATCAATATAGGAGAATCACAAAACATTACAGAGAACAGACAAAAGATAATCTTCTAATCGTGATGGCCAAACCTGGAGCACAATTGGAACAGGGAGATTTTTGGCGAGGTTGGAGTGACGTTAAGAAGACTGGGCTCTGAGCTCCTTGTGCCCCAGTCCTGTAGCAGCATTGACTAGAGTGGACATTCAGCGCTCCCCTGCTCTCTGCAGTGGTACCTTCTGAACAAGCACCAGTCATAGAGCAGGGTGGCAAAATCTCTGTGAATACTGCATACCTTCCTCTTGGGAACTCTCAGGGGTGACTTTGCATGGAAACCAGGGATTTTTAAGCATATGTGAATGTTCAATTTATTGTCAAAGGGTGAAATGTTTACCTTTTTATTGTTATTATTATAACTCTGGTGCAGAGATTGATTTTTCTCTTTGTGTATACCAAGATACCATTATCAGTCTAAACAAATCTATCTTTATAAAAAAGATTATTTTATTATTCCAATTAATTCCTTGTATCTTTCCTATTCCTTTTATTTTTCACCTCCCTGCCTCATCTTGTTTATAACTCTTCAATATACTTTTTAGAGTTGCATATACATATAGCTTTGAAAAAATATAGTGTTTTTGTGTATTAATTGATCATATTTTGTTTTAGATCTTATTGTGTTATTTTTCTTACCCGTTTTTGCTATACGTAACACGATAACCTTTGATCTTCACATAGTATTACATCTTAGGCGGCTTCCCTAGAGGTAAACAATCAGGCTATTTTCAAGTTCTAGAAACCAGGTCCCTTTAATGTACCTGTTTGAGAGACTCCCTTACATTATTCTAATATTTTATTGGAATTTCACTAAATGTATGGATTACTTTGGAGAGAATTGACATTTTTCCAATGTTAAGTTTCTCATCCATGAACAAGGGCCGTTAATCAATTTAATTTTATTTTCATTTTATGTCCTTTACTAGAGATTAAAACATCTTAAAACATCTACAATGTTTTAGAATTTTTTCCTAAGTTTATACCTGGGTGATATATAGTTTATATAATTTCCATGAATGTATTGATTGTTATTAAGTATCCTTTCAAGGACTGCTTTAACTGCTCTGTTATAGAAGATGATGAGTTTTCTTTAATGCAAGAGATATTTAATATACGTTTTAGTTTCTATATACATAGATTTTTGTAGTTATATTTTTGCTTTTACTTTCTAACCTCATAGCATTATAGGAAAAGAACAAAGTCTCTATAACATTGAATCTTTGGAAGTTTTTATACTTTTTCTAAGAATTATTCTATTAATGACTTTGAGAAGATATCATGTGCTAGAAAATAATGTGTATTTTCTCTGAAGTATAAGAAAATTCTCTCTGTCTGAGATTGTATAGTCAGGTAACTATGAAATATGATTGTCACTATAAACTTTTCTACTGATGCCTTATAAATTTGTTGCTAATTTTTTCTGCTTTCATCTCTTTTTTGTCAATGTAAAATTCTAATATTGTTTTGAGTTTATTATCCCCAACATATCTTTTCCCATCCTTTATTTTCAATCTTTGTTTATCACTTTGATTTAAATTTTTCTTTTGTAGACAACTTATTCCTGAACTTTGTTTTTATCTAATCTGAGAGGCTTCTTATTGATGAGTTAAATTAATATAAGTTCATTGCCATTATTTGATGTTAGAGCTTATTTCTACTATCTAATATAATGCATCATACTTAGTATGATTTTTCTATTTCTTATTTCTTACTTTCTATTTGCTTGTACTGAATGCTATTTTGCTGGTCTGACAACTATGTCCCATTTATATTCTATTAGTAATTACATCTCTCATAGTAAGACTCGTGGATTTTCCCTTTTTAATTTCTAAAACTTATTAAAGTATGTGCCTTTCTTTCAAACCTGAGAATGATTTGGTTTGTTTTCAGCTCATTCTGATCTTACTTCTTTTGGAGTTTTAGTTCTAAACTTTTGTGGATATGCTATTTTAAGTCATTGCTTATTTATAGAATCATACATTTACTAATTTGTTATCTAAACTATACTTACTATAAATAAGTAACCTCAAAGATTTATGTCAACTTTTGTGGGTGCAGTTCTTCCAAAAGTGCTTTAAAGTGGAGAGTTGTTCTTTATTTCAATAATTTTATTACTCATGCTTATATGAGTATAACATTGATGACATACTTATTTCACTTTTCTTTTAAATGATTGTATAACTGGGAATATAATTGTAGGTTTAATGTTCTTTTTTATTTATTGCTAGCAGTTTGCAAATATTATTCCATGCATTTTTCCATCTACTATGCTCTTTTTGTATGCAAAATGCTTTTGCTCCCTAGATACCGGCTTTTCTACTTATATTTGATGTTTTTTAATTTTGCTGAACCATATTTATCTCTGTATTTCTGTGTGTGTGTGTATTTTAACCTATCCTGTTTGCACTTTATAAACTCTTTCAACTGGAAACCTAAAATTTCTTCAATTCTATTTTTTTCTTTCTCTTTTTTTTTGAAACAGAGTCTCACTCTGTTGCCGGGACTATAGTGCCATGGCGTCAGCTTAGCTCACAGCAACCTCAAACTCCTGGGCTCAAGCGATCCTCCTGTCTCAGCCTCCCAAGTAGCTGGGACTACAGGCATGCACCTCCGTGCCTGGCTAATTTTTTCTGTGTATGTTTTTAGTTGTCCATATAATTTCTTGTCTATTTTTAGTAGAGACGGGGTCTCACTCATGCTCAGGTTGGTCTGGAACTCCTGAGCTCAAAGAATCCACTCGCCTCGGCCTCCCAGAGTGCTAGGATTACAGGCATGAGCCACCGCGCCCGGCCAACTTTCTTCAATTCTAAAATATTCTCTGCTATTATTTTTCAAATATCTTTGCCTTTTAAAATTTTATTCTCTTCTCTTACTCCTTCTAGCAAGTCCTTTATATAGGTATAAAAACAGCTACTTCATTCCTATTTATCTTTTTTTTTTTTTCAATCATTACTTTCACCGTTTTATACTGAATGTGTTTGGAAGAATTTTTTTTGCCATGATTTATCACTTAGTGCATTTTCTAGCTGGAAACATTTTTCTATTTAGTATCTCCACTGACTGTTTTATTTCAATAATTATATACATTTTTCATATTCAGTAGTTCCACTTGGTTCTCTTTTTAATATCATTACTTTTTGTTTTGTTTTATATTTTCAATACCATCTCTTATCTATGTAGAGGTAATCATTATGCTTAAGTTACATTATTAGTTTGTCTGGCCCATTAATTCTATTCTCTCTGATGTAGATTCTCTAGTATGTTGTTTTTCTTTCATAATGCTTGAGTCTCATAGATGTTTCCTTGTATAAATATACACACAGAGAGACTCACATACCCTTGGGATTTTTAGTTATCATTAGTTATTTTTATTATTCATTTGTTATCAATTATCATCAGTTAGGATTACTGTGGCAGGGGATGTGAATTTGGGGCCAGGCAAAAGCCCAGGATCCTCACATGTTCTTGCAGATGAGTTTAGGGAGCAAGCTCGGGGCACGTCTCAGGAAGTGTAGTTTATGATGTTACAATCTTGGCTGCTTGCTCCATCCTGTTAATTTTCCCCACCACCCTTGCCCTATTACCTATTTGTCTCCAGGAGATACCTTCTGCCAGGAAATGGAGTTTATGAAATGGAATTTAAGGAGGTATCTGGAGCACCAACACCCACTTTTAGTTGTATATATATGTTTTTTATCTCAGCTAGTCTTCAGCCAACTCCTGAAGTTAACCTTTTGTTTTCAGCTGATTCTGATGGGCTTTGCTGTTTCTTGCCTTCTGCATGAACAGGATAGGCAAGGATTACCTCAGGGTCAACTAGAGAAGAGAAAAAGGCACAGTTAGAACAATTTCTCTCAGGAAGTCCCTGCTTATGGTGTCTTGCTGTCTTTGTTTTTTGGTTGGTCATACTCTCCAACCTAGAGACCCAGCCGTCTGTGTCTCTGTGGATGTTTCTACTAGACTTTGTACTTAGTTCTCTAAATCAACCCCCCTTTTACCTTTGTTTATAACCAGTCTTGACCCAAAAATTCTATTTGGCATTCAGAGATTCATAAGTTGTTTGTTTGTTTGTTTGTTTGTTTGTTTTTTGCATACTTCTCATCATTACTTCTCCTGGTGTGTCATTTATTTCTTTGTTTATACAAATAGACACTGAAAGCCAAGATTATATTGAGTCTGGTTAAGACAAGATTTTTAAAAATAATTGATATTTTAAAGACCATTCATAATTAAACTTTTGCTTGCCATGTCCATAAAAGTACTTACAAGAAGCAAAATTTAACTCAGTTGGCTAAAATGAGAATTGTTCATTGGAAATACTGAAAGGGTGCAGCTGGGATTTGAATAGGTCCCTAGAAGAAGACATAGTGGGAAGCCATCACCACTCCTAGGGTCAAAGAGATCTGGGAGGAGAGAAGCTACTGGAGCCCAGTAAGAATTGGGGGCATGGAGGAGGGACCATCTGGGAGAAGCTAGCACGGCTCCTACCAAAGCATCTGCATGGAATTAGGAAGGGAGTGAGAAAGTAATGCACCTCTATTCTTTCCTTCCCCCCTCCTATCTCCTGCCAATGACAGCCCTTGATTGAACCCAAATACCAGCCAAGAGAGTAAGGAAGTATGGAAAAGCAGTCCAAAGGGGCAGCTTTCTGGGGTCCAGGACAGGTCAGAGAAGGTTGACTAAGAGACCTGGGAAGAGAGTAAATTTAATATTGCCAGCATTCTAGCCATTCTGAGCTTACCTTCTATTGTACCATCATTGCTTTGCACCCTTTAGGATTTCATACTGCTAGATGGGAGGATTCTAGTAACTTTGTCATGGATGCTCTCTCCTTTGTCTCCTCAGAATATTTCCGTTTGTCCTACAATGCTCCACTCTAAAAGCCGTAGCTATGTGACAATCTTCTTGTCCCATTCCTCTGAGTTTGGTGGGCTGTCCACTGTTCATACATAGTACTTATTTACTTTTATCACAACAATTTTCACATTTTGCCTTAATTAATTGTTGATTTTTCATTCTTCCTCTCATATCCCCCAAAACAGAGATGGTCTTTGTAATCTTTGTGTCCCCTGAAACTCCCATTATTACTGGCAGATGATAACCGCCCAGAAAAATTTTTCACAAATGAACAACATGGAGAATGAGTGTGTTTGAGAGTATTTGCTCCATGAGAAACGGACGAGGTGGGTAAATAGACCATGAGCGAACAAGGAAAATAGGAAATTGAGGAATTTAAAAATAAATGATGGTATAAGTGAGGACAATATAGAAGACAAAGTCAAAAATAAAACTGAATTGGGCTAACTTAAGTGGAAAGAGAAAAATCAACGAAATAAAACAAAAAAACAAAAAGCTAAAATATACATTTTAAACAGTATGCAATTCAAATAAAGAGTTTTCAAATATTCTTTGCAATTGGTAAGGAGAAAACATTAATTTGAAATGGCTTTTTTTAAGGTGATGACAAAAGGATTTTTTAATTTACATCTTGGTTCTTCAATTTCAGCAAATTTTGATCATTACATTTTCTAAATTGAGGGAAAAGTGAGGTTTGTACCATTTCAAAAATTTGTACCCTTATTTTGTCTTAGCAGCCAAACAAAGTTTACATTTAAACCTGATATTTGTTTACAGTTAATAAGGAGGAAAGAACATATGTTGTTGTTTAAGGGCTCTTGTGAATAATTTTCCCTTATAATCTAAAAATGTGACTGATATTTAAAGACTGACCCACTCATCTAAAGTTTAGATAATTCAAGGCAGATTTTAGAAGTGTTTCTTCACACTCAAGACTATTAAATATGAAAGAACATATGTCCATCCAAAATTCATAGTACTCATTTTGCTAAAATTTATTTATATAGTGCAGCCAAGACACTTTGCTGATTTGATAATAGTTTATTTAAATAGCCACTGGTTTCTACATATTTCTACACACAAAGGAGAGAAAGAAAGAAAGAAAGGGAGAAAACAAGGAAGAAAGAAGAGAAAGAGTTTTAATAGGTTTTGTTATTATTTGGGTATGATAAGGTCAGTGGATCAAAAGATGACTGCCATGGAAAAGATTGTTATAGGTACAGATCCCAGGAGGAGGGGTCGTGTCACACCATAGGGGGCCACTTAGGCCAGCACACAGAGGAGGCAGACAGAGAGGGAACATCTGGACACAAGAGCTTTTACTGTGGCTTCCCCAGGAAGGAGCAGGGGAAGCAAGGTAAGCAGGCTTACGATTGGCTAGGTTGAGTAATTTCTGCAGGGTCAGGGTCACAGGAGCTCTCCTTGTCTGGTACCTGGCTGTGGGATGATAAGGGAAATTGGATAGCGACTCAGAGTGTAAGGGCCCAATAAAGGACATCTTTTGGCGTGTAGGCTATGGATTGATTGGTTTGCATATCAAAGTCATACTCACGAGTGTGTTGTGTACTGTCTCTAGGAACTGGCTAATCTTGGAGTGAGCTGACTTCCTCCAGAATCAGCAAGGCCTCAGATATCAAAAAATCAGAATACAGAAAACGAAAGACATAGTGAAGGAAGGAGGGAAGGAAGGAAGGAGGGAAGGAAGGAAGGAAGGAAGGAAGGAAGGAAGGAAGGAAGGAAGGAAGGAAAAAAGGAAGGCAAGCAGCACAAAGGAAGGAAGAAGTAATTTTTATTCCAAATTAAAAAAGTACATAGGATAGGAACATCAGTAAATTAATATCTAGATTGAAGAAAGGATGTGGCATTATTTTCACATTGTCCCTACCTATATATAACAGTATTGTGTGGTATTAAGAGCTCTGACTTTGGATTCTAAAGGAACTGGGTGAAAATTCTGGAATTTAATACTAGCTGTGAGATTTTTCTATGAACCTTACATCCTATAAAATGGAGATGAAAGTACCTTCTTTAAAAGATTGTTGTGAGATTTAAATGTGATGATGTGTATATAGTGTATTAAATAAATAGTAACTGCTCTTCTTTTAATTACTATTACCTAAATACTTCGTATTAATGCCCACCATCAATACAGATGATAAAATCATGTACTAGCTTTCAAAGTGAAGATACCTGATTACACAAGAAAGAAAAGAGTGACATATGTCTTACTATTACTTTTCACCAACAAATTTTTAATGTATCTTATTTATAAAGGAAGACCCCATCTCTACTAAAAATAGAAAAATTAACCTGGTGTGGTGGCATGTTCCTATAGTCCCTGCTACAGGGAAACTGAGGCAGGAGGATCACTTGAGTCCAGGAGTTTGAGGTTGCAGTGAACTATGATGATGCCACTAGAGCCTGGGTGACAGAGTGAGACTCTGTCTCAAAAATAAATGAATAAATAAAAATAAAAATAAATAATCTAGTATAGAATGTTTTGGCATGAATAACTTCAAATGCTGTTATATTTGTGATTTAAAGTATGTGATTCTGTGAGTCATGCATTCATAGAAATTGATTTGCAAAACTTCAATTAATGACCTTGATTATTTGTCTGTAAGAAGAGAGGGAAGGTTATGTGAGTGCAAGTAAATTAACCTTTTATTCCATACCCTACCAACTTCTTCCACACTGACAAGTAATCAAGATTGTTTGACAGAAACGGCAAGTTGCAAGTTGTTTAGCTTCTCAACTCTCCTGCCACTAAAATATGATGCCAGATAATTTGTTCCTGTTTAGTTCTGGCTTGATTACTTCCAGTTCCTTGAGATTTGAATTGATGAAGTTTTACTTTAGTTACATGGCAGTGTTAATAAATGCTGTCATGTTTATTAATGAGATGCCAAAATTGTATTGTTATATTTAGAGGACAGAGTCAAGTTCATGTACTTAAAGTAGTTGAATGTGATAAAAGGTTAATTAGACTTCATGACCTGTTTGGAATATGTCCTAGGTCTCAATACCAATATAACTTTCAATGGAAAATACCAAAACCTAGAATTAATTTATAACTGTATAATAGCCTGTCATTTAAATAGTAAATGATTCTAACAGCTCTTGAAGAAATTTTCTGGATTTAAAAACAAAAATTAAAAAAAAAAAAAGCAAAGCAAAACAAGAGTCAGTTGTGGTCAGCCATGACATGGTATTATTTCCCTTGATCCAGTGTAAGTTTATTACATGAATAGTCTACCCACACTATATTCCCAGAATTTCAAATAGTTTTCATTGAAAGAAGAATCCTTAATGAGAGGCTTCTACTAATTACTCAGATGTATAATATGGGTATTTTAAAAAATACGATGGAATCTGTGAATAGCAGAATATATGCTGCAGAAAATTTCTCATTCAACATTAATTTCTCATTTTTTTCTAGGATAAGAGAAGATTATCATAGAAGACCCGGCAAGAACACCATTCAATGACTAATAATAATTTTTATAGGCAAAAATAAAACTGTTAAAACAAGCTCCAGCCATATTGAAATTAAAAAATAAAAATTTTCTCATCTAATGAAAATTTTGCTCAGAAAATTAAGAATTATTATTTTTAATCTTTCAGGCAAACAGAATGCAAAAAAAGTCAATATCCAGGCAAACCAGGTGGGATTATTTAAACTTCTGTGACAATAAAGAGATTCAAAGGCCTTCTAGTTTTTAAAAAGTATTACATTACTTTTCTAAAAATCAGGTTTGGAAACAAAATGAAAACTAGAATGTCCAAAGGGAAAATTATATGTAGCTTACAGCAATAATTATATTCCAGTTTTTCTTACTTTACTGGGGTATAGAGAGATAGTTTTTTTAAAAAGGGTATATAAATTTTATTAAATGAAAGGCAATGTGAGTTTCTCGATACTACCATTCTGACTTAACAGTTGTATTTAGAAGAAATATGTAGTTAGCTTACTACAAAGTAACATCAGAAGAGTAAAAACTGTTATGAATAAGGGATTTCTCTCTCTGCTTTGTTATCTAATACTCTCCTTTGACTGAAATCTCTACAATAATAGTATGGATTGTTGAGTATAATATGAATTTCACCTTAAGTGAGTTTTGGTAGTTTCATTTTAAAAAAATGTGTCCATTTCATTTAGGTTGTTGAATTTATGGACTAAGAGTTGCTTACAGTATTCTCTTGTCCTTTAAATATCTGTAGGATCTGTAGTGATGTTTCTTTATTAATTTTTATTATTTAATTTTGTGTTTTCTCTTTTTTTCTTGGTTGGTCACTCCAACTAGAAATTTATCAACTCTATTGAACTTTTCAAAGAATCAGCTTTTAGATTGATTCATTTTCTTTTTCTCTCTTTTTTCTCTGCTCTAAATGTCATTGATTTCTGCTCTCATTTTTATTACCCTTTCTTCTATTTGCTTTTGATTTAATTTGTTCCTTGATTTTTAGTTTCTTAATGAGGAAGCTTAGATAATTCATGTGGAATCTGTTTTCTTTTCTGATATAAGCCTTTAATGCTATAAACTTAACTCCAAGCACCACTTTAGGCTACATCCTCAAATTTTTGATGTTGTCTTTTCATTTTCATTAAATTCAAAATATTTTATAACTGCTCTGTGACTTTTGAAACATGGATTATAGAGAAATATAGTGTTTATTTTCCAAGTTTGGAGAGTTTTCCCAATATTATATGTAATTGATTTTTAGTTTAATTCTATTAAGATCCAAAAATATACTTGTATGTAGCCACCCCACAGAGACAAGATAGGGTCTGTCCGAGTTATTGGGTTGGATATTGGGGCAGATGATGCCACACACACACCATAAGAATTTGAGAGAAATTTACCAGCACAAAAAGAATTCTTGGAAGAGCAGAACAGGTGTAATCTGATCTGGAATGGCAGGAATAGAGAGGGAGTTGTGGTGCTGGCTTTGATTTTGACTCTGGCTAAGAAATAGGTCTGGGATGAGGGTTTCTGGCTATGGGCTATAGATTTTGTGGTTTGAACTTCTCATAAACACTAAGGAAGAAGACTGATAGACTGTTTGGTTTTTTTTTTTTTAATCAGTTTGCCCAGATATGGGACAAAAGAAGAAAGGAGAGGGAAGGGGCTTGAAAGCTGCCACTGATGAAAAATAAAGAATGAAATCAGACCCCTTACTATAATTTACCCCCATGTTTGATCGATGATGAAAATGTGCCATGTCTCGTTCAATTGAATTTGAATCTGTTCGGGCATGAATTTTAAGACCACGTGTATATGTAGCACACTATAATGAAAATGAGGAGACCTTAGACAAAAATTTAAATCCAATCATCTCAAGCAGTTGTTGAGATCCAGGAAAAAGGCCAGAGGATTTCAGGGGGTATTTGCTAATAAATAAATAAGGAATATTATTAACAAAATTACCTTGTTTTATTTGTTAGAGTGTTTGAGTGATTTTGCTCATAGTGTCTATCCACATGTAGCTACAAGGTCACTAATCTCATTCATAAAGGTGCCACTCTCATGGCCTAATCATTTCCCAAAGGCCTCACCTCTAAAGCCCATCACATTGGGGATAAGTTTTCAACATATGAACTTTTTTTTTTTGGGGGGGGGGATACAAATATTCAGTCTATACCATTTCCTGATCAGTGTTAATGATATATGTTTGCTGATTGGGCTACGAGTGCATAGAGCAGTGTCAATAACCCCCAAGCCTGTAAGTAAGGCAAGCACATGTGCTGTATAATAGCCCTTTTGTGCTTAATAAGGCTGAAAAAGAAATGTGGAACAAAGTGCCCCGAAGGAAATATTTCTTCCCTCACTTCCGGGAGCATATAGTACATATAATATTGGAGGGAAGTCCTAGAGTATAAGAATGAAGGGATAGGAGAGGGTTATTAAAGTAAAATAAGAATCCTTGGGGATCAAGAATCTTGGCTGAAGTGAGGGGAAAACCCTGTTTATGAGGTGCCAATAGGCTTGTTGGTATCAGCAAAGCAGGGGCTTTCCTTAGAAATTGTAAAGCAAATCAGGAGAGGACAGGTGAGCAATTTAAACATTTTGGGATCTGGCTAATTTTGTGGAATGGTATGCAGCAAGAGCAGGGTTGGCCAAGATAAATCCTTGTATGAGGTTAGCTAGAAATGAATAATGACAGCTGGTGACTCGTCTAAGCACTGGTGGCAAGCCTAGCAATTAGTACAGCAAAGGACCTGGACCATATGCCCCACAAGTGGTAAATACATATCATGGGAGAGACTCTTCAAGACTGGAGGTTGCTTGCTACATGGAATGAACTGAGCTTTGGAGAAGTAAACAAAATGAGCAGAGATGGATATAGAGCAGAGAGCCCTGTACAGAAAACTGTGTCGGGTCAGTTGGGATACTGCAGTTACAGGAAGTATGAAAGGAGTGGAAGTGGGCCCTGGCAGGGAAGGTATGGAATTGTTCATGAGTGGTGGGATGGTGGTAACCAGGTAGGACAATAATGAAGTCTGAGTGCCAGATGACAAAATCTGGAGAGGAAATGGAAACTTACAATGATTGCAGAAGTTGAGTGTGCCAGGCTTTAGCCTGGAATAGTAGAGCAGAGTAGACAGGGTAATCCTAGACCCAAAACAGAGCTTCGTGTATTTCATTAGCAGCTCCTGAGAACATACAGTTACATAATGAATCATCATGGATCTGTGCTTGGTTCTGTTCATACCATCAATACCATTTTGTAAGTATCAACAGTCTTTTCTAGCAATATTGAGCATGTAGCCATGGTGTCATTGCATTTGTGTGGTGTGGTGGATATGTTACATATTAAGGATGGGGTAGGAAGTTAAGGTGATGGTTGCTCCAGTGACTTCAGGAATGAATCAGAGACAAGCTTTAACTTGCTCTCAGTACCATAGCCTGTAGAGGTGGGGTAGTGGGGCAGGACTACAGGAGGAGAGTTGGAGGAAAAGAATGAGATTAACAGAATACAAAACAAAGCAAAGACAAAATTGGTCACTGGCATTAAACTTGAGGTTAGCAATGGGTACAAAGTCATCATCTGGGTTATATCAGTCAGGTGGGCTGAGGTGGTCCTCTTTCATGAATACCTTTGTCAGCTGGGCTGAGATCATTTGGTGGTCCACCAAGCTGTCATGGAGTTGGTTGATGGTGAGCTTGTAGACTTCACTAGATTTGTAATAACCTTACACTAAATTTAGTACCCTAAGACATAAAGGCTTGTTGATTGGGAAGTCATAGGAATGTATGAATGTGGTTGGATAGTGAAGAGAGAAGAGGCAGCTGTCTTATCCTACCAGGGATATAATAATCCCAAAGGCTTCAACCCCACATGTAGCTCTAAATCACCTCTTCTACAATGGTCTGACAGGTACTTATAGAGGCAAAATCTGAAGTTAGGGACATTACCTCAAGTGACCTGACAGTAGGCATACAGCTAGCATATGCATTACCTTCTGTATCTTGCAAGTCCCTGTGGATTTAGAATAACCAATGGGAGCTGTTTTAGTCATCATAAGAAAGTTTGCTGTCAGGGTGGAAATGGAACTATGGTGGCAGCTAGGTTGGGCTTGGCTGTGGTATTGAAAAGCCTGGATGAGTGTGGGTGGCATCATGCTCAAAACATAGCCCAGTAGCTCCTGCATTGACAGGTGGATTCTGCACAATGCACAGTGGTGTCCCAGACCCAGATTATTACCTGCACTATGCATAGCCAGGCTACAAAAAACCAAAGACAAATTATTTGTACAGTGTGAATGTTATAGCTTGAGGAACCAAAGGGTTACTAACAAGTGTAGAGTAGAACACTGGTGTACCCATTCTGGATCCAGGTATATAGGGGAAGTCTGCATTTCTTAACAGAGAATGCTTGTAGCAGAGAAAAACTTTAATTTATCTTAGCTTCCCCCTGCAATCCACACAATAGTAGGTGTGGGTCCTAAAATGATAATATTTACTTCCAGATTAAAGTAATCATTATTAATTCAATATCTTTTGTAGCCTGACAATTTTTCTAAAGCTCATGACATAGGCAATTTATCATCTCAGGGTGTCATAAAGTCTCTAGTGGATATACAAAGAGACATTCAATGATTAGTAGATCATAACTTTGACTTTTTATAATTTTAATTCTTTTAAATTTGTTAAGATTTGTTTTATGGCCCACCACATGGTCTGTTCTGGTGAGTGTCAACTGTAAAGAATATGTATTCTACTATTGTTGGGGGAAGTTTTCTATTAGGACAAATAAGCCGATTTGGTTAATACATGTTCAGATCCTCTATTTTATTTATTTTCTGTGTATTTGTTTTTATTCAATACTGAGGTAAGTCTTGAAGTCTTCAACACTAATTGCAGATTTCTCTTTTTTTTCTAGTTCTAACAATTTTTATCTTGTTTATGTTAAAGTTCTGGTGTAGGTATATACGCATTTAGAATTGTTATGCCTTCTTGGTGAGTTGAATCTTTTATCATTATTTAATATCTCTATTCATAGTAATATTTATTGTTTTTAAGTCTACTTTTTCTGGTATTAATACTTATGTGTGTATATGTATGTGTGTATATGCATATGTGTATGTTTGTGTGTGTATATGTGTGTGTGTTTTGGTAATTGTTTTGCTTGGTATTCTCTGAGGTCTGGGGACTGTGTATAGTACCTTTGATTAATTTTGAAAAATTCTCAACCATTATCTTTTTAAATATTTCTTCATCTCCATTCTATCTCTCTGCTTTTACAATTCTAGTTATAAGAGTGTTAGAACATTTGATACTGTCCCACTGTTCTTAAATACTCCATTCTGGTTTTTACTGTTCACCTTTTTTATTCTTTGTGCTTCAGTATGGGTAATGTTGATTGACATATTCCCAAATTCACTAATTATTTCTTTGGATTTGTCAAATCGATCAATGAAACTATTGATGATATTCTTTATCCGTTACTGTGTGTTTCATTTCAATTATTTTTATTACTTTCTATCTTGTGGATTTTATATGTCCACTGAAATGTTCCATCTGTTCATGCTTGCTGTTCTCCCATTTCAGCTAGATTCCTTAACACATCAATCATAGGTATTTTAAATTCCTTGTTTGATAGTTCAGACGTTGGGGTCATATCTGAATCTAGTTGTGTGTACTGCTTTGTCTCTTGCCTTTTTTTTTTTTAATTGTTTATATGTCTTGTAGTAGAAAGTAGGACATGGAACATTTGTTGTAAGAGAGTAGAAACTGAGGTAACTAACATTTATGACTGGAAAAGACCATGGTTTTTGCTGTTGGTTTTTTTTTTTCAATATTTCCTCTCTCAATTTTAGGCTTTCTCTTTGTACCTGTACCTCAGAGAGGGTCTTTCTCCTTGCTCTTACCATCCTCTCAGCAGTATCCTGCTATTAGTTATTAGTAACCACTTGTTAGCCTGATGTTGGAGTTGGGGGCAGCAGAGTGTATGTGTCCTTATGTCTCATTAATGGGGTCTTTTCAGTAATCTTGCATCTTTCACAACAAGCAGGATTTTACTTTCCAGGCCTAGTACATTTTAGTGCCCCTTTCTCAACACAGAAGGGTTTTAATCTTGTTTCCTTTCCTCAGCTACATGACTGTTCACCTGTTCCCGGAGGGTGGTGGTGTTTGCTGCCTTATGGCTTTTGTTCTGTAGGGAAATACAGGAGGAGGATCCAGAAGGAGCTCTGTGCCTTTCCCACACTGACTGCTGTTCACTCCTCTAGGTGTGGACCAAGAGGAACATTATCCCAGGAACAACTCTCATTTTCTTCCAATCTTGCTTGTGAGCCACTGGTGAGGTCCATGAAGAGAAGCCTGTGTGCTGGTACAAATTCTTCTAATATTCTGCATTTTCTTGTGAGCCCATGTACAGCTTTTGGAAATTCCTTAAATTTTTAGCTGAATTCTTCTTACCAGCTTGCATGGGGTCCAGTGTCTGACATCTACCCCATCTAACCAAGTGCTTGACTACCATCTTTCCCTGGGGGCCCCTCTCTTTCTTTGAGTTTAAAGTTAGTTGTTTGCTTCACAACCCTAGCTTTCTAATGGTTTCAGTATGAACTGTAATTTTGCAGATTATTAAACATTTTGTTGTTGTTATTGTTGTAAGGGTGGCAATGATTCCCTTTCCACATTTTAAAAGGAAGTTGGAAGTTAAACATGTTTTTAAAAATTGAATGTTTTCTAAATTCCTAGTAAAAGCTCACTATATTTTCAAATATGCAATTATAATAGTGTTAGGAACTTCTAAATAATATGCCCTTAGTCAAGAATTTATACCAGGACTTTTACTGCTTAACTTTACAAAAATTTTCTTAATAATTCTCTTTTCTTCATTTCTTCGGTACCATACTGGCATATCTTCAATCTCCTCTGAGAACTTTCATTTCAATTTAACTAGCCGTGAGACTATACTTTGTGAGTGGATCTATGCAAGTTAGCAGTTCTGGTAAGGAGATGACATTTGATTATTTTCTAAGGATAAGAGAAAATAGAGATAGAAAATAAGTAGAAAATAACTATAAATGTGGTGTTATTTCCCTGTCTTGGTAGATAAAAACAGAGCAGAATAAACGATTTACCAAAGGTTTCATGCTATCATTTAAATTCTTTTGTAGGATGGACTTTAGTGAGAAAACTGCTATTTTCAAATTAGAGTATATATACTTTGGGATCTCTTCACACTATTGCAACTTCTTTGAGACCCAGAACCATGACTCTCCATACCAACCCCTTCAATATCAAACTCACATATATGTATAATAACCCCAATGACATCTACACAGTAGAGGGTCCTTGAACCCATATTCCTACTGGATAATAGCATCCCTGTAGTCCAAGCTGGAGCTGGCACCTGCCTCAGCTGAACCAATCATTATCTCAGTCCCTGGAATTTAGAATTGGAATGCTGGGATTTTTCACAGTTGATAGTTGGTTCTGGATCTGGGAGCACATATATTATCTTTTCACTAGAAGAAATAGGGAGTGGGGTTAATTAACAGACACTGTTGTTTTCTTAAATTCATTTCAAAGGAAATTTTCTTATTCTTCTTAAAAGCCACACATAATATTTTTCTCTGTGTTAATGTCCTCAGTTATAGCAGTCCAGGATTATAAATCAATGCTTCAATAATAAACTATGAACCAGTGTGTATGAAAAGAAAAAGAATAGGCTTTAACCATTTCTGTTGAAATTCTACTAGGTTAGTGAAAATAAAAGAGAGAAAAGTAGAAAGGGAAAAAAATCCTTTAAAAGAAAATGTAACAGATAACGCCCAGAACTGTTATTGTCCCTCTTTATTTGTCTAGGCTTCCTAACCCTCTTGATGGGCACTTCCACTTTTAAAGCTCTCTGGGAAAAGCACTGAGATTATTTAAGTTCCTTCTTACTCCAGTCACCTCTTCACATTTTAGAGGCTATAACAATTGGCTGTGATTGAAATCTTTCCACGCTACATGAACAATAACCAAATACAATGACAATGTACATAATGGGCATAAAAGAGGCAGCATTGTTAAGTTTTCATGTGATTTGAATGGAGATGTTAATACTAATCATCTGCTTTTATAAGAGGTTTATGTGGATCTTTTTTGTTTGCTTTTTCTTCTTCCCAATGAATGTTCTTTTCTTTTTAGTACCGTGCATGTTTTATGAGTTGTGATTTATTTGTGTGTGTTGGATTTGATTTATTTCTGTGATTCTCTACAGTTTTAAAAATTTGATTAAAAACGGGGTTCAGGACACAAACTGCGCTCTGCATTGTCGGCTCCCCCACCAATCTTTGACGACCTTGACCGAAGGGAAGTCTAATGGTATGCACTTATGTTTTGCTATCACACGTAATTTGGTGCCATAATATTTCATTCATAGAAGCAGAACAATTTTCATCCTTTATTGTATACCTTGCATTTTGCAGTTCCTATTGCTTGGCATCCACATTCTACTAAGATGACTGGTTTGAAGCAATTTAAGGACAAAAATACTTTAGCTTTCTGAATTTATTTATGTAGAGATAAGGTAAAAAGCTGAAAGACAAATATGGCAGCCAAAACACATTGTTTTCCTCTAATGATCCAATGTCATCTTTTTATACCTTTAACCTTTGTAATTAATATTATCTTTCCAGCCAGAGGTAAAGGAGTCATTTATGGGTAATGGAGGATTCATGAAATATGCAGCAAGTCCTCTCGGTAAGTTAATCAAAGATTAGGAAAGAGCAATCCCAAGATACCTTGTTTGTGAGGACAAGCAATCTTATTAGGAAGAAATCCATATATGTGTCTGTGTAAGGGGTGTGTGTGTGTGTGAGTGAGTGAGTAAGAGAGAGAGAGAGAGAGAGAGAGAGAGAGAATGAATATCCATGGACAGAATTGTAGTACAGAAGCTATCTCTACTTTTTCAGATCTGTTTTGGGAAAATGAAATTCTCTGAAAGTCCTTATCTATGGGGAGTATAGGGATTTGGGAGCCTCAGGTACCAGTAGCTCTTTCTTTTTAACTTCAGGAAAAGAAGATGGAAAATTAGGAAAGAGGATCCAATTGCGGTCAGCTCGTACCAAGGGAAACAAATAGAGAAAATCAGTAAGATGTCACATGCAGACACACACATGCATACTTCTTTCCTCCATATATTTGTTATTGTACTCTACATTTCTAGGTTAAAAAATAAGGTCACCAAAACCAGATAAAGAAATTACAAGAAAGGAAAACTACAGACCAATAGCTCTCATGAACTTATTTTCATGTACAAATCTCAACACAATATTTACAATGTGAATCCAACAATGTATACAAGTAATTATATGCCACAGTCAAGTAGGATTTATCCCAGGTTTGCCAGGCTGGTTCAGCATTTGAAAATTGAGTAACTTATTCCAGCATATCAATAAGCTAAAGAAGAAACATTATATTAATATCAATAGATGCAGAAAAAGCATTTGAAAAAATTCAAAATTCATTTATGATAAAATATCTCAGCAAACTTGGAATGGAGCTTTTTCAACTTGACAAAAAATATCCGTAGAAGATCTACAGCTAATAGCAAACTTAATGGTGGAAAACTATATTCTTTCCCCCCAAGATCTGAAATGAGGGTAGGAAGTCCTCTCTCAACACTTCTATTCAACATTCTATTAAAAATCCCAGCTAATGCAAAAAGTAAAGAAAAGAAAATAAAGGTATATAAATTAAGAAGGAACAGATTAAATGTCTTTGTTCACAAATGACATGATTCTCTATGTAGATATCCCATAGAATCAACAATAACAACACAGCAACAACGACAAACTCTAGAACTAATAAACATTTATAGCAAGGTTTCAGGATACAAGGTTAGTGTATAATAGTCAACTTTTTATACCAGCAATGAACAATTAGAATTTGAAATTAAAAAGCACAATGTAATTTACATTAGCACTAGAAATATTAAAATAATTTAATAAAAATATAATAAAATATGCATAAGCTCTATGTAAGGAAAACCACAAAACTCCGATGAAAAAAATCAAAGAAAATCTAAATAAATGAAGAAATAGTCCATGATTATTATATTTCATGAATAGAAAGACTCAATTTAGTTAAGATGTTAGTTCTTCCCAAATTGATCTATACATTTAACACAATCACAATCAAAATCTCAGCAAGTTATTTTGTGGCTATCAACAAAATAATTTTAAAGTTTATATAAAAAGGAAAAAGATTCAAAGTAGCCAATACAATACTAACGAAGAAGAACAAAGTCAGGGGACTGGATGACACTATCCGACTTCAGGGTTTGTTATACAGCTATGATAATAGACACAGAGTGGTAAAGAATAGACAAATATCAATGGAATACAATAGAGGCCAGAGTGATTCTTAGGGCAGTGAAACTATTCTGTATGAAACTGTAATATTGTATATATGACATTCTGTATTTTTCAACAGTTATGGAACTATCCAAGAAGAGTGACTGTTAATGTAAACTATGCACTTTAATAATAATAAATCAATATTTTTTTCATTAATTGTAACAAATGCACCATACTGATGTAACATCATCATAATAGAGAAAGCTACAGGAGCATACGGGAACTCTTTGTCATACCTGCTCAATTTTTCCCTAAACTAAAGCTATTCTAAGAACTGAAGTCTATTAATTTAAAAAATGTGAGGGCATAAGTTAAAATGTGGGAGCTGTCCCTAAAACCTCCCTCTCTCTTCATAACCACTCTCTGCTCAATCAAACCCATCCCAAAGATTCACTGTCCTAAATGACTTTCAAAGTAGTTTACTTCTCTTTTTAATTCTATCGTCATTTTCTAGCAGAGATCGTCATCACTTCTACCTGGATTTTGCAGTAACTTCACAGATGTTACCTACGTTTCTGTCTTCCGGTCCACTACTCAAAATGTTGACAGAGCGATCTTTCTTTAATACAAAATGTATCACATCACTGTACTGCTTAAAACATTTCACTGTTTTTCCATTTCCAAACTTCTTTCCCTGCCTCATAAGAAACTTTATGATCTATCTTTTGTTTATCTTTCAGTTCTTTCCTTTGACTACTTTCGTTCTTGCCTTCTAGGTTCCAGTTATATTGAACTTTGCATAGTTCCACCAGAGCCAAGCTCTTCGTTACATACTTGTTAAAAAAATAAACACTTAGAATCAGCCCTAACGATATCACAGCTAAATTCATGTCATCAATGAAAACCAGCCCTCATTTTTTTTTAATTTGGTTGCCTTAAATGAAAACCCAAAGAGCTGAATCAAGTATTAGAATGGTAAATTATTCTGACTTGCCAGGACCCTCCTAATAACTCAGGTAACTATTTTGCTAACGGTTTTATTGAGATATAATTCACATATGATACAATTCACTCATTTAGAGTGCACGATTCAGTAGTGTTTTGTATAGTCGGAGATGAGTAACCATCACTGCAATCAATTATAGAACACTTTCATTATCACAAAAAAATTCTGCACCCTTTAGCAATCACCCCCCAGAGTCCTCCCCTGCCCTCAAACCCCAGACAACCCACTAATCTGCTTCCAGTTATAGATGTGCCTATTCTAGAATCATATAATATGTGGTCTGTAATATCAGGCTTTTTCACTATTTTCCTGTTTGTAAGATTCATCTGTGTTGTTCAGATAACTTTGGTTGCTTTAGCTGTATATCTTGGATGTTTTCAACAATTAGCTAGCCAAAACATAGCCAAATCTAACCTAATCTGTTTGTTAAAACAATTTTCAATGTAATAATTGACATTTATTTTATCGGTCAATGTACATTGTTTCAAACATATTTTATATGAGAAAGCTTAAGGTTTATCAATGACTATGAAAACTTTATTCTTTACATTAGCCTGGCATTTCGGGCATTTCAAAACTACATTATACTCCATAAATAGGATGTAAACTTTCCTTCACAAGAGTTTACTTCAGTATATTGTGGAATAGAATAGCACTAGATAGATGGTATTCTGTCTGCAAATGTATCTGCAGCTATTGGAATTGACTATTTAAATGTATGTACCAGGAATATTATTTGACTAAATCTTGTTCCCTTACAGAAACAGTTCAGCATGCTCTTTAAAGCATAAAGGCTGCCTTTGTTTGACAGAATATGGTATTATCTTTTTCTAAAAGTTAGTGATGAAAACTCGGAGAATGAGTCTTAAATTTTGATGAAATATACATTTATACTTCTGAGCATTTGTGAACAGTTGATTTACTGCTGAGAAAAAAATATTAACAGCTCAGTTTGCTTCATTATGTGTGTAATAAAGCAACTAATGTTCTTTTCCTCCCTTTTGTAGAAATGGTAAATGAAGATTTGCATTCTGGGTAGAGCTTCCTCTTGGGGAAGCAATAGAAGCCTAGACTGACATTCCCTAAGCCCCAAACCTTGTTAAAAGCGGTTTCAATCCTGGGGACCTAATGCACTGATTGCTTCCCTAGAAGGAGTCTCATTGCCTGCTCCATTCGGTCCTATTACTGAAGGTCTAATTACATCTATTATGCTGTTCAGTTTCACAGAAGGTTGAGAAAGAAAATGAGAGATACTAGGGGATGGGATTGGGGGCGTGTAACACACACGCACATACACACACACACTCTCTCTCATGTTGTGGCTTCGGAGAAATGCACCCGTGACCCAACTGGAGAATTGGTGAAATTATATCTAAACTATCAAGTGTGTTAGTGTAATAAGACAAAATGGAGATGATTCCAATGCCATACAATTGCCCAGGCAACAGAGATCCAATTACACTGTCAAAATCTGAGGTCCTGGAGCTTAAAAGCCCCATAGGACCTCTTTGCAGCCAAACACTTCTTTTCCCCATCAGTAAAAGGGCAAGTAAAGCATTTTTGATGCCACTGTAAAGTGTGACTTACATTCTGAGCTCCCCAGAACCTTTTCTAGCCTACTTTTTCCCTGTATAGTGCAAACAGTATATGCTTATGCTATGCTTTTGTGTAGCCTAGATGAAAACTGTTATCATGGCCCTAATAGAGCTCAAAATGGAAAGGGAGAGGGGACAGAAGGGAGACTCATTATTTTTTAAATGGCTTCACTTTTCCCATAGGAATCTTATATATCCCACTTAGCAGAAGCTCATTCCAGCACTGATTAAGTGGGAAATACACAGAATCTCAAAAGGTCAGATCTATAATCAGCTGTCCTCAGGGGTTGACACGGAAAACTTCTTAATACGACTTGAATTTATTGCCATCTTATAAGAAAGTGCAGCAAATGATAAGACATTAAGAATATATATTATCTATATTAAATATATACTTAATATATTCAATATATATCACAAACAAATATGTTTGTGTATATGTGTTAAGGGAAGATTCCTACCTGTCTAAACTCATAGTGAACTGGTTTATTTGAGACATTTGTAGGCAATCTTATGGTATTTTTACTTTATGTTGTTGATTTGTTTTTTATATTTTGAAGACTTTTAAACTATAACATATTAAGTTTATGTGGGAATGGTTCTGTATTTATTTCTGAGAAACAATTGGAAAATAGGAGTCTAAAGCTATATGACTGAAAAAGAAAGCTTGTCAAAAAATGGGATAATAGAAAAGAGGAAAAAAAATACAATTCTTAATAAGTTGCTAAACTGTGTAACTGCAAACCTGTGATAAACACATCTTTGTGGGAAGAATATACTTGTGGAGTTGGATGGCTTAAGCTGGACAAAGCCTGGTTTCTTGTCTCCTTAAATGCATTTTTACTTATTTTAGTAGAAAACTATTAGTCAATGTTTCATTAAAAAATGACTTTGGTCAAAAGCTGAAGGTTTTTTACCCATCACACCTTAAAATGTCATCTCTATTTATGTCCTTACATAAATTTGTAGTCATTTCTATCCCTTTTATGCTGAGAGCAGCACCCAAATACAAAATGTTAAATCAGTCATGAACCTGCACACTTGCTTATCTGAGTGAAAGAAAATAGATTGTTATTCTCTTCTCACCTTATTCCAAGTAGTTATTAAGTTAAGCCTGGAAGAAAATTGACCTTGGAGTTGTCTTGAGCTGTGAGATTGAGAAAAGGTGTGAAGGTTTCTCATTTAAACATTATTCCACTCCCTTACTTCCTGGGAGACAACACAGTCTTACAAGAGTGATGGAAAGGAAGTGATTTAAGTGGCAAGGTGGCATGTTTTTTTCCATGACATTGCCTGGTTTTTCCTTATCAGGGCTTATAAAAGCACTTGTCATTCCTATCTTTTCCCACTTCCCGAAGAATAAGAAAGGAGGAAGAGAGACCCAGAAGTGCAGCAGGGGTTTCCCACCTTTTCTGCTCATGGGAAAGCCAGGAGAAAGTACACAGCAAGTAGAGACATTGAAGAAATGAACTTCTGTCTTTTTGTAGTTCTGAATATGTCACAATGAGTGAGAACACAGTGCTTCTGTTTGTGAGAGACGCTGAGAACACAGCAGCCAGGAAGCGGGAGCAGGATGAGAAGGAGCTGCTGTTGGAAACAGGAACATACCCTTGCTGATACTACGAGGTGGAAATATGGGAATGGATTGGCTAAGAGCACAGGGCATGATTCACTTAGCTGGGTTTGAATCCCAACCATCTGACCTAGCAAAACCTAGTTAAGTTCTCTTGGTCTCACGTTTCGTATCTGCAACATGAGGATAATAATTGTAGCTGTTTCCAAAGTTTTGAGGGATAATTAAGTGAAATAATAAATAAAGATCGATAAGCACAAAGACTAGCACTTAGTAAGTGCTCATTAGAAATTAGCTGCTGATAGTATTAATGTTGGGTGGCAAAGACATTCTAAAGGTGACAAAAATTTTTCCAGTGCTAATCAGCAATGATGGTGATGAGCAAGAATAACTGAAGGTGTTTGCTGAGAGGTACAAGTGATTTGGCCAATTGGCTTGAATAGGTCAAAGGGTTCAATAAATTCAGGGATGTACTTCTAAGGAAATAATTAACTGATGAAGAGCCGTCAGTGGTAGATTTCATGGAGGTGTGTATTATACTCCCTTTCCAACCAAGTGAAGATTGGCTTCTGATGGAAAACTTATCCTGAACTGAAAATAATGCTTTTGTTTTGTTTTGTTTTAGTGGGGATACTCCAGTCTGTTTACTGTCTTTTTTAAAATCAATTTTATTATGTATGTTTGAGGTTTACAGCATGATATTATGGGATACAGATAGTAAAATGATTACTATAGAGAAACAAACTGACATATTAATCATCTCACATAGTTACATTTTTGTGACAAGAGCAGCTAAAATATATTTATTTAATAAAAATCCCTGATACAATGAAATTTTATTAACTATTATTAAGTTAATAAAAAGTTATCAAGTCCTTATGATGTACTTTAAGGCTACTACAGACCTGCTACTTTGTATCCTTTGACCTACATCTCCCCATTTTCTCCTTCTACCCTGCCCTTGATAACCACTGTTAAATTCTCTATTTCTGTATATTTTACCTTTTTTTAAAAATAAATTCCACATATAAGTGAGATCATGCAATATACTTCTTTCTGTGTCTGACTTACTTCACCTCACATAATGTCCTCTGGGGTCATCCATATTGTGACAAATTGCATGGCAGGATCTCCTTTTGGAAGACTAATATTGTGAATAATGCTTCAATGAACATATGACTGCAGATATCTTCATGAGATGATAATTTCGTCTCCTATGGGTATATACCCAGGAAAGGGATTGTTGGGTCATATGGTGAAGAAGTCCATAATACCCAAAGCAATGTAATTAACCCTTGAACAACATGGGTTTGAACTATGAAGTTCCACTTACAGGCAGAATTTTTTCAATAATAGTTATATACACTGTGTGCTTGTCTCTCTTGCCTCTCCTTTCAGCTCCTCCACCTCTTCCACCTTTGCCACCCCAAGACCGACAGGCCAACCCTTGTTCTTTCTCCTCCTCCCTTGCCTCCTCTGTGAATACAGTAAATATTAAGACCTTTGTTATGATCCACTTCCACTTAATAAATGGTAAATATATGTCTCTTCCTTATGATTTCCTCAATAACATTTTCTTTTCTCTAGCTTATCTTATTGTAAGAATATGATATATAACATGCAGAATATGTGCCAACTGTTTATGTAATTAGTAAGGCTTCCCTTCAACATTGGGCTATTAGTAGTTATGTTTTAGGGAGTCAAAAGATATACGTGGATTTTCAACTGCATGGGGGGTTGACCCCTTTAACCCCTGCATTGTTCAAGCACCTATTGTATACAGATGCAACATAATAACTATAAAGATTTCAATGGCATTATTCACAGAAACAAAAGAAACAATTCTAAAATTCATATGGAAGCACAAAAAAACCTGAATAGCCAAAGCAATATTGAGAGAGAAAAAAAAAGTTGGAGGTATCACACTTTCTGATTTAAAGTTATATTACAAAGCTATAATAATCAAAATAGTATGATACTGGCATAAAAACAGAAACATAGAGCCATAAAACAGCAATGAAACAGAGAGCCCAGAAATCCAAACATATATGGCCAACTAATTTTCAACAGGGCACCAAGAGGACACAATTGGGAAAGGATAGTCTTGTCAATAACTTGTGCTGGGAAAACCGGATTTCTACATGCAAAACAATGACATTTATATAACTTTATGTAAAATTTTGTTGGAATCTTATCTTACACCATACAAAAAAAAAAAAAATCAAAGACATAACTTAAGACCTGAAACTATAAAACTCCTAGAAGAGAACATAGGGAAAAGCTCCTTGACATTGCCCTTTGCAATGATTTTTTGGATATGATACCAAAAGCTCAAATGACAGAAGCAAAAATAAGTACATGGGACTTCATCAAACTAAAAAGCTTCTGCACAGCAAGGAAAGCAATCAAGAAAATGAAAACAGAACCTACAGACTGGGAAGAAATATTTGAAAACCACATGTCTGATAAAAGGTTAATATCCAAAACTTCTAAAGAACTCTTACAACTCAATAGCACAAAAGCAATTTATCAGCAAAGGACATAAACTGACATTTCTCCAAAGAAGATAAAAATGACTAACTATGTTAAAATGGGCTCAACACCACTAATCATCAAAGAAATGCAAATTAAAATGACAATAAGATACCACCTCACACCCATTAAGATAGTTATGACCTTTTTTTTTTTCTTTTTTTTCTTTTTTTTTTTTTTGAGACAGAGTCTCGCTTTGTTGCCCGGGCTAGAGTGAGTGCCGTGGCGTCAGCCTAGCTCACAGCAACCTCACACTCCTGGGCTTAAGCGATTCTACTGCCTCAGCCTCCCAAGTAGCTGGGACTACAGGCATGTGCCACCATGCCCGGCTAATTTTTTCTATATATATTTTAGTTGGCCAGATGATTTCTTTCTATTTTTTTAGTAGAGACAGGATCTCGCTCTTGCTCAGGCTGGTCTCGAACTCCTGACCTGGAGCGATCCACCCGCCTCGGCCTCCCAGAGTGCTAGGATTACAGGCGTGAGCCACCGCGCCCGGCCTGATAGTTATGATCTTAAAAAGGCATGAGACAACAAGTGTTGGCGAGGATGTGGAGAAAAGAGAACTCTAACACACTGTTGGTGGGAATATAGATTGGTGCAGCCATTATGGAAAACAGTATAGAAGTTTCTAATGAAATTGAAAAGAATGCTTTTGAATAGTTATAAATATCCAGCAACATACTAGTTTTATTTAAACATGTAAAAAAAATTTTAGGAATTTTACAGTTTTGAAATAAGCTTAAGAGTTTTGTATCCCGTCTGTGGTGGTATCTGTTAACCTAGGACTGCCATAAGTATGAAAAGTCCTCAACAAGTATCCCTGTCAGAGAAGAGAAAGACAAAGATTCAATTATATACTTGTTTAACAATCTTTTGGAATTATTGATATGGAGATTGCTCACAAAGAAAAATTGTAAAGAATATGGACAAGTCAAATGGAGTTCTTTTGTCTGTTACTGTCTGCCCTGAAAAAATAATCATCTATGATCATCAGTGTGGGCAGACTAGATATCTTAAATCAGCACTAATTCATGCTAGAGGAAATATAATGCATAATTTCTCTAATCTATGTTTTAGCACAATTATTTGGGAAATCATTTATGAATAATCAACAAATTAGTAAATTGCATTTTTACATGTTCTGAAAATAACTTTCAGTTGTGAAAAGCACAGAGCACAGTGGGATTTTGTTATTTTATTAGTATAGAAAAATTGCTTAAATGGCACTGTCCTTCATTTGAACATAGCACTTATACTAAAGCAAGTCTTAATTTTCATGTACTTTTTGAAGACCTGCTATGTAACAGGTACTGTTCTAAGTGCTGGAATTTAATAGGGAATATGTCTCCTAAGATATATATTCTAATGGCGGGAGACAAACAATAAATAAACAAAGGAATAAACAAACAAACAAGGTTGCTTTGCATTGTCGTGAACGTGATAAAGGAAATATCCGACTTTGGCTTAGAGGTGCTGCTATAGGAAAGGCTTCCTTAAGGTGCCTTTGAGCTGAGACACAGAGAATGAAAAGGTGCTGGTCACGCAAGGGAACCCTGAGCTGCTAAAAGCTCAACATGTTTGGAGGAGGAAAAGGTGCCAACCATGGGTGAAGCATGATGAGAGGGAGAGTAGAAGCTGAGGCCTGAGTACTGGCAGGAGGCAGGAAGATCAGCTAGGCACTGCAAGCCATGGCCAGGTTTAGGATTTAGAAGCTGCTAAATAATGTGCGTGTGTGTGTGTGTGTGTGTGTGTGTGTGTGTGAGAGAGAGAGAGAGAGAGAGAGAGAGAGAGAGAGAGAGAGAGAGAGAGAGAGAGAGAGAGTTCAGCTGGACAACTGAATTACTGGTTTCCATTATTTTTTTTACCACCCATGTGTTTGCATCCAGGCAGAACTACCACAATTAAGAATCAATCATAACAGCTGGGAAAGTTGCACATTTCAAGTGGAGTTCTTCTCTTAAAGAAGACAAGCTAGTTGAGACAGAGCTGTTTTCACACATACACGTACATGCACACACATACACCCATATGCCATATTTCTGTACATTTCTTTTTTTAAGCGGGGACATGATTTTGCATAATTTCCATTTTAAATTAGCATCTTGACTATGGGATGAACAATGGGCTGTAGGAGGGCAATCCTGGGAGCACAGAAACCAATAGGCAGCTGTTTTAGTACCTAGGCAGGAGAAAGTGACGGCTTGAAATAGGATGGGAATTGGGGAGATGGTGTCATGTCTCTACATTGCTATATAGATATATATGTGCATATCTATATATTAATACATGTGATATATTTTGGAGGTAAGACTCATGATGGATTGAATATATGGATTGAGTCACAGGAAAATTAATGTGGGTTGTGGTGCAAAATAGGCAGGGAGCGGGTGGTTGTTTAACATGACAGACTTTCGTTGAGGAAAAAAACACTCTGGCCTTCCATAAATCACTGTAGCATGCAACGTCAGGAACTCAAAAGGACCAAAAAACTCCATTAGCACTCAACCATAGCATCTCCATAATAGACATATTTAACAAAATGACATTAGTGCTATTCATTTTCCTTGTTATACATATTTGAAAAATCAGGCCAGAGAAGTACAAAATAGTACATATGGTGTTATCACATTGTTACTGAGAATACAGTAAAAACCAAATCAAGAGCAGCCTGCTCTACGAAGGTGGGAGGCAAAAGCTCTCCATGTTCCTTTAAACCCTCAATCTCCTATGTGTCCACTCACAGCTGCAACCCAATTTCTAATAGGTGCATCCCCTACGGGGGCCCAGGACAAAGGGCGCTGCTGGGGTCTCCTCTATGGCAGTGGTTTTCAAAGAATGTGTGTAACAGATAGCGGCTAATAATTATATACAATTAGTGAGAATTTTATTTCCCAGCAATGGCAAACAAGTAGAATAAAATAGAAAACAGTACAGTGTGTCCTCTACAATACATAGTTTTGTGAAATCTTCGTTTTTGCTTTATGTATGTATGTGGACGTGTGGATGTGTCACAACACAAAACGGATTTCTCACAATGGTTGTACATGAAAAATAAAAGCTAAAAAGCCACCACTCTCAGGTGCATTCTCACTGGGAAATCCCAGTTCCTTGCTCCAATATGACTGTCCAAATGTTGTAGAATAGGTTTATTTTCTTAACCACATCCACATTATATCTTTATGACAGGCAGACATGGATGAGTAAAACAGACATTGAAGATCAATTACTTGGTGGGTGGTCGTTGCTGGAAAAGAGGTGGAGAACAGAAACCCTACCAAGAGACTGGGAAAATGAGGGGCATGTGGAGAGTTTTCTAGAAAACCATACAAAAACAACAGAGTGCAGGCTGAAAGTCAAAGGGATGTTTGGGGAAGGGTTGGCAAAAGAAAAAAAAAAAAAGAGTAGAGTGTCTCATGAGTAATCTTTGAATTGCAGTTTTGCTTATGCCCACCTTTGGATACTTGACATTGTCAGTAGGAGACCCAAAACTGACATCTAAAGGATTTCTAGATGGGCACTATAAATGCCACCTCTTTCCAAACGAGAACTTGAGTTTAGGAATGTCACTGCCTACTGTGTAGTTCTGTGTCCCCATTCCCTAGGCTAAACCCCATGTATCAGATATGGGCTATAGGCAATGCCTATACCTGATGTTTTCATGTCACTCACAGATGAATCCTATGAGATTTTTAAATAGAACAAAGCCAAATTTTAAGACAGGAATGAAAAGATAGAAGCCCTTCTAGCTACAGATAGAGCAATTGTCCGAGATCTCTCCTGGCAGTGGCAAGGGAAAGGGCTTAAAAGTTTTAGAGTGATTAAAAAAGCTTGTGGTTTTCCAAACATCCACTGCCCAGGGCACCTCATTCAGAAAGAAGTAACTGCACAAGACTAGGGTTCAAGTTTCTGGGTCCAGCCTTTCTCTTTGAAGGCTATTGTCACTTAGGGTGGTTCAAGTCATGAGCAATTATGCAGTGGGCCAACTCTGACTTTGGAGGGTACTAAAATGGAGGCACTTGAGATATACAATAAAATACTGGATCATTTCTTATTTTTCTTTCTAGTTTGCTTTAAATGTTACTCTGTTGTTGCCTTTACCAGATAATTCTAACACTGGAATTGAGACCACTGTTGTTTTTTTTAAATGTTCCTTAATAAATGATACGGTTTTAAGTATCCATATCATGCCTCTCATAGTTTCTAATTAAGCCTCTGACCACTTTTTTAGCGGGATGCAGAGAAAATGGTGTGGGGCAGTTATTGGAATCAGCCTAAGGGAAGGAACATGTTGAGTATTTTAATTAGTGAATGTTGAACAGAACAATTTGGGGTGTTATAATTTAAGAGGGATATCAGCAAACTGGGATGTGTTCAGAAAAGGGAAAATGGGATGATTTACACATTACAGATCTGGAAAACAAATTATATGCAAAAATTAAAGAAAGTAGGAATTCATTCATTCAGTAGCGAAGTATGATCCCTATTATATTGCTGGCACTGGACTAAAGCCTGAAAAAGCCTCTCTAAGGAAGTTTAGTCAAAGAAAAGAGAACATTTTAGTTAGATATGAAAGTGGCCATCATCTATGTTAAGGACATTTATGTAGAGAGAGGGTAGATTAAACCTCCTTGTGTCTCCATTTTCTTATTTGTTAAATAAAGGAAGTGGAGGAGGAGGTGGAGGAGAAAAGGGGGAAGAAAAAGAGGGAAGGGAGGAGGAGGAGAAGAGAGACAGAATTGGACCAAATTGATATTTTTCAGCAGAGGTGGCCAAGATTTTGTGAGTCTTAAAGCTTATAAAATTTGGGGACGCTTTTTTAGAAAAGAAAATTAAATATGTAAATTAATATTCATTTAGCAATTACAGTTTTTTAAAAAGTTGACAAATACTAGAAACATCCTAAAGTTCAGGGAAAAAGAACAATGATTTTATTAGTTAACTGCCTGGATCACACTTCTATGACACTTTTTAGCCTACATTTTGGACTGAAGACTATTTGCACAACTTTTCATGTTATAACAATGTGGTAATATTATTAATAATTTCTATATTTATATATAGAAGAGAATAGGAAGAGAAAATGCAAAGATACTTCCGTCTTTCTTCAAGCATAGTTGATACAAAGGAGTTTTAAATTATTGACAGTTTAGAAATTTTCTGGAGGGTGACTTTTGGTGCTGTACATTTCAAGTCTCCCTCACCTATAGCTATCATACATTCAAATGAGGAGTTTCTAGGTAGGTATAATTTTTATTTGTAAAGTTCCTCTGTGGAGCCCTGGTGTTTCTGCTGAAATGCCTTCGGTAGATCTTGATTTCCCCGCCCCGTGACCCCCATGCATGGAACAGGTAATATATAGTCCCTTGCCCAAGTTTTAACCAGAGATGTTCTGCTTTTTCCAATTGTAAAAAGTGGACCTTCCATGTTCCCAAGGTGGGCAGTGAGGGAAGTCTGCCCTGGATGCAAGCAATAGGAGGTACATTGTCTGAAAATGATTTAGAAATAAAAATAAAAACAAGTAATAATTGATCTGCTATTTATTATCACCATGTACTGGAAATTCTAACAATGTCAATGAAATATACTCCCCCACCAAAAATACTCCCTCACTCTGTTTTGTTAATCTGAGTTTAAAATAATTGTCACATTTCCTCTTGTGTTTTAATAATATATGTTCAAGCTTTAGATTAGGACATTTTTATTACTTATATTTCAATAAACATAGTATTCTGCATGGAAATTAATTTGGAAAAAACCTAGCTTCCAATACATTTAGACTTAGTTTCAGGAATCGGTTTCCGAAGTAAGTTTCTAATGGTTCTGAATCATTCAGGCTTACTTTGGGTGCAGTCCATGACACCAAGCTCTGTGATACTACATGTTCTTGTAGTTAAACAGGTTTGAAATAAGCAATGTTAGCAGAATGACTGTAAAGGTGAAGAAATAGAACTTGAGTTACAGCAATTTTGTCATTCTAGATGACCACTTGGAGATTTATCTGTGTTTAAAATATAAAACAGTAACTGATGCAGACTGCAAACAGTGGCATATACTATTTCTGTGTGGTGAGTGCAAATTTTTAAATAGGGTACACTTACCCTTTTTGGGTAATATCTCTAAAATAGAAATGCATTATTTCTTTAAGATTATTTGTTTAAAAACAAAGAATATTTAAAAAGTAATGGTTACTGATCATTATATTATTATTACTGAAAATAATTTGATTATATAGAGGTAGGGGTTGTTAAGGAAATAGTCTGCTCTAGATGTCAAGTATGATAGGGACACCAGTCCACAAACCACATCTGAAAATCACTGCATTAGACCGCCAAGCCACAGAACTGGAGGTGGGATGGTGACACATGATTTTAAGAGGGAAAGCTTTGCTCCTCTACTCCACCCTCAAGAGACGCTCTTCTAAACAGTCAGAATTATCCAGAAATGAAATGGGCTTCCAGAGAGCTAAGGAATTTCCAAAGGAAAGGTAGAAGCAGTCTGAATGATGACTTATCAAAGAAGAGGCTCCAGTATGGAACACAAAGTATAAAAGTGTGATGAATAAAAACTCAAGATCCTGTCTAAGATTCCGTGATTTTTTATTTTAAAATATTTAATTGACAAATAAAGATTATATATATTCAAGATGTACAACATGATTTGATACACATATATATTGTGCAATGATTACCACAGTCAGATTAATTAACACATCTGTCATCACCCATAGCTACCATTTTTGTGTGGGGGTGTGTGTATGTAGGGGTGGTGAGGACACATAAAATCTGCTCTCTTATCAAAATTCAAGTAAACAATAGAGTACTATTAACTATGGTCACCACGCTGTGCATTAGATTCTCAGAGCTTATTCATTTTATAAATGAAAGTTTGTACATTATGACCAATATCTCCCTACTTCCCCCAACCCTCAGCCCCCAGAAACCACCATTCTACTCTGCTTCCATGAATTCAACTTTTTAAGATTCCATAAGATCATACAGTATTTGTCTTTCTGTGTTTGGCTTATTTCACTTAGCATAATTTCATTTAGGTTTATCCATGTTGTTGCAAATGCCAGGATTGCCCTCTTTTTTAGGGCTCAGTAATATTCCAAAGAGTATAGATCACATTTTCTCTTTCCATTCATCCACTGATGGACATTTAAATTGTTTCCAAATCTTGAATATTGTGAATAATACTTCAGTGGACATGGGGGTGCAGATACTTGAAATACTGACCTCATTTCCTTTGGCAATGAATCTGGATGTCCATATTCCTCCCAAGATTTGGGACGTTTTCAGTTAGTATTTCTTTATATAAGTTTCCTGCCTCTTTTCTCTCTTTTATCCTTTCATAACTCCTGTAATTCTTAAATTAGTATACTTGATATCCCATAGGTCTCTTATGCTTTATTCATTCTTTTTTTCTTTTTGTTTGTCTAGCTAATTTCAAATGGCCTGTCTTCAAGTTTGCTAATTCTTTCTTCTGCATAATTGAGTCTGCTATTGATGCTTTCTAGTGAATTTTTCATTTCTATCATGGTATTTTTCAGCTCTAGGATTGCTGTTTGGGTCATTGCTATAATTTATTAAATTTCTCATTTCATGCATACATTGTTTTCCTAATTTTGTTTAGTTGTCTACCTATGTTTACTTGTATCTCATTGAGATGCTTTAAGATGATTATTTTGAACTATTTTTTAGACAATCCATAGATCTTTATTTCCTTGGGTTTGGTTACTAGAGCTTTATTAATTCCCTTTGGTGATGTCATGTTTGCTTGATTCTGTGTATCCTTGCATTGAAGTCTATGCATTTGAAGGAACAAACACTGTGTCCAATCTTTATAGATTGTTTTTGGCAGGTAAAGACCTTCTCCTGTTGGGTCCCCAGGGTGATGGGATTTCCCCCAGGATTATAGTCAAGTGACGTTGGAGCCAGGTCATGTGGCTGCTGCTGAGTCCACAATGTGGTCTGTGGTTCATGGGCCTGTTATCAGGGGCTCAAGTATGTGAGGATCCTATCTGGTCCCTCGCTGCACTGGACTGCCTCCAGGGCCTTAGTCAGCAGGGCTGATAGTGGGATGAGGGTCCACTTAAGGATATGCACCATGCAACCCTGTTACAAGGTGCACAAATGGGTGTGGCTTCTTCCAGGTCTCTGGGTGTCCTCTCACTGAGTAGGTCTCTGGGCAGGCAGTACTGGCCTCTGACTGAAGCTGAAAGGGGCTGGGACAAAGTCACAGGGTTGCTTCAAGGTTCACAGCCCAGACTAAAGTCTACGGGTTTGCCTCTGGAGACACAGATGGGTGCATCTCCCTCCAGGATCCTGGGCAGGCAAGACTACTCAGTGGGAGTGATATCAGGAGACTTGCATAGACAGTTGTGTCTTTCTCTGTAGTAGTACTGGTAGTACTGGTCTCAGACTACAGCTGAGAGGGGCTGGAGCTGAAGTAAAGGGCCGCATTGGGATCTGCTGTGGGACCAATATTAGCAGGCTTGCTCTGAGAACTCTGATAGGTGTGTCTCCCTCTGGGTCCCTGTGTGGGCAGAATTGCTCTCAGACTGCCACTGAGAGGGCTTGGAGCTTAGTTATAGGGCCATCTTAGGCCTTGCTTTCAGACCAAGGTCAGAAGGTTTGTCCCCAAGGCACCAGTGGGCATGACTTCTCATGAGACCCTTGGTGGGTGGTTCTGATAGCAGGACCAAGGTCAAATGGCACTGTACATGAGTTCACAGGGATATAGCACCACTTCCAGGTCTGGAGCTTAGACCATAGTTGACAAGCCTGCAACCTAAGCATGGGTCTACCCTCTCTAAACAGCCCTCCTAGGTCTTAGGCTCCACTTGGATTTCACAACTTCCCATCTGAGTCCCAAAGCTCCTAGAAAGTCACTTGTGCCCATGGATGGCTGCAAAATTATTATTACTGTGGGGGCTTATGAGCTGAAGACCTCCTTTTCACCATCTTGCTGATTTCATTTCCTTTACTTTCTGTAATATTTCCATTCAACCCATGTATATTATTAATAGTAACCTATTGCTGCATAGCAAATGCCCTAAAACATCGTGTCTTCAAACAACAAATATTTATTATCTCATAGTTTCCATGGATCAGGAATATGGGTATAGCTTAGCTAGGTGGTTCTGGCGCAAGATCTCTCAGGAGGATGTAAGCAAGCTGTGGCCAGAACTGTCATCTCATCTGAAGGCTCAACTGGGAAAGGACCTACCTCCAAACTTACTCGAGTCAAGTGGCTGTTGGCAGGCCTTAAACAAGAGTCAGCATACAGCCATGCTCATTAGTTTGCATATCGTCTGTAGCTATTTTCATGCTACAATAGCAGAATTAAGTCCTTGTGTGTATTAACTATGCTTTCTAATTTTCTATATTCTTGATGCTTTTATATCTGGGTCCTTGCTGGCCTCAGAGGGCAGCCCCTTCCAGGGTTGGCTAATTCCTAGAGTTAGTAAACAACTTGGCTGAAAGCATACGTACCTTCAATATGCAAACCAACAAATCCAAAGCCCATTCCACTAGTGCCTTCTTTTATTGGGCCTTCACACTCTGGGTCACTATCTCCTTGCCCTAATCACCTAAGGGCCAGGTACCGGACAACTAGAAACAGCTCCTTGGTCTAGATCCTACCAAAATTAGTCCAACAATCCAATCCTGAGTCTGCTTAGCCTGTTTACCTTGCCTTGCCCATTCTTTCCCTCAAAAATAACAATGAATGCTGTTGCCTGTAGTCCCCCCGCCCCCCCACCCACTCATGTCACCTTGTGCTTCCTTGTATAGACCTGGGTGGCACACCAAGCCTCCTATTTCTAGGGAACTGTGACTATAATTAAAACTTCTTCCTTCATGACAAAACTTTTTATGTTTATGTGTCTTGCCATATCGACTACAATAAATCCCACGTGCCATTAAATCATTGAGACAAAGACTACATGACCTGCAAGGCCTAAGATATTTATTGTCTGGCTCTTTAAAGAAAAAGATTGGTCATCCCTTCTTCCTTGTTCACCCAACTGGCTACTGGCAACCTAAGAATATTCCAAGCTCACTCACATGGGCCTTTTGCCAAGGTGACCAACCATTTTCCATACTGAACTTTCTGTGCTAAAAGCAAGAAAGTTGCAGGAAAACTTGGACAGTTGGTCACCCTGAGAAGACATGACATCTGGCTTTCCCCAAATTGAACCACCTAAGGGAGAGTGTCCATGAAGAATGTAAACACTTTTATATTAATAACTTAGCCCAGAATTGACATCTCATCACTCCTACCATATCATATTATAAGTGAATTAACAAGTTCAGCCTACAGCCAAAGGGAGATCATATAAGGCTATGAATACCACGGAGCAGGGCTCATCGAGAGCCAACTTACAAGCTGCCTAGTATACCACCTTTTCCTTTCTTATCTTTTAACCACAGCAGTGAATGAGAAAATACCCTTTTAGTTTGCTTAGAGCACGAGCCAACATATCTTGGTACTATACAGTACTTAGGTATATATGTCTGCTAGCACATGAAAGGACCAAACACATCTGAAACGTATAAATTGTGCTTTGTACAGCAAGGCAATGAGATCATGATAAAATCTGTGAGAATCAATCTCTACTCTGATAATCAGGTTAAACTGGTTGTATCACTAGAACATGAACATAGTTTATGGCACACCTTCCTCGAAGTACCTCAATGCAAGTGCACAATTCAGATTTCTCTGCAGATTCAGCAGTGCCTGGCAAGGATCTTTATAGTGTGCACCAAACACTAAGAATCCTCAGCTTTACTTAAGAAATATATAGCCTCCCATATATAAAGTAATAGATTAGTCCATAAAAGATCCTCTCATTGATATGTTTCCCTCAATTTCCTTGTTTTCAATTTCTATTCTTTATTCTAGAAAAAAGATCACTAGCCGAATGATTACTTAATAAGCATCTACATTCTAATTATGATTTTCCCTTAATGTGGGTAATCTTTCCATTCATTTCTTTTCTGTTAGGAACATCTGCTTGAAAACATAATCTTTATTTTTAAGTGATCATCTGTCCCTATAGTTCCTTTCCCTCTTGAAGCTCCAGTCTTGAGCTCTGATATCACCATTAGTTGCTATGGAAATGATTATGATGACACAAACATGGGATTATGACTTCATGCCAGCAAGAAGCAGAGGGAAACCCACTATTAAATAAAAATGTGTTAACCTTCAAGCTGATTTTAAAATGAGTAGGAGGGAACTAAATTCAAGGGGGAAAACCCTAGCTTGTTTCTTTAAGTGTGCTGTGTTTTCAAAATTGTCCTTATCTGATTTAGAAGAATGTGCACTATTCAGTATATGATTTCTCTGATGTGTCACCAAGTTTGCCAAACTTTAAGAGACCTTTTATTCAACTTATTTAAACTCTGCTCATGTCTGTATATAATGGGTGATGGGATTGGGAATGAGCTGATATTGCCATTTCAGTCTTAATGACAAATACCAATCTTCATAGTTATACCAATTACAGGACAATCCCCAAAGATCATTAAGAGGGCAAAATAAATGAATTGAGAGTGCTGCATTTCATGTGTTTCTTAAGTATACACAGCCTCCATCTAAAATAAATATCAAAGCACTGAGCAACTCATATTGATTTGAATCCTGCTGCATAAAACATGTTCTAAGATTCAGTCTCCAGAATGGCAATGTTATTTATTGCAAAGAGGAAATGCCATATGGAGAGGGAGCCCCGGGACCTGGATTCCAGGCTTAGCTACTCTTCTGCTTCAGTCTATAACCTTGGGCAATTCATGGAACCTCCCAGGGTCTCCATTTCATGGGAACAGTGATAGTAATAGGAAAATGTCTACTACAATTGCTGCCCAGGGATCCTCTAAGAATTAATGAGATAATGTCTACAGAGCATTCTGAAGCCCTTAGACAAATTGAGAAAGATTACTAAGAAATATTTTAAGTTATTTTCAATCAGGATTAGACTCCAATTTGATTTTTTTTTAACGTAGCCTGCTCAAGGCTGAATTATTCTTAAGAAATCCAAAGGTCACAGAAAGTAACCAAGCTGGGTTGCACTACAGATTTTAAAATAATCCCATTATCTTTATCAATTATGAGGTTGGTTCTGGCAAGCCAAATGGATTTCTGTTTATAATGGGGAAATGTGAATGCAATTGTATTAGGCAATAATAGCCAAATTGTGATTTATTTCCCAGCCAAATATTATCTTTCAATTCACATTTAGTTTAAAAGTGTCTATACTGAGTGTTCACACTTCAAAAATTCAGCCAGTAATTTTTTAGCTTCCATTTTATTGTTTTTGGGGGAGAAGAACTGCTTTTTTATACAGAACCCTATATATCTGGGTAATATTTAAAAAATATTTTTAACACACACCAACTGTTTATAATGGTAATAGTAAAGGAGTACCCATCTCCCCTCACTGTGGTTGGATTTCTAGCAACCTCAATCTTATTTTAAAAAGTTTATTCAAACACATATTTAGGATCAAATGAGTAGCCACTTAAAAATCATGATGTAGATATCTAACTAATCGACATAAAATATTCTAATGGTATACAAAAAGTGCTATAAGAATCATCACATATGCTATAATCTGTATAAGTTATGAAATTACTAAGAAATATTCTTCATGTATATACATGGAAATATTTATGTTGGTTATCTGTTTAGTGGGATGTCAAGAATGTTTTACTTTTTTTAAATAACTTTTGTGACTATTCATACATTCCACATAATAAACAGATATTAGTTGCCTAATTGGCACAAAAATATAGCTGACTTTATTTTAAAAATTAGAATATTTTTACTTGTCTTTCTACTTCTAAGGGTTTTGTGAAGCTCAGTTGAGATAATGAATGCAAAATACCTTGGAAACTGTGAATTGCTCTGCAAGAGTTATTATTGTTGGTGATATTTTATATTCCAAATTTCAAACCCTTTAAAAAAGAAGACTATTTCTCTGTCTATTCCAGTAATACCCTTGCATTGCAGCTGTGTAAAAATATTTTCTTCATTTGGAAAGCATCCCCAAATGCCATTTGCATGAGTTAGAAAAAAGCACAACACATTTCCTTCACACCTCAAATATCACAGATGGAAAACTGTCATTTTGCCTCACTGTTTCCTGTGTAAAATAATAATAAAAAAAATAATGTGGCAAATGGCTAATCCATGTCTTAAGAAAATATAGGATTTTAACTATTTCTGCTTGCAAATGACTATTTGTGAATGAATTAATTTTTTCCCAGCAATAAACATTTCTTAATGAATTGAATGTGCAAATATCAATGAATGTTCATTTACAATTAAGAGCAAGACTTGGTGTGACTCAGTTATGTAGTGCCTGCTCCTAAGCAAGTCTGTCTGTATTATTCTCAATGGAGAACCAACATTTGATATAGACTAGTTCAGACTGATAATAGAAACACCTGGGTATTATATGATACCATCTCGTTTCATTTTCTGATATGTAAATCTAAAAATAAAATGACCAGACTATAGAGGTAAAATATTATAATATTTTATGATCTTAGAATGATTACATGACCAATATGATCAATAGCACATAATCAATTACACAGGTAACACTGAGACCTACAATACACTGACATCTAACTACAGAAAAGACCAGAAGGTAAATTTTAAAAGAAGATCTATTTCACATATTACAATTTCTGAAATGAATCTATAGATTCAATGCAATTCCTATTAAATTACCAACATCATTTTTCACAGATTTAGAAAAAATAATTACACACTTTGTATGGAAACAGAGAAGACCCCGTATAGCAAAAGCAATCTTAAGCAATAAAAACAAAATGGGAGGTATTGATTTGCCAGACTTCAAACTATACTACAAAGCTGTGGTGCTTAAAACTGCTTGGTATTGGCACAAGGGCAGGGACACAGACCAGTGGAACAGAACAGAAAACCCAAATATAAAACCATCCTCATATAATCATCTAATCTTTGACAAAATAGACAAAAACATACTCTGGGGACAAGAGTCCCTATTCAATAAATGGTGCTGGGAAAACTGGATAGCCACATGTAGAAGACTGAAACAGGACCCACAGATTTCACCTCTCACAAAAATCAAATCACGGTGGATAACAGATTTAAACCTTAAATGGGAAACGATTAGAATTCTAGAAGAAAATGTAGGAAAGACTCTCACAGACGTTGGTCTAGGCAAAGAATTTATGAAGAAAACCCCTAAGGCAATTGCAGCAACAACAAAAATAAACGAATGGGACCTGATTAAATTAAAAAGCTTCTGCACAGCCAAAGAAACAGTCACAAAAATAAACAGACAGCCTACAGAATGGGAAAAAATTTTCGCATACTACACATCAGATAAAAGACTGATAACAAGAATCTATTTAGAACTCAGGAAAATCAGCAAGAAAAAATCAAACAATCCTATCAAAAAATGGGCAAAGGACATGAATAGAAATTTTTCAAAAGAAGACATAAGAATGGCCAAAAAACGTATCAAAAAATGCTCAACATCCCTAATCATCAGGGAAATGCAAATCAAAACCACAATGAGATACCACTTAACTCCGGTGAGAATGGCCTTTATCAAAAAATCCCAAAACAACACGTGTTGGCGTGGATGCGGAGAGACAGGAACACTCATACACTGCTGGTGGGAATGCAAACTAGTGCAACCCCTATGGAAAGCAATATGGAGATACCTTAAACAGATTCAAGTAGACCTACCATTTGATCCAGCAATTCCATTATTGGGCATATACCCAGAAGAACAAAAGTCATTCTTTAACAAAGACACCTGTACCCGAATGTTTATAGCAGCACAATTCACAATCGCAAAGATGTGGAAACAACCCAAGTGCCCATCAATCCACAAATGGATTAGTAAACTGTGGTATATGTATACCATGGAGTACTACTCAGCTATAAGAAATAACGATGATACGACATCTCTTTGGTTCTCCTGGAGAGAGCTGGAACCCATTATACTAAGTGAAGTATCCAAAGAATGGAAAAACAAGCATCACATGTACTCACCAGAAAACTGGTTTCCCTGATCATCACCTAAATGTACATCAGGGAAGGATACCAATTGGATATCAGACCGGGATGGGGGGGTGGGAGGAGGGGATGGGTGTATGCCTACATGACGAGTGCGTTGCGCACCCTCTGGGGAATGGTCATGCTTGAGGGTGCAGACCCGGGGAGGTGGGGGGGGGAGGGGATCGAGGTATGAATACATGGTGAGTGCCAGGCGCACTGTCTGGAGAGTGGGAGCGGACGCGCTTGGGACTCTGACTCGGGGGGATGGGCGGGACAGGGACAATGTATATGACCTGAACTTATGTACCCCCATGATGAGCTGAAATAAAAAAAAAAAAAAACAAAAAAAAAAAACAATTTCTGAAATGTATCTAAGTAATACTGGTTTTCATCTTTAGAAGATATAGCTGTTTATTTTACTATTGCAAGTAAATTATGAAACAGGTTCACTGTGCACTGGTTACCAACTTGTCTGAGTCCTGTGAAACAGAACACCCCCCAACACAAATTACATGAAGTGCGTTTATTGTTTACAGAAATACAACAAGGGACCACAGAAGCCTAGAATTCATTGCAAGTCGGTCCCCCAAAACTCAGCAAAGCTGCCCTGGGTGGATGGAGTTTCCACTGTGTGCCCCACTTGTGGCACAGCTGAGGGACCCCGGAAAAAAGTCCACTCTGGGTTTTATGAACCAGAGACAGCATGATGTGCTGGGCTAAAGTGCTGAAGGACATCTTGTTTCTAGGGGAGGCTAAAACAGAGCCCGGGCTGCTTCCTGTTATCTCAAGATGTTGCATTCTTAGTACATTGTGTAGTTATGTGTGAGAACTACAAGTGTGAAAGGGGGGAGAACTGAGTTGATCCAAGGCCACAAAGAGAACTGTACTGCGCAAACATTATCTTAGCTGGTGAACTCAGATTCATAAATACTTCTGAAAAACTCTTGAGCTCTCTAAAGTTATTTCATCTGCTGATTTTGATTGTTTTGCTGTTCCTAATATCATCAGCCACCTCTGTTGCTAGATGTATCCACCAAGCTTCTATTGCTCCCCATGTTGTTTCAATAGTAGCTTTTGCTACCTTAAAAAAAAAAAATGAAGTTGCAAAGTTATCCTGCCGGGAAATGTGCACCCATAGACTTGGTACCTCCAGCCTGTGTAAACCGGCAAATACAGGTTTTGGGAGGTCCATAGGTATCATTAATGGAGTCTTGCCTCCAAACCAAAATTGCTATCACTGTGAATAGGTTTTCTTGCTAAGTAAAATAGCCATATGGATTATATAATTTCTGCAAAATATAAGTAAGAGGACATGATTAAAGTAAAAATATAAATACAAAAGAAAAAGAAAGCAATATAAAATATGTAATTTCTCCAAATAAACAATCACTAATCATTTGTTAAAATCAATCCTTAGTCATTAAAGACAGCTCAGATGTCACGATGCTCTGGAATTCTGTGCTTCAGAGTACCCAGTGATTTACAGTGTAGCTTGGATTTGCTTATCTAAGTATGGGCTGATTGCAGGCACTTGAAAGATAGCATATGGGAACTTTCCACAAGTGATGTCTTTACCAGGGCAGAAACTCAACTCTGGCTCCTAATAGGCCCAGAAACCCAGATTCTTGGAAGCTAGATTCTTTTTGGAAGAATGGACATGCAAGAAATGATTGTCTTTATTTTTCTTATTTCTGCTCCAACTCTCCCGTGGACACAAAAACTCAAAGGTTTGGGAGACATTGATTATGTGCAAATCTGTACCTCAGACTTTTCTTTTTGGTGCTCCAAACCTGTTTCCAAATGACTTGCTGTAATTCATCAGTTAGATGACACATAGGGGCCAGAAATGTTTAAAAACAAACTCATAATAATCCTCTACCAAACCTCCGCCTACTCTGATATTATGTCAGAAGTTTTAGAATCATAATAAATGCCTCCATTTTTCAGACTTAAATGTCCTCTTCTGCAAAATGGTGACAATTAATACCGTTCTATTTATAAAGAATTATAAGGCTTACATGGGCTAGTGAAGGCAAAGAGCTTGGCGTAGGGCCTAACACAGTGTTAGCTCTTAATGCACATAAGCTAGTGGAAATAGTGGTGGACGTGGGTGATCTCCATCTGTTCTGTTTTTCCCAAATAGTTTTTTCACTTATTTGTTTCAGAAGCTAGAATGTGAGCCGAAATTGACAGGGACCCTATTTTAGTTATCTTTATTTTTGGCATAGTGTTAATCTGCTGTTTGTTGAATGACTGGATTCATAAAAATTGCAGTACTTGTATTTAATACTCTATAATAACCATTTACATTTGATATCAAGCTTCTTTTATGCCATCTCTTTATTTTGTGTTTCACAACTTGTGAGGCAGGTAAGACAGATATTACCATCTTTATCATGCAAGGAAAGAGGATGAGAGGTTAAGGGACTTATCTAAGCTCATATGACAAGTAAATGGCAGAGGTTAGAAATTATTTTTGACTCTGAGTATACTATGCTTTCCTTATTGTGTTAAGAACACAACCATTTTTTTCTCCCAATTACATTTTTATTTAATTCCAATTGGATCTTTGAATAAGGACATGAGAGGAACAGCTGGAACAAAAATAGTATCCAGTGTACTTTCAGAAAGATACACTTAATAATTTCCTCAATAATGATTTTATCTTAGATCGAAATGGGCTGTGATCTTTCATAAAAATTGGCTTGCCATGAAAACCAAGCTCAATACAAAGTGAAAAGACTGCGAATACCTTCCAGGCTGGTAGCTGATCTCCTTCAGAGCCGATATAAATTCTTTTAAGCTACAAGAGCATGACTATATAATAATGTTCACATTTGTCGAGGCTATGCATACATATCTCATAAAGGAAATTAAAAATGAGAGTTTGGAGTAGATCAGAGAACTTAGCAATCTGCATCTGACTTTTCAATGTGAGTGTGGCTTCTGTATTAGATGAGATTTGCCTGGTTCTGAGTGATGGGAAATGATTTGGCCTGAGAGAAGCCAAAAAGGGTTCCCTGAACCCCCAGTTACCCCGACCAACCACACCAAGTACAGAGAGGCAAGTAACTTGAATCTTTCCGCACCAGAGAGTTCCACATAGCTCCATGTTCTGGCACATGCTCGTGTTTCATTTCGGGTATCCACAAATGATCAGAGGAAAGAAGATGGGTCATCTTTTCCAAAGAGTTTATAACACATTCCTGGCATGGCCTGTACCCAAAATGAAGGGACGTATGCTATCATCTTATGTTTGGAAATGTAACAGAAATTGAATATGCTCACAGCCCACAGGAAAGTCACAGATATTAGAACACAAGTTGCAAGATAGGAGCCTCTAGTAGGGTAGACAAAAGATCACTGCTGCAATCACAATGGCATGAATAACATCAGGGCTGTAGATAACTTATAAGCCGCAGGTAATGGCAATGGGATGACAACAACAGCAATACGTTTGAGAGATCTGATAAGAAAGAAAAATACCTTTCTTACTTTATGGGGAAGATTTAAGGGAACGTTAGCACAAACCGTTCTAATGAAATAGTGAGACCCTGTGAGAGTGTGTGTCCCCATCCCTTCTCTTTCAAATGATTTTCTTGTTGGAAGCACAAAGAAAAAAAATAAATGGTGAGGCTTTGGGGAATTTCCATTAATATGACAGATTGGATGCACCCAGTGTCCCATGATCTTATTTTTTGACAAGTTTCTGTGAGACATGCAGGCTTGTTGTCAGGTTACTCTTTTTAACAATGGAAAAGCACTTTCATTTCCTTGCAAATGTCAGGCATACCAAAGAAGTAGGTAGAAACCACTCCCTGGCTCTAATGTGAGTCCTCTCTACCTGGTCTCCCTCCCATTAGAGCAGCTGACTAGGGGGTGTGCCCACTGGTACATAAATATGGAACAATTTAGGCCACCCCAATTCCATGTTCACCTCCATGTTTGAAGCTCAGATTTTTTATGGATTGAAGGTAAATTAGAGCAAGACATTGAGAGCTGACTGGAATCCGCCCCCACTCCCATAACGCTCTGTGGCTAGTCTCTGTGTAGCCTTGTAATGATTTTTTCTTATCACCACTTCATTTATATTTAATTACCTTTAAAAACGGAAACTTTATAAGGTATAAATGCTTTCCACTTTCAGGGCAACCTGAAATCGTCACCTTTTTATTGCTCATTGTGAAATGGCAACATTTTAAAAGTGCTGCCAATAATGGGATTTTAGAGTGACTTCATGGCTTCCTGGTGTTTACAGGGGGTTACTCCTTCACAAGCCTATGAATTTTTAGAAGGCTCTCCTCCATTTTTGACTGTCAAAAGACAGCCTAAAAATGTATGGTCTTTTTTAGTGACTGTCCACCATAGGATGATAATGTAAGAAGGGGGCATGGTTGGCTCAGAAAGGAGGGACCCCACAAAGTGCACTGTACCTTGTCATGCATTTATTAAATATGTTGTTTTGATAACTGTTGTTCAATTGGGAAAAAATATAAGTGTGTATGTTAGATTTTACTGGGTAAAGCTGTGGTGACAAAAATCCTCAAGCCTAGGTGGCTTATAACAACAAAGTCTTACTCTGTGCACACATGACATGTTCCTCCGGGTAAGCTATGGTTCTGCTGGGTTCTTCAAGTATGTTTTCTTCATTCTGCAGTCCAGGATGAAGGCTCAGCCCCTGCCTGGTTGTGCTATTCTCACGGCAGAGGGAAAAGAGCAGGAGGTCGGGCAGAAACACCTGATCCCTGTAACGCTTCTGCTTTCCCTGGCCAACTGCAGCTTCTGCTCGGATTTCACTGGCCAGGAGGCATGGGGTTCCGGGTCTGACGTCAGTGAGGTGGGGAGGTAACCTCACCCACTGAAAGGCCATATAAGTCACATGGCTACAAGCAGAGCATAAATTCCTCTTATAGAACCAGGGTATGGGTAGTGGAAATAAAAATAAAATCTACCATAGCCTCATACAAGAAAAATATTATTCCTCATCCCAATCTCATTCTCTCTATCTCTGTGTATGTGTGTATATATATTCTCTATATATGTTATGTATGCATATGTGTGTGTGCATATAGACATACATATATCTGTGTATATATATTAAAATTTTCTTTTGTAATTTGTCTTTATCTACAAACAGAAGCAACATGGCTTTATGGTTACTACATCTTCAAGCTATAGTAAATTATAATCATTTATTAAATATTTATCGAGTACTTACTAATTGCTAAACAAAAAGTACACAGAGGAAAACAAAACATGGTTCCTACTATGTGGGGAGAAAAAAGAAAACTAATCTAATAATTAGAAGAAACTACATTGTGAATTGAAAGTATCAGTGTCAGAGGAAGAGAAAGTTTAGTTTATTTTGCTAAGAACAATGAAGAAGACTTTGCAGCAACTAGTCCTCATCAAATTTTTGTTTGATTTTGAAAAATCAATAAAACTTGGCCAGGAATATTAGAAGATAAGGGCATTTTGGGCACTGAGAACAACAAGTACATAGATATGGATTTTTCTGTGTATTTTAGGAGGAAAATTTAAGATACTTCTTAAAATTAAGGAAGGAATGTCATGTGGAAAGAAGTTTGGGGCCAGAGAGTAAAGTCCCTATCTCTCGAGTGTGTCAGACATTATCCTTTGCCTACACCTGCCTCCAGCCCAGAGTCCTTTCACACACCTCTGTATTCTGCCTATACCCGAGGAAACTGACATCCCCAGGATAGGTCAAAAAGGTTTTCTGTCCTCTGCTTTTCCACTGTGTTTGACCAATGGGAGGCACTGGCAATAGAGTGGGAAGAGAGCAAGGCTGTGGATTTTATTCCTAAACTGCCCTGCCTAAATGAGAAGAAGAGAAAAAATGAGACCTCAGAAAATACTCCATCACAACTTCTGATCATCCAGAAAATGCAGAAAAACTTAAGATGAACCCCTCCACCATTCCTAGTACTGTGCATTCAGCACTTACTTAACAGATGAATCAGTCAACTTTTGTTGCATGATAAACTATCCCCAAATGTAGTGATTTAAAACAGTAGCTATTTGGTTAGATAAAGGTCCAATGGGTTGACTAGGAAATTTTGCTGGTCTGAGCTGGTGGGTTAGTGTCCAGCTAGATGATCTAGAATGATGTCACCCACATAACTAACAGAGTGCCAAGGTGGCATGGGCAACTGAGTCCCATAACTCTTAGCATTCATCAGTGAGCCTGAGTATTTTAGTTCATTTTCTGTTGCTATAAGAGAATACCACAGACTGGGTAATTTTTATAAAGAAAAGAAATGTATTTCTCACAGTTCTGGAGGCTAGGAAGTCCAAGAGCATGGTGCCAGCATCTGGTAAGGGTCTTCATGCTACATCATCCCATGGCAGAAGGCGGAAGAGCAAGAGAGGGCAAGAGTGAGACAGAGAGAAGATGGGGGCCAAACTTCCTCTCTTTTATCAGAAGACTACTCACATGATAAGCAACCTGCTCCTGAAATAATAGTGTTAATCTACCCATGAGAGCAGAGCCCTTAGAATCTAATCACCTCTTAAAGGTCTCACTTCTTAATACCATCACCATCGTAATTAAATTTCAACATGAGTTTTGAAGGTGACATGCAAATCATAGCATTCTACTTCTGTTCCTCCCCAACTCATGTCCTTCTCACATACAACATATATTCATTCTGTTCCAATATCCCAAAAGTTTTTCACCATCAACTCAAAAATCCAAAGTCTTGAGTCTCATCAAAATCAGATATGGATGAGACTCAAGGCATAATTCATCCTGAGGCAGATTTCCCTCTGCTGTGAGCCTGTGAAATCAGAACAAGTTATGTGCTTCTGAAATACAATGGTGGGTCAGGCATAGGAAAGACATTCTTATTCCAAAAAGGAGAAATAGGAAAAGGAGGAAAGGGTAACTGGTCCCAAGTAAGTCTAAAACCCAACAAGGAAAATAATGTTAGATCTTGAAGCTGAAGAAGAAACTCTTTTTTTCTCCATGTCCTGAGCCTTGGGCACACTGGGGTGGGGGTTAGGCCCCCAAGACCTCAGGCAACCTCATCTCTATGGCTTTGCTGGTCTGAGCCAACCCAGCAGCTCTCATGGGTTAAAGTCTCATGCCTACAGCTCTTCCAGAAGTACAAGCTGATAGCTCTATAGTTTTGAGGTCTTGTGTGGCTCCAACTCCACTAGGCAATGCCTCCAACTCTATGGCAGCTCCAGCTGCACATTTCTGCATGGCTCTGCCCTAGTAGGGGCCCTCTGTAGTGGCTCTGCCCCTCTGACCCATGACTGGTCTCTGTCTGGGCCCCCAGGCTGTCTGCAATATCCTTTAAAATCTAGGTGGAGAAACCCATGTTCCATAGCTCTTGAATTCTGCATGGCTACATAATTAGCACCATATGGACACTACCCAGGTTTATAGCTTGTAACTTCTAAAGTGGTGGGTCAAGCTACACTTGGGCCCATCTGAGCCATGGCTAAGATGGCCAAGGAGTGTTGTGCTCAAATGCAGGACATGAAGACCCAAGGCAGCTCTGGGCAGGGAGCTTATGGAGGGTACTCCAAGCTTATCCCTTTAACCATTCTACCCTCCTGGAGTCCTGGGCTTGTGATGAGAGACGAAGCCATAAAGATCCCTGAAATGCCTTTGGGGTCATTCTCTCATTGCCTTAATGATCCCTTCTATCTGTAATAATCTTCTTTGCAAACCATCACTTGGATACATCCTTGGTTTGGTCTCCTGAACATATTTTTTTTTTATTCTTTACATAGCCAGGCTGAAAATTTTCAAAATATTTTTATTCTGCTTCTCTTTTAATCATAAATTTTATCTTTAAGTCACTTCTTACCTCTTGCATCTCACTGTATGCATTTAAAAGTAGCCATGCAGAAGCCTGAATGCTTTGCTACCTAGATGTTTCTTCCACCAGATATCCTAGTTCATCGCTCTTAAGTTTTGCATCCCAAAAGTCCTAAAACACAAACACAATTTTACCAAGTTCTTTGCAATTTTATAAGAAGGGTGACCTTTATTCCAGTTTCTAATACCTTGTTCCTCATTTCTGCCTGAGACCTCATGAGGCCTTTACTGCCCATATTTCTATGAACATACTGGTCATAATTATTTAATTTATCTCTAAGAAGATTCATATTTTCCCTACAGCTCTCCTCTTCTGAGTCCTCACAAGGGTTTCTCTTAATGCTACATTCATGGCAATATAAGCTTTTCCTAGCCTGCTTCTCCAAATTCCTCCAGCTTCTACCAATTACCCAGTTCCAAAGCCACTTCCATATTTTCAGGTATTTGTTATAGCAACAGCTCCACTTTCCAGTACTATTTTCTTAGTTTGTTTTCTGCTGATGTAACAGAATACTACAGAATGGGTACATTATAGGGAAAAGAAATTTATTTCTCACAGTCTGGAGGCTGGGAAGTATAAGAGCATGGTGCCAGTGTCTGGCAAGGGCCTTTGTGCTGGGTCATCCCATGGTGGAAGGTGGAAGGTTGAGAGCAAGACAGAGACAGAGTGTGGCTGAACTTTATCCTTTTATCAAAAATCCATTCCGGCAATAACTAACCCACTCCTGTGATAACAGCATTAACCATTTCTTGGAGGTCACACCTCTTAATATCATCACAATGGCAATTAAATTTCAACTTGAGTTTTGTAGGAGACATTAAAACCATATCACTGTGTTTGCTTACATTACTCTTCATCAAGAGCATGAAGACAATTAGCATTAAGACTTCTTGAAACCTAGGCTCAGAACTCAGTTGACAACTTCCACATCACATTGGTCAAAGCCAGGTACCAGGTCAGCCCAGACTCAAAGGAGGGGAGATGCTGCAAAATGATGTGGTATTTTTCCCAATTTACTACAACTGAGAGCATTACCTTCACTTTATCCTGTCCCTAGATTAAAATTCAATTAAAATTCCAATTGTCTTTTAGTGTTCAAGATAATTAAACTTTCTCTTTTCCTATCCTCATCCTCATCTGTTGTGCCATTATATTCTTGTCAGACAGAGGCCTTATCTCCATTTCTAAAATGAAAATCCTCAGGCAAACTAAAGCATGATTTTATTTTTAAAGTAAATATTCCCACATAGCTAAGGTCTGAATTTTCCAATTCTAACTGGCTAGTTTTATAAACAAGCAGAGGCAATTTTGCCTTGGTCCTTCCTCTTTTAGTGTCCCCACTTTTCAAGAATGTAATTATCCTTCATTCTTTAGTTGACAAGCTTTGGACATTAACCTTCAAACTCAAGAATGTAATTATTCTTCATTCTTTGGTTTGCAACTTAATGGTCCAATGTTTCAAGTTATGAGTGCATGGATTTTCTTTTGAGATGCCTAAAATTGCGGTTAAGTTTGCATTGTAGTAGATCCCATATATGTTCACTGTGCATTTGAGTATAAATAATCCCGTTAGTAAAGTAATGTTGAAAGTGAGCCTGGGTGTGTGTGTTATGTTATGTGCATAGGGGGACAGGGAGTGCTAAGTAGTGCTCGCCTGTGTCCAGGAAGGAGCAATAAATAAATCCAGAGAAAGCTAACATATGAAGCAAAAACAGAGAGATTTTTCAAAAGATACATCTGTCCTACGTCCTGTGGGCAGCGGCCCAGGTGTGTGAGATGATGCTGGAAAAGCAAATGAAAACTCCCCAAAGCCTCTATATAAACCCCTTTCATTCTGGGGTCATCCATCAGTCTCTGCAACTCGGGAGCAGCTTCCATTGGCTACTCACTGTGCGCTTCTGTTTATATTAGTTTTTATCCTGTTGCCGAGAGCCTGTCAGAAGAGGAGCAAGCCATATTTACCTGTAATGGCCTCACACTAGCTTGTGATGCCTAATCTCTTTTATTGATCCTACTTGCTGGCTTCTGGAGACCATCGATTTTCCTGGCTGTCAGTTTGTGGCCTTGCCTCCTTAATGTTTATTTAGACCAGCCTCCATAAATTGCTTCTGGTACGGAGGGTAAGGGAGGCAGCAGGAGGTCAGGGGTGTGTGTATACCTGTCCATAAATATAAATCACGGCTTTTGTTCTTTGCTGTTTGTGAGCACTGTTTGCAAGGTGAATAAAAAACGGAAGTATTCCACTCAAACGTGGGAAACCATTATGAATTCCCCTGTGACTGTCTTTTTTTTTATTGCAGTCTAGGTTTTCAATTTTCTGAATCCTAATGGTACCTCTTGTTGTCTACTCAGACATGTAATGTTTCTTTTTGTTAAAGTGGAGGAAGAAAAGAGCGAAGGCATCGCTTGTTTGCCAGCACAGAGCTATACTTTGAATGCAAGTGGGTTGGTTTTCCCTTCCCACTACCCAAATTGCTTTTTGTCAACACAAATATATATATTCATAAATTTCAGTCTTCCAGAAAAAAAGAAAAGAGAAAGACTTTCCTCAGCACTGGAGTTGTCAGCGCCTGGTTGAACAACTGAACCAGTACAGTTCATAATGAAGCTTATAAAACTATCTATTTAGACAAAGGCCATGGCTATTATGGAAAAAAACTTTTAAGGTGTGTGGCAGCTCATGGTCAGCCCTGTTCTAGCGGGGGTCGAAGTGCGCAGTGTAGAGTGCCACTGTACCCGAGACACCATTGACGAGGCCGATTGAACAAAAGGCAAAATGGAAAATAGTCGCAAGCAGGTGGCTGCTCTGTTATAAATAATTCAAGGGCACGTCCTGCAAAATCCAAGGGAAAAGCCCCACAGCTCATTATAACAGTGAGTTGGTAGACTGCTAGATCCTTAAATCACTAGAAAATGTTTTGCAACAGCTAAGGATTTTTTTCTTCTCTGCAGTAGTAGATATCATAGTCACTACGAGGTGACAAGTGGTTCCCCTGAGGCCAGGAGGACAGCAATCCATAGAGGAGGGGCAGCCTGGGCCACTACTGTCTCACTTCATGCAGAGGCACTGCGTACGGACACAATGCCCAGAGTAAATCATCAGGAAAAAGAGAAGCGTCCTCAAGACAGGAGTAGAAGTTCCTTCCAGAAAACACCTTATGGAATAGTTTGCTTGATTTAGCTGTCTCTGTTTCAACTTAGCTATTTCATATTAGTTAATAGTCTGAGTCTATCCTACTTACCTAGCCTTGCTTCCACCTTCTTCCTAATAATGTTTCTGTTATTTTCTCACTTTATCACCGATAGCCCTCACATGGGCCTCACAATTTTACACGCTCTCCTCAGTCTCTACCTTTTAAATCTCTAAACTCCTTCATGGAAGTATTAATTTTCATCACTACTGCCAATGGTTTTCTATTCCTTATAGATCTTACGGCAGGTTTAACCTATACCATAGTGTGGTTGCTTAGATTTGGTGCCTGCATTAGTAAGGATAGGGTCCTTCTTCCTGTAGTAACAAGCCCCAGAATCATAGGACTTACCCAAACAAAGATGTATTTCTTGCTTCCAGAGCAGGGTGTATATGGAGCTCTTCTTAGTGGTTTCCTTCCTAGCAATGGCCCAGGGGTCCAGGCTCTTTCTATCTTGACAATGATGTATTAAAAACATGGCCTTCTCAGTGGGTACGGAGAACAGAATACGGACAATCACGCAGTGGATTTTATAGCCAGATCTGGAAATGGAGCACATTTCTGCTTTAGAAAAGAATTCTTTGTTAATATGTTGACATTTTTAAAATCTGAAATAATTGTGTCCCTAATCCATCAAATCTAAAATAAATTCCAGATTCATCAATGATCCACACATAAAAACTTCAGAATTGTAAAATATTAGAAGAATATTACTTTTGAAGCAACACATACAAAAAAGCCAGAAGTTATAAGACAAAAGAGAAAATGTTTGACTACACAAAGATTTTTAGAAATCAATCAGGCAAAGTCACCACAAATTACACCTGAGAAGGAAATATGGACAGTATATAAAACATATGAAGAATTAATATTGCCTATATAAAAAGAACTCTTACAAATTAGTAAAGAACCAAATAAGTGAATAGAAAAACATACACAAAAGTTATAACTTATTTAGTCAAGAAGAAAAAAGAACAAATAAAAACAGGACAATATGCCTAATATTTCTATTATTTAGGATCATGCAAATTAAAATAATAATGAGATGCAATTTTTGACCTTAGACTACCAAAAGTTTAAAAATAATATGGCAGTTAAGGATGTGTAAAAAAGGCTCTGGGACATAACATTCATAGGACTGTAAATCAAAACTGTCTTCCTAAAGAGTAATTTGGTAGTGACCATCCAAATAAAGTGTACGTAACCATTAAGCCATTAGTCCCACCTCTGGGAATCTCTTTTACTCTGACTCATGCACAAATGGTACCTGATGACACACGATGACCACAGCAGTATATCATAGCCAGGAAGAAAGAAAAATAAAAAACAGAGAAAACCTACAGGAAATGCTAAATAATTATAGTGTCTCTATTCTACAGGGTGTTATGAAATGCTAAACAATTTATGTAGATTTACTTGCACTGATATAATAGAATGTCCATGAGTATCATTGGGTAAGAAAGTAAAAGATTCAAAGAAGAAAAGCATATACAATATCATTTCTGGAAAAAAATAAATGAGTAAAATAATTTGTGTATGATATTAATAGTTTCCATGTGTATAGGGAAAAATCTGGGAAGACAAATCCTAAATTGGCCTTGGGCCTCTGTCTCTGGCAGGGGGCTGGGGAGGCTCACTGCTGCTAGTGCTGTGGTGCTAGTACAGCCTCCACCCCTGCTGGCTCACGTGTGCCAGGTGAGGCTGTACATCCTCTACCTGTACCAACTCATCTAATTCCCTCTGCATGCATCTGAAGAAGTATTAGTAACTTCTCTATTTTTACAGATGAAGAAACTGAGGCCCAGAGAACATTAGTACCCTGACACAGGAAAGGCAGAAAATTTCAGTTTTAATTTCATAAATTTCTACTCTTGACTTCCTGCTCAAATCTCCACACAGCTGCCTGGGTGATCATGTTAAAACTGAAAATCAAATCATATCACTCCTCTGCACACTCCTCTCCTTCATATCATTCCTCTTCCATGGCTTCTCCTTCCTTCAGATTGAAGTCTTGTGTCTTTGCTATGGCCTGCGGGACCTTGGGTTCTCCTCCCTCTTGGACCTCATCATCTAACAAGTGGCCACATTTCACTCCTCATTCTTCCCTGCTCATTATACCAGTAGATCACTTTATGCAGGCCCTCTTCAGATATCCAACCTTCTATAGGTTGGTCTTCTATCTCAAGCCACTTGACCTTTTACGGTGCTTATTGCATATTTATTTATGCATTTATTAATCTTCTGTTTCCCCTGCTAGAATGTAAAGTCCATGAAGGCATGGACTTTGTTTTATTCCGATATTCTAAATGCCTAGAAAGGGTATATGGCACCTAGTAGGTGTTTATTAAATATTTGTTGAATAAATGAATGACTGCTTAAAAATACAACAAAATACTAAATTGGGTTACTGTAAGAATATGTTACAATTAAGAAGATTAAACAGTATGAGAGTGTGTGTGTGTGTGTGTGCGCATATGTGTATGTGTGCATAAACTGAAAGCACACTTGAGAGTTGTTTATCATGGGGATTTTCAGGAGTGTATAAAAAAAACACAGGTTTTCTTTTGATCGATCACTTAGAATTAGTTTAATCCATATTTGGCACTTCATTTTGACACTTATCACCCAAAGCAAAAACTGGGTGGGGGGAAAAGATAAAAGGAAATAAGGTAACAGTCTATGTGGAGGTCTACAGTAGCCTGGAATAATCTTTATTCCCCATCCAGTTTCCCTTGATCCTGCACTCACCTGCCTCAAATACCACATGTTCAGACAAATAAAAATATGTGACCGAATAAACTATACCCGAGCAAGACATGGTTTAAATACCTATGAAGCAAAATGACTTTTTTAGCTCATTTAATAATGAAGTCCATTTCAACAACTCCGTTCTTCTTAGCTCTGCAATGCTATGATTCTAACTCACCTAAGAAAACCATTTGCACATCCCTAGTCTTTCAAATGCTGCATATGTCAGTCACAGTTTGGTTAGAAAAATGCAACCCATTCTATGTATCCCAGTTATAAAGGGTTTTAGTGTAAGGGATGGGAGGCTTAAATGACATTCCCAAAAGCTTAGGAAGCAAAATTGTGTGAAGTCACTACTGATTTCCTCAGCCTGAAGCTCTGAATCCTGTGGTTCTCATGGGTTTCCCAGGAGGCTGCTACAATTCTCAAGAATTGCTGGGAAAATTCCCACCAACTATTTCAGTCTGTGGCAACAAAAGGCTGGTTGTTAAGAGCTTACCAAGAAGCCCCTGTGGATCAAGTCCCACACATCTGGATAGAACTGCTTCCAGGGAATAATGGCCTCTCTTTCCCTTCTGCCTTCCAAGCCTTGTGCAGTTGCCTCTCACTGACAAATGCTATCATTCCTGGAGGGTATTCTGGAAATTACTGCTCTGCTTCTCCTCCATGATACGGAAGAAATCTTCAAGGGAGATGGTGGTGATGCTCATCCGGCAATGGGCAGACTGATCCACTGCCTTGGATGGCACATCTTTTTATGAGTTAGAGATGAGAACATCAACTCATTACCTTCTCTGATTAAGATCTTCCCAGCTATTCAAAGATTTATAAATAACCCTCATCATTTTTCTCTAATGTACATGCATGTGTTTGTGCAGGTATTACATTAGGCCAGAAGTTGTAACGTGCTAGCTACTATGATTTTGTGCTAGCTACTGTGATTCTTTTTTTTTTTTTTTTTACCTACACAGCATCTTTTTATTTTTTGGTCATTTGAATGGATATTTACAAATTATAAATTTTTACACAGAAAACTGGATTTATGGCTTTTCTGAAAAAATTGAAAATCTGCCACACTAGCCTCTATTTACCATGATGTTTGGATGCAAATACCTGTTGCCCTTTTAGAGACAGCAGGTGCTCACAGGTTCCCCATCTCACTTCTCAGATTGTTTCTTGCACCTAGTTTCATTTGCTCCAGAGAGGTGGTACCACTACCTCTCTGAGCCCTAGCAACTTTAGAGTTTGTAAGCTCTGCCCTAGAATTTGAAGGAGAATATAATAAAGACTTTTGAGTAATTCCAATAGCATAAATGTTTTGTAAGGAAATGTTTTTATGAGCTACCAGCTATTTCTGAAGCACGATTTTTTTAAATTTTATTTTTCCAAAATTATGTTTCCTCTGCATATTGACACCCCATAGGTTAGCAACCTTTTCAGCTTTTACAGAGTTATTTATTTTTCACATAATAGTTATTTTTACTTTAAGGAAAAAATTAAGATAATTTTGACAAAAATTTTTGTGTACTCCCTGACCAGAAGAAAACATAAATGTCCCATCTCTATGTAGGTTGAAGCAGTAAGGTGCAACCGTTGATCCGGTCACTCCTACCCTTCACACTTGTGACCCGTGTGACTGAATTCATGGTTCAACAAAATACAAATTACCATAGATCATGGCCCTTTGAGTCATTGAAGAGCAGGCAAAAACAAGACCGTTACATTTATGAAAGTAAAAAATTTGCTGTAAACACACATGTGACTTTATATATGTCTCTTCATGTACCTCAACACATCATTGCATCATACATAGACACATACCCACACAAATAATTTTTCCATACTGTTTTCCCAACCTCCCAACAAGTAAAAATTAGTTCTAGATGATAATAAACTGAAAGTTACCTTGATTTTTGGAACTCAAGAGAAAAATTAGAAATCAATGCAATCACATGGCAACTTGCTATGAAAATCATGCAAAAATGAGTTTCAGAGGTATGTGCCAAATCAAGAATAAACAAATGAAAGATAAACTAACCGCTTCAGCAGGTGAAGTGTACTGAACTTTGAGCTTCAGTTTTTGATATTTAGAGCTGGGTTGTAATTAGGTGAGAAAACACCTTGTCACTAAAGGATTACAGACTATTCAGGTAATTTGGAAGCCTGAAGTCAGAGGACTGGAAATGTACATATTCAAAAATACTTAAACTTTGGAAAGTTTTATAAATAATGTGCAGCTGTCCAGCAATATGTATAATGTCTGCCAACTATATAAAGTCTCCACAAATTCTGTTTTGGTTTGGCATTCGGTGTAGAAAAATAATATATCTGTTCCTTGTTTTCCACTTGTAGGCGACTACATTTGAGTGTTCTATATACAAGTCCTTGTTTTTCCCCATGACTGACATTCAAATACCAGAAATGACAAGTTATTGGCGATTGCGGAGAATAAAAATTCATTTATGTCTATAAATATCCAAGAGTTGTTTAGTTAGGAGGAAACAGATGACCTAACAGAAGACTAAATCTTGGCAAGTTGACTTTCATTGGCTGAACTCTGCCAATTTCATTCTAGCCAGCTGGTTTCCTCTAATCCTCTCCTGTTCCTTCTGTTTGAGTGATTTCGTGGGGTTTTTTTTATGCCACATGCATCCATCACCACCAAGTCCAGACAAAGAGTGTGCCGGGTGAGAACAAAGCACAGATGAGACGTCTGGGGGGTTCACTGTGCTGGGGATGAGGCCAGGGAAACTCATCAAGGAATTTACACATCCATAACTACAAGGTAGTGACAATACAGAAAATTAAATTTAAGAGGGAGCCCTGAATCCTTTACTCTTATGGTTTATTTAACTGGACAGCTGGAGGCTCTCCAAATGACCTTTAGTTCAACCTAAATTATGTCATTCTTTCTGTGCTCAGAGGATCAGAGCTGAGGGGCAAGGAGTCCACAGAGGAAGACTTGCAGAGTGACAGGAAGCCTGTCCTGTTTGCATAAGGCAGTGAATTAGTTTGAGTCAATTAAGTTCCTAATTTATTTCTTTTTAGATTCCAATTTTTTTTTTTTCAAAATAGCCCTTTCTTGTATTTCCTTTGAATTTCATTTTAATGACACAATCAAGTGAGGGTTTGATTACAATTACACTTTTCCCTCTAAGGGCTGGAGTGCCTTGTCAAATAAAGTTGGAAGGGTGAGACTGATGCAGGGAAGAAGGAGGCACTGGGGAAAACCCAGAGCAGGTGTGGAATGAGGCTGAGTACCTAAAGAAAACCTGGAAGCACTGTGAAGGATGTACAAATCCTGCCAGCCTGTTTTAATTCCTAAGAGAGAGAGAGGCCAAGAAGAGCACAGAGAGAGAAAACAGAAACAGTTGTTTGATGGATGTTATACATTTAAGTCCTGTAATTACATGGGAAGTTGATTTATCAGTGTCCTTGCATCAGTGAAACGTCAGGGGCGAGACACATGTGTGGCCTCATCAGAGGAGGATTTGTTTTTAGGAAGCTCTGGCTTTGCAATCTGGAAATGACAAGAATAACATGAGGCTAATGTTATTACTTCTGAGAACTTTCAAAGCAATTAATGCATGAAATTAAACATGTAAAGAAGTGGAGAAAGGAAAACATTCAAGCACAATAAGAAAAGTTCTGGAAACGTAAAGAATCAAAATAATCTGTAAATGTTTCTGAGACTGGTTTTGCTTAACTAAAAGGCCAAACATTCTCAGTTTCACTCCATTAATGCACATTAGGCTTTCCTATATGGCATATGTTCACTCCATGTACCGCAGATGGAGATTCTTAAAACATTGCATGATTTTTCTTGGCCTTTACAAGATGTTAATGCCTGAGCTTTGTTGCTTTTAATCATTGTTCATACTAGAAAATTAAAATACTCATCAAGGACTAAACAATCAGCTTAAGCCAAATTGCCTGTGCAGACAAAGCCATAACAAACAAATATACCTTGAAACAAAAATATCTTGAAAAATGTATAAGTGACTTTAAAAGTAAGCAATAAGCATAATATTAAAATCTCCATTTTTTTTTTGCTTGACAAATAAAACTAGAATACTAATAGAATATATACATACACACTTATGCATATGTGCCAATGAACACATGTATGAACACACAAACATGTCATATGTGTTTATGAATATCAAAGGCTATGGACTTAACCTATGTCTCCCTCTACTCCTCCTGTATTATGCTCAAGCTGACTATTGCATTAGTTTGACTACTTGTGAACATTTGAATGACAGTCAACTCATTGGGTGATATAGACATAGATCATATAGTCATAGTGTCTCGTGATTTTGAATGCATGATGTCTAAAAATCTCAATGAAAGTGATTATAAGCTAATGGTTACTTCCTTTGTTTTCCAGCAGAACAAATGAAAACACCTTGGGAATAACGTCATATCCACTTTGATGACTTCATTACAGTTGATCTATAACCATATATAATTAATAATGATTGGGGGCATATAATATATTAGTAGCAGTAGTAGTAGTATATGTATTCCTATAAGCATTTTTCAGAGGCCGGAGAACAGTGATGGTCAAGGTAACCATAATCCATTCAAGTTTATTTCATTTGAGGGATCTCCAGCGAAGTAAATTTTGAAATCCTTGCTATCAGTAGACAAAACTCAATTCTAAGAGCAAGGAGTAGAACCCTAGCCTCAGCTACTTATACGCAGCTTATTACAATGGTGTGCCAAAATCAGCTCACACCAGCTCACTTGCAAAAGCAATTGCTAAAATTTTCATGAATTTTGAGAGCTGGTTATTAAAATTTAAATTATGTAAACTTATAATTAAATAAATTATATTAAAACAAATAATAAATACTCGAAACTTACTGCTTACTAATGAAGTCACTGCATTTTATTATTGTCTATGTTCTTAGGGTTATTTACGTCTATGTACATAATTTATGTTTACATCTGTATGGTGGAATTGTTATATGAACATCTCTTCCCAGCTCTGTGTTCAGTGAAATTCCACTTTTAGCTTGAAACTGGCCACGATGGTGGTATGTACTTCAAGGAGAGGGCAACAGCACCGATCAGGGCTCTTTTTTTTTTTATATATTTTTGGAGATTGAATTGTTAAATGTTTATTACACTACTTCTGTGAGAGCCTGTGTAGTGTATATACATCCCTCTTCTTTTCAGTCTCTTTGTCTGAGTCTTTTAATTTTTGAAGCTATATTATTCACTTTGTATTTATTTATTCTTGTTTTTCAACTCTCTGTCTCTAATGCTTGGCTGCAGTGTTACAGAAGTAAGGAAATGTGGGGATAACAGGATAGTGTTTCTACCCTGGATGAGGCAGCTAGAAGTTTCTGGGGAATGGTCATGCTTGAAGGTGCAGACCCGGGGAGGTGGGGGGGGAGGGGATGGAGGTATGACTACATGATGAGTGCCAGGCGCACTGTCTGGAGAATGAGAATGGACGCGCTTGGGACTCTGACTCGGGGGGATGGGCGGGACATGGACAATGTATATGACCTGAACTTATGTACCCCCATGATGAGCTGAAATAAAAAAAAAAAAAGAAGTCATTTTCCACTTCTTAGTTCGTTGTGCCCAGAGGTTTTTGTGAATTGAAGTTATGTTTTCACTGTTGGAAAACTGGTTGACAAAATCACTTCAGTCCCCTGCTGTTTACAATACACACTCTGACAAATATGCTGGTTAAGAAAAGAATTATTTTCAACTTACTCCCTTTGGCAGGTAAAAACAAAGATAAAAGTTGGCATGTATGTGCGTATGTGCCTCTGTGTTTGTGTTTTACTTGTTTGGTTTTGGTGGTAATGCAAAGCTAGAAGTGGATTCATCTGTATTTTCTTTAGATCTTAATAGAAGGCATCTGAATAAAGTATTTCATAAAACAAGTCAAAGAATATATAAAACATGGCATTCTGGGCCATGGGTGCATCCCCTGCTTGTCAAACTTGAAAAATACCTGCAATCATTCTTAGAAGCCAACAAAAGAAACCACTGGCTGATTTTGGCAGATAAAAAAATTTTTAAATGACTGAATTGCTCTCACAATCACCAGGAGGTTTGGACAACTGCCCACATGGCTGCAAAGCCAGGGGAAACAAATAACTGAAAATACTCCATGTATACAACCAAATACTATTTGCTGTTTCTTTCTTTGTTGACACCTTGAGCACTAAACACTGGATGTTATGCCTACTACCACTGCCATACTCTCATCATCCTTACTAATCACCCTCATGACTAGAAAAATGTTTTTCTTGTTTCTTTTCCCTCTTAGACCCTGACTGCAGATCTATAAAAGTGCATTTAATTGATAGAGCCTAACAAATGCCCAATTATGGTTCTGAAGAAGGCTAGAAAGTGTGGTATCTGGTCTTTTCAGCATCTGTAGTGAGATCTCCATAATACGAGAGCTTGCCCCAGCATAGGTAGGCAGCAGATATCCTAAGTGACCAAAAAGAATTGCAATTGTCCACAGCATTCTCTTAATCCTTATCTTATATGGGGAAGCCCAGTGCATTTCAATCTCGTGCTTTTATACCTGCTGTTTTGTTCCCTGCTGTATGGCATATGGTGGCAACCAATTCCAAGAGCCCTGGAGACATTGCACCTGCATGTCCTGCACCTAAGCAATGTTTTTACTCCTGAGAAGAAAGAGCAATGTTCTAGCATGCACAGAACATATGCTAATCAGCTGCACTCTTCAGGCACAAATGAGGATAATGTGTTCATTGTTTAGACACTGGAATTGTTCATTACAAAATGACACAGTGTTTGCCAATTTTGTCTTCATTATAAATGTAAATATTAACTGGCGATATGCAAAAGAATACAAAAAGTCAACAGCAATTAATTGGCTTCTGCAGTAATTAGCAACTGTAAGGCAAACACTTAGGAGCCGTTGTAATTGTCTGCATTAGGAATACACCTCCTGTACAGATCTAATTAGCAATTTAAATAGTTCAGAAATTATATGCCTCTTGCCTTTACACTCCCTGAAGTACTGTTCATTAATGGGGGAAAAAATTGCTAGTAAATGTCATTTGCATTGTCTTGCATTAAGGGCTCTACATCAAAGCCTCCGTTACTGCCTCATACTGAATAATTCTGAGCTGTGACTTGTGGACCAATACAGCTGTAATTAGGCAATGATGCCTTTGTAAACATGAGGCACAAAAACTGATGGGAACTTATTTTTCTGTGAGGTATTTGCTCCCTGGTTTAAGCTCTAAATAATAAGAAGGAGAACTATAATAGGGCTATAGCTTAAAAAAGATTGAAATGAAGAAATATTGACTCTTCATGGGCCATTGAAGTGGTGGTAAAAAATGTCTAAAAGACCGTGCACAGAGTTTTAGTTGGTTATATGATTTTAGCCATGGAGTTGATCCAGATACTTCTGGGTCTGACTGATTTGGTCAACATTATGTTCTAAGGATTATGCTGATGGCCCAGTGGTTTTTTTATATTTGTGTTATATAGTGAGAATTATGTATAGCAAAAGTTAACTCTGAAAGTCTAACATTTAACTAGAGTGTGCTATATGGCAGAGATGCCTCAGTCAAACCTGAGATCACTGGTTACCAAAATTCTGATTTGTTTCATTCACATATTTCCAGGTGGATTCACATAGTTCTGTTGTGTTTTTACAACCTCTCATTGTAAAAACAACAAGAAATAAAATGTCTGGTTGAAACCTGGAAACTACACAGATTTTAAAATTCATTTAAGAACTCTTAAAATTTTTTAATCAATTACTCAGATAAAAAGGAAAGAAGTGAACCTCATCGAATTATTGACAATAAATTTGAGAGAGGTAATCAAATATAAGAGAAGATTGAGTCAATATTTAAAGTGATATCAACATACTGAGATAAAGTTAAAACACCAAAGATCATTAAACTGTAATTGGAGATAATGAACAGACCTGAACTTGGTTTCAAAATATAAGATATGAGTAAGACAGAGGATCTTTTAAAAAACACATAAGCCTTGTAAAGCTACAGTGTGACATGCTTGACAAAAGAAAATAATAAAGTTTTGGGGTGGATTAATAGGAATATAGTATACATAAAAAGTTGAATAATAGACTTAACTGAATTTTGCTTTGGCTAGATTGTACACTGTGATCAAGTTTTGGTGCCATATTTTAACAAGGGCAGAAACTACTCGAAACATGTCAAAGAAGCTCAAGAAGAATAGAGTATCTGAAGCCATGTCTCATGAGAAATAGTTGATAAAATTTGTGATGCCACATGTGAAAAGATAAGACTTCCCCAGTATCTTTAAGGCTTTCATATAGAATGGTCAGAGAAATATTCTGCATGGCCTCACAAGGTGGGCCTGAGATCAATATAGAAATATTGTCTGATGATTTTAGCCTAATATATAAAGAAAAGTTTAAACAACTAGAGTTGTTAAACAATAAGAATGGGTTGACTTTTAGATTGCATTCACTTGCTGAACTACTGTTTAGGAAAATCCTGCACTGTTACAACATATTATTACATTTTACTAATACAGTGGTCTCCAATTATGATAAAGCACTTGTTGGGAGGAATGCTCATTGCCACCTATTGGTAAAACAGAGAACCAAAAAGGATTGAAGATCATTTGTTTATTCTAAAATCAGAATTTAAAGCAAACAGATAGTATTCAGTGCTTATTTTAATAATTATAAATTAAAACCTGTGAGTGAAAATCATGTGTTTACATTGCATAAGTGACATTTCAATAGAAAAGTCCTTATTTTAAAATGAACATAAATGTAAATATTAAGAAAGGATGACTATTATATTCAAAGGAATACGATCAACTGTAATAAAAACCAAAATTATTTATAACAGGTACATTGATATTTATGAAATAAAACAATATTAATGGTTTTATCATGTTTATGTACTTTATGAGAGCCTTCATTGTTTGTTTGTTTATAACATCATAAAGGTATAATCTTTTTAGGCTAAAATATTTAGGAACAATCAAAAGGTTTTATAAGATGAATGACAGCACTAAAATTTAATTTCATCTTATATAGTCAATTTGTGATATATAAAACATACTAGTTTTGTCTTTATAATTGAATGCAAAATGCAAAGTTTGCTGGTTGTGCAAGTGGAGATGATCTTTGGGAATTTAGCTGTAGGGCATATTAAATTATGGTATTAATAGATTATTCTGTATTGAAGACACAATAGAAATATATGAACATCTCTCATAAATACCTCTTTCATTTTTTTTACTGTTATCAATCATTTAGCAAGCACTTGCTGTGTACCAGGAACTTGCTAGATGTGGAGGAAATAAACTCTGGACAATAAACAAAGAAACAGAATCGACTGTCCATATATACAGCAGTGAGCACTTCCCAGTCGCAGTGTGACTCCGCAGAGTCCGAGCCTGCTTGCTCTAAATCCACCAATCATTAATAGAACTCCCTGTGGCAAACCTGCTTGGGTAACATCCTGGACCCCAATAAAGGCTTTGGCTCACAGGTCTCTCTCTCTCTCTTTCTCTCTGTCCCCCAACCCGCTGGTTGAGTGTGCACATCCTGAAAGCTTTCTCCCTTCCCATTGGCCCTGTGAGGCTTGCTGCCCTCTTCTCTCTGGGAACTGTAGGCAATACACGGCTTCTGTTATTTCATGTATTTTCTTGTGTTGCCTCCTCTATGTCTTACCTGGTCAACACACCCGAACCTATCTTCTGTCCTGGTCAGGGCTCTCCTAGAGAGTAGCTTTCTTGGTAGGAATAAACTGGACACAGATCAGATAAGAGCCATAAGGGTGTCAGCCAGTATAAACAAGTTTCCTGTGAGAGGGACACCTGGGTATAGATATGACACTTAGGCATTGGGCCATCTACCAGAATAAAGAACTATCCCATGAAAGGCACACAGTAAACATTCACAACCACATGCCTGGAGTCCTCTCAGAGCAGGGCTAGAGTTTATAGCCACTCTCTAGAAAAGAATTCAAGACCAAATAAGAGGAAAATATAACCACCATCATCCATCTAGGAAACTTTTTTCGTCTCCCCAAACTAAAACCCTGTACCCATTAAACCATAACTCCTCATTTCCCCTCCCTTTTGTCCTTGCCAACCACCATGCTCCTTTCTTTCTTTATGAATTTGACTAGTCTATGCATCTCATATAAGTGGAATCATATAGTATTTATCCTTTTGCGATTGACTTGTTTCACTTAGCATAATGTCCTCAAAGTTCATCCATGTTATGGCATGTGTTAAAATATTTCTTTTTTAAGGCTGAACAATATTCCACTGTATGTATATACCACATTTTCTTTATCCATTCATCCTTCTATGAACTCTAGAGTTGATTTCACCTTTGGCTATTGTGAATAATGCTGCTGTGAACTTGGGTATACAAATATGTGTGAGACCCCATTTTCAATTCTTTTGGGTATATACACAGAAGTGGAATTCCTGGATTATATAGTAATTCTATTGTTAGTTTTTTAAGGAACCATCATACTGGTTCCCATAGTGGTTTCACCATTTTTATATCCCCACCAACAGTGCACAAGTGTTCCAATTTCTCCACTTCTTTACCAACATTTATTATTTCCAGTTATTTTGATAACAGCCATTCTAATGGATGTGAAGTGGTATCTCATTGTGATTTTGATTGGCATTTCCCAAATGACTAATGATATTGAACATCTCTTCATGTGTTTATTGGCTATCTGCATATTTTCTTTGGAGAAATGTCTATTTAAGTCCTTTGTGCATTTTTAATTAAGTTGTTTGATTTTTTGCTGTTGATATTCAGGATTTGCTTATGTAGTCTGGATATTAGCTCCTCGGGAGATATATGATTTGCAATCCATTCCATGGGTTGCATTTTAACTCTGCTGGTAATAACTTTGATGTACTAAAGCTTTATTTTGATTTAGTCCATTTGATCTATTTTTACTTTTGTTGCCTGTGCTTTTGGTATCATAGCCAAGAAGTCACTGCTAAATCCAATATCACGGATCTTTTCCCATATGTTTTCTTCTAAGAGTATTGTAGTTTTAGATCTTACATTTAGGTCTGATTAATTTTGAGTTGTTTTGCATATAAGGTATAAGATAAGGATCCAACTTCATTCTTTTGCATGTGGATATAAAACTTTTCCAAAATAATTTGCCAAAAAGACCATTCTTTCCCCATTGAATGGTCTTGACATTCTTATCTAAAATCATTTTACTGTATTTTACCATGTGAGGGTTTATTTCTGAGCTCTCTATTCTATTGCACTGATTTATATGTCTTTCTTTATGCCAGTGCCACACAATTTTGATTTTTGTAGCTTTGCAGTAAGGTTTGAATTATTCTTCTTTTTCAAGATTGTTTTGGTTATTTAGAGTCCCTTGAGATTTCACATGAATTTTAGGATGGGTTTTCTATTTTGTTCCACAAAGTCATTAGGGCTTTATAAGGATTGCATAGAATCTATACATCACTTGGTGTAGTACTGATATCTTTAACAATATTGTCTTCCAATCCATGAACACAGGCTATCTTTCCATTTATTGGTGTCTTTAATTTCTTTCAGAAACATTTTATAGTTTTTAGAATACAAGTCTTTTGCTTTCTTGGTTAAGTTTATTGCTCAATATTTTTTATTCTTTTTGAGGCTATAGGATTATTTTGAGGATTACAAATAAATGATGCTTCAGAAGTAGGCAAATCTCTCATGCAGAAAAATTCCAAATAATATATATAGGTATATCCCTCTCAAGGAAATGGCACATAACTCTCATCCCTTAAGTGTGAGCTGACATAGTGTATTCCTCATAAAAAATACAGTATAGAAAGAAGGGAAGCAGGTGTAACTGTGTAGAAATCTGACAGACACTACCTCATCCAGGTGCTCAAGGTTAACATCAACTCTGATAAGTCATATTGACAGCATACGCCGTTGATGTGCTATGCTAAAAATGGTACTTCTGTGTTCTTCTCCACAAAATTCATAACCCTAGTCTAATCATAAGACAAATATCAGAAAAATTTTGGTTGAGGAACACTTTACAAAACATCTTACCGGTACTTTTCACAAATGTCAAAGTCATCAAAAACAAGAAAAGTCTGAGAAATCGTCACTCCCAAGAGTAGCCTGGGGAGACATGACAACTAATTGTAATATGGTATCCTGGATAGAACCCTGGAACAATAATCAATAAAAGGATGTTAGGTGAAAACTGAGGAAATATGAATAAAGCATAGACTTTAGTAAATAATAATGATTAATATTTATTAATTGCAACAAATATACTATACTAATATAAGATATTCATAATAGAGGATACTGGGTGTGGTGGATGTGAGGACTCTCTGCACTACCTTCCCAAATTTTCTATCATAGACTAGCTTATCTTCTTTACTTTATATTTTATATAAATAGAATCATATAGTATGTACTTAGGCAGGTGGATCTGGCTTATTTTGTTCAACATTTTGTTTGTGAGATTCATTTAACTTGACATGTAGTTGTAATTCATTCATTCTTATTGTTTTCTGTATTCCAGTCTGTGACTATATCCCAATTTTACTGTTGGTTGGCATTTAGGCAGTTGTCCATTTGGAGCTATTGCATGTAATTGTCCCCAAGACATTCAAGAACACAGTTTTTGGAACTTGAGACTTTGCCGAATTTATTTATCAATTCCAGGAGTCTCTTGGTGGAATCTTTGGGGTTTCCTAGATATAAGATCATGTCATCTGAAAAAAGCAATAGTTTGACCTCCTCTTTCCCAATGTGGATACACTTAATTTCTTTCTCTTGCCTGAATGCTCTGGCTAGGACTTCTAGCACTATGCTAACTAGAAGTGGTGACGGTCGGCATCCTTGTCTTGTTCCAGTTCTTAGTGGGAATGTCAAATTTCCCCATTCAGTATGATGCTGGCTGTGGGTTTGTCTATATGGCTTTTATACTTTTGAGATATATGTTCTTTCTATGCCTAGTTTGTTGAGGGTTTTTGCCATGAAAGGGTGGTGGATTTTGTCAAATGCTCTTTCTGCATCTATTGAGATGATCACATGATCTTTGGCCAATAAACATCTGAAAATTTTCTCAACCTCACTAATCACCAGGGAAATGCAAATTAAAACCACAATGAGATATCACCTTACCCCAGTCAGAATGGCTTTTATTAAAAAGTTCAAAGACAATAGATGCTGGTGTGGATACAGAGAGAAGGAACACTTATGCACTGTTGGTAGGACTGCAAATTAGTACAACCTCTATGGAAAAAGTATGGAGATTCCTCAAAGAACTAAAAATCAATCTATTATTTGATCCAGCAATCCCACTACTGGGTATTTACCTAAAGAAAAAGAAGTCATTTTATTAAAAAGACACCTGCACTTGAATGTTTGTTGCAGCACAATTCACAATTGCATTGATGTGGAATCAGCCCAAACGCCCATCAATTCATGAGTGGATTAACAAAATGTGGTATATTTATACCATGGAATACTATTCAGCCATCAGGAAGGATAATTTAATGCCATTTGCAACAATTTGGATGGAACTGGAGACCATTATCCTAAGTGAAGTATCTAAGGAATGGAAAAACAAACACCACATGTACTCCTATTAAAGTGGAAATAACGGATAAGCATACATGGCATAGAGGAAAGTAAATCTCAATGAAAATCAGGAAGGGTAAAGGGGGGAGGAGGGGATGGGTGAAAACTACCTAACAGGTACAATGAACACTATCCATACATCGGGCCATGGGACCAACATTTGTATCCCCGCAATACTTTAAAATAAAAAAAGAAGAACTTTTTAAAAAAGAACATATTTTTTGGTGAACAAATGCATGCATTCCTATTGGGTAATAACTAGGGATAGAATCAACCATAAGTATGTTCAGCTTTACAGATGTTGCCAAGTAGTTTTCCAAAGTTGTTGCACAATGGTAATGCCATCAGCAATGTATGAAAGTTCTGGTTTTTCCACAACTTCATTCAAATTTTGTATTCTCCCATCTTTTTCATTTCATCTATCTGATGAGTGTGTAGTGCTATTACACATTATTTACTGATTATTTGGATATTATCTATAATAAAGTATCTGTTTAAGTATTTTGTCTATTGTGCTATTCACCTGTTAGCTTTTACATATTTATCTGTAGAATACCTTTAAATATTATGAAAGAGCATGAGCATTGTCAGATGTATTCATTCTGAGTATCCTCTCTTACTTTGTGTACTGCCTTCATATTCTCTGTATCATGTTTTTTGAACAGATTTATCATTTTAATATAGTCATATTAATCTTTTTGTCTTTCATGGTTAGTGATTTTGTGCAGTGTTTGAGAAATATTTTCTGACTCCAAGGTAACATATAGTTTTTTTCTATATTTTCCTTTAAGAACTATAATGTTTATCTTTCATATTTAGACCTGCAGGCCATCTGGAATTGACTTTTATGTATGGTTTGAGGTAGGAGTCAAGATATATGTCTTTTCCAAATGACTATCCAATTCACTGAGCACCATTTATTTAAAAAGCCACTTTTCCCCCTTGCACTAGAGTTTGAGGAAGGAAATAATCCATAAACCTAAAACTATTCTAAAATAAAATATTTATTTCAATATTTATTTAAAAAATGATGCATGTTAACATAACTAATCATTAAGGAAATGCAAAACAAAATCAGGATAGTGATGATTCTTGTGTGTTTTCAAGTGGGTATTAACTGGAAAAGAACACAAGGGATCTTGAGGTCTAGTAATTAATGTCTGTTTCTTGATCTGGTTGCTGGTTACACAGCTGTATTCAATTTGTAAAAAATTATCGTATTTTGCACTTATGCACTCTTTTCTTTTTTTACATCATTCTTCAATAAAAGATTATTTTAAAAATTGAGCATTGAATAAAATATCAGAGCTTCCAAGCTAACTAGGAATCCATGGGCCAGTGGAAAAGTTAACCATGTGCAAATGAGGAAGGATAATATAATTTTAAAATATAATTTAAAAATATAGATAAAGTTTCATATCTTGCAGGGCTCTTTCTATAGTTTTCCAAAGGGATGCAAAAATGTTCTTCAAAAGATTTTAATCTCCATTGTTTTCTTCTCTCTCATCATTATTCTTTTGCTAACACTCAATTTCAGAATCTTTTCTGGAAGAAATATTTTTAATGCTGGAAGGATCAGCAATTTTCAATGGGGAGAAGTTATTCTTGTTGTTTTGGAATTATCATACCAACTCTTAAAATTTTACGTAAAAATCTGGATTCCAAGTGCTGTTAAATGCTGTAAATTATCTGATTCCTAGAAGAGAAATCATTTACTTCTCTATCTTTTTTCTCCTATGCCCTTACCATGTTGTATAACCCCAATTATTTAAATAACTAAATTAATCAGTGATTTATTTAGTGATCTTTAATTGCTTTAATTTTTTTATTGTTTTTAATTGCTTTTTATATAGGAAATCTTATGCTTATGCCTAAAAGGATACGTTGTTTCTTGGTGAAATTGGGTACTTTGTAATATTATTCCTTTGTCTGAGTTAAAGAAGGAAGATGTCAGATTTCAATCAATTTCTGAACTATTCATCAGACATCTATCATGAGCTTAAAGCTATGCTAAAAGCAATAAGGCATACTAAACAACAATATACTTTGATAATGTGTTCTCAATATCTTTCAGTTGTAGGTGGATAGGACAAGCAAGCTAATGTGTACTAATGAGGGGGTAAGCTAGAGCTAAGCTGTGACCTTGAGGCAATATACATAGTCCCACTTCAGAAAGGGAGTTGTGTTCAAATTCGACGGACATCAGAATCAAATGGGAGGCATTTGGAAGGTTTTTTTATTTATTTGTTTTTGAAGAAGAGGTTGGCTTCCATTAATGACCAAGTATTTCCAATCAGGCCATTTATCCTATAAATAAGAGCTATGAATTCTAGATAAACATACATTAAATAATTATCTGAAAGCACTGACTGAATATTGACTAAAGAAAGTAAATTCTGAAAGGGAATTGACAATTGGAAGAAGTGACTGACACTGCGAATGTTTATTGTTTTACATTTTTACCTTGTTATATGGGGTTGCTAAAATGTAGATGATAGCTAAAATGGTCTTACTTATTTGAAGGACCAGAGGATAGAGTCCTGGACAAACACAGCAGCAGAAAAGTGAGGAAGAGTGGCGTGAGGATGGGGGTGGTGGATCCTGAAAACTAAACAGCCAGGAAAGAGAACCTAAAATCATGCATATAAACTCTTGCCCAATATTTGTTTGATTCCTGAACTATGTGTATGTAGATAGAACATAAGTGACTCAGATAAATCTAAAACACCTGAATCAAGATTTCCAGCAGCTGCTTAATGCAGGAGAAGTGAACCTTTTAGTTTGAGTTCAGCCAAATTAATAACTTGCAAACAAGAAAAAAAAATCCTCTTCATGATATATTATCACAGTCTCTACAATATATTATTGACTATATCTAAAAAAGTACTCTATATATGAGGAAACATAAAAATTTCACCAATACTCAAGAAAAAAATACAATGTTCCCAGTAGGGAAATTGGCTGACAAAAATTTTGAAATAGCTTCCATAACTAAGCTCAATAACATAAAGGAAAATATGTAAGAAATAAATGAAGAGATAGGAAATCTAATAAGAGAAATAAAACTACAAAAAAAAAACCAAATAGAAATCTTAGAACTGAAAAAAACAATATCTAAAGTGAAATATTCATTGGATGGATTTATTAGGAGGTTGAATATAACAAAAGAGTCAGTGAATTTGAAGACAGAGCAGAAGAAACTATTTCAATTTGAAAAATAGAAAGAAAAAAATTGAAAGAAAAAAATGGAAAGAAAAAAGATAAACATAACCACAGGGATGTGTGGGACAACATCAAAAGGTTCCAAATGTATGATATATGAAATTGGAGTCCAAGAAGGAGAGAAGAAAGGGAACGTAGTAGAAAATATATTTGAAGAAATAATTTCAAAACTTTTCCATATTTGTTGAAAGACACAAATTTACATAACTTGAAGCTCTTTGAATAAATATAAAGAAAATAACACCTAAGCACTGCTAAGAAACAAAACTAAAACAAAATAATTGAAAGCATAAAGAAACAATATGACATTGCATACAGGTGTTTCTCATCAGAAACAATCTAGAAAACAATGAACAATAGCTTTAAAGTGGTGAAAAAAAAAACAAAAAGCAAAAAACAAAACAAAAAAATCATCAACCTAGAATTCTTTATCCAATAAGCAAATTAAAGAAATTTTTTGGGAAAAAAAGAGAATTTGTTATCATAAGACCTGTACTATAAGAAATGCTAAAGGAAGTTCTCTAGAATGATACCAGAGAAAACTCAGAATTTCAGGAAAGAATGAAGTACTCTTTCAGGAAAAATGAAGAAATGATAAATATGTGAACAAATGTAAAAGACTAGCATTTTCTTAATTTAAAAATACTTATCATTATTTAAAGAAAAATTATAACATTACCTTATGGAATTTACAACATAGGTTGAAATAACAGGTATAGACAAGATTAGCCAAAAAGATGGACTGATAAAGTGACCTATAACATTGCAAGACATGAAAAATTTTCATGAAGTGGTATGGTATTAACTCTAAGTTAACTGTGAAAAGTTAAGGATGAATATTGCTATCCTATAATAATAAAGCAACTAAAAAATTGAAAGATGCATAGTTGTATAAACAATAGATAAATTAAAATGAAATTTTAATGTTTTTAAGAAAGGAAAATAATCCAAAAAACAGGAAAAAAGGAATATAGGTAGGGAAAAAATAGAAAATGGGAAAATAAATAGTAAATGGCAAACCTAAATATAATTAGATCCATAGATATTAATACACTAAATATCTAGTAAAAATGTTAGAATTGATAAGAAAGCAAGACTTAAAAATATGTTGTCATCAAGAGATGCACTTTAAATACAAGTTGAAAGTAAATACATAGAAAAAGATGTGTTATAAACAGTAAGCATATGAAGCCTGGAATTGCTATACTAATATCTTATAATATTGACTTAAGGACAGTATTACCAGTGGAAAAAAAGGGGATTTCATAATGATAGGAGGGTCAACACATCAAAATGATATGACATTGATAAAGGTATATGAATTTAATCTATAGAACTTCAAAATACATGAAGCAAATTTAACAGAATTAAAGGAGTAAATGGAGGGATTTAATTTTTTATGGTTATTTTTTAAATAATCCACTCTTGGCAATTGTAAAAAACAACTACAAATAAAAAAATCAATAAAGTTTGATGATATAAACAAAAATATAAGCCACCTTGACTTAACTGATATCTATAGAACCCTATACCCAATGACCATAAAGTGTGTATAGTATGCTCACCAAGGTAGACTTTATGCTGGGCCATAAAACAAGTCTTAATAAATTTAAAGAATTGAAATCATAAGGAGTATGTTCTCTGACTGCATTGGTCTGCTCAGTCTGCCATAATCAAATACCATAGACTTCAACAACAGAAATTTATTTTTGACAGTTCTGGAGACTGGCAAGTTCAAGATCAAGGAGCTGATCAAGTTAAGTTTGATTCTGAGGCCACTTTTCTTGCCTTGTAGGCTGTGTGCTCACATGACCTCTTCTTTCTGCATGGAGAGGCAGAGAGAGATTTCCAGTCCTATTGGATTAGGACTCCACATTTATGACCTTAATTACCATACATATAAAACTAAATATTAGTAACTTGATTTCAGCATTATTAAAAGGATCCATAAAGTCCAAGTAGGCTTTGTCTTGGGAAGTCAAGGTCATTTTTACATCTAAAAAGTTATCAGTGTAATTGTATCCTATTAACAAAGTGAAGGTGAAAAATTATATGATCATATCAACAAAAGAATTTGGAAATCTTCAATGCCCATTTAGGATAAAAGCTAACAGCAAACTAGGAATAGAATAAAACTTCCTCAATCTAAAAGGGTTTCTATGAAAAAACCTACAGTATGAGAAATGTTAAAGAATCCTGCATACTAAATTGGTAAGTCAGCAATTCTTTTTAGTGTCAGTAAAGAAATTGGTAAACTGTCACTTGTTGTGCTTCAAGGCTAAGAGCACTGGATAATCAAGTGAGAACATCAAGGAATTTGATAGTGAAGACTGGATAGGAAGTCTTCTAAGATTACAACAAGGATACAGATCAGAGCCCATTTGATAGTTAAAAGGAAAGAACATTTAACCTTCCTAACAGTGGTTTTCTGCCTATAGCCAACAATTCAAGATGGTTAAGAGTCAGATATTCATGTAATTTGTTGAATTGCAGAGACCTTTTATTAAAAACTCATTCCAGAAACATGACTGTATAATATTTCTGTTGTAATTTGATGTGATCTAATGCAGTTTTCAGAACACAAATAGACTGGCAGCCTACTACTCTTTAAAATATATTTAGGTTTTGAAACATTTTAAAATCAGGACTATAATTGTTCAACCTTTAAAGCAATTAGTATTTCTAGAGTTATGCCCTGTCAGGCTAAAAATATGGGAAGGGCTTCCTAATTAATGCAATCACTTCATAAACTTTTCTATGTGTATTCATAAAGGGCATACATCCAAGCACCAATACCTGCAGGGCAGATTGGGTGAGCAAGAGGAATTCAATTCACTGTCAAAACAGGAAGTCTTTGCCCTCACTGTCAAGCAAAATATGACATGCAAATGAATTGCTGGTCATACAGGTTGTTTCTTTTCTCATTTTTTAAAGGAAATTTTTATTGCTTCCCTATTTTCTTCTAATGCTTTGCTTCATATTTTCTTTGATTTTTGAAAATTAAATTATTTACTTAAGGTGGTAAATTTCAACTTCATTTCTGACCCAGAGAAATATAAATTTGATTGGAGATTAGAAGCAGCAAATAAAAGAGTCTGTCTACTCTGGTGAGGTGTGTGTGTGCTTTAGCTTTTACAGAAATAGTTGTACTACATTATATCATAATATTTTCCAACTGTACATAAGAGAAGTTAGGAGTATGTGCATTCTGTACAAACAAGGGATGGAATGTAGTAGGTATCTGTGGTTTTTACATATTTTGAAATCCTGCTTGTTACTTTTTCTTTTGGAGAATCCAGTGTCCGATCCAATGAAGAACAACTTCTTACGGGCCTTCCAGGTGTTATCTATTTCCAGTCCAGCCCCAGCATTATAGGTGAAGGCTCATGACTCACACTGGTAAAGGGCTTTATTATTCACTTGACCACAATGAATGGACAAGGATGAGTATATGGACCCTGGCTTCGGATATATGGGTCCTGAAAGAGAGGGTGTTTCCTATTTCTGGTGTAATAAATTACTGAAAATTTAGTGGCTTAAAACAGTACAAATTTCTTCTTTTATAGTTCTGGGGTTCACATGTCCAAAATAAATCTATGGAGCTAATATCAATGTATCACCAGACCTGATTCTTTTCCTTTCCTTTTCCAGCTTCTCTAGGTGGCCAACAACCTTGGTTTGTGACTGCATCATGCCAATTTCCCCTTCCATTGTCACATTGCTTTCTATGCCCCTGAGGCTCCTGCTTTCCACTTATAAGGACCTTTGTAATTACAATGAGCACACCCAGATGACCCAGGACAAATGATCTCCCCATTTCAGCATCCTTAATTTAAGCATCTAAAAAAATCCCCTTTGCCATGGAAAATAGCACATTCACAGGTTCTTGGGATTAGGATGTGGACATCTTTGGAGAAAATTTTATTTAACCTACAGCAGGATGTCTCTTTTTATATTAGAGTTGAGGTATTACTATGTATGTAGGTTTAGAGTTATTTTCTAAGATTATTGTTGGCAAGCAGGGAGAGAGTGTCTTATTTTAAGGACACTATTTTAAAGATACTGATCAAAGGGAAGCTGAGAAATGTAAAGACAGAGAGAGAGAGAGAGAGAGAAAGGGAGAAAGAGAAGAGGAGAAAGGAGGAAGAAAAGAAAATGAACTACTTGATTGGAAATATTAAAAAAGGAAAGTTATTTTGGATTTTCTAGTTAATATTAGTTTTGATTAGGTTAGCTTGAATTGTGTCTTCTGGAAAATTGTGATAAATACTGGTTACTTATGCACAATTTTCCATGGATTATTTTTAATAAACACCCTGGCCAACTAATGATTGGTGTTTGATCAAAATATAGCTAATGGTTGACCAGTGGCCCGTGAATTTACCTGCCATGAAACCACTAACAAACTCCGTAGTGATTAACTTACTAAATCACTTAGAGGAGATTGAATTAAGACATATAAAGAACACAAAGAATAAAATGACAAAGAATTAAAGGACATGAGAAAAGAAAGTAGATTATTAGACAAAAAATTAAGAGCTAAAATTACAAAACTCTTGGAAGGAATCAACCTAGTAAATTTCCATAACCTTGGATTAGCCAATAGTTACTCATATGTGGCCCAAAAACATAAAAGACAAAATATAAATTAAATAAGACTTCATCAAAATTCAAAACTTTGTCCTACAGAAAATAACATTAAGAAATTGAAAAAACAACCCACAGAATGCAAGAAAATGTTTGTGAATCATTTATCTTATTGGGTATGTATAACCAGACTATCTAAAGGATTCTTACAATCCAATAGTAAAAATACAAAATACAATTTAAAAATGGGCAAGGGATTTGAACAGAAATTTCTCCAGCAAAGATATGCAAACGGTCAATAGGTAGGTGCAAAGACACTCAACAACGTTAGGTATTTGGGAAATGCAAGTAAAATCACATGAGATACTACTTACATGCATTAGGATGGCTAGAAACAAAAAGAGAGAAAACAAGTAATGTTGGCAAAGATGTGAAGAAGTTGGAACCCTCATCCATTCCTGCTGGGGATGTAAAATGGTGCAGCCACTTTGGAAAATAGTTTGGCAGTTCCTCAAAAGGTTATATATGGAGTTACCATATGACCCAGCAATTCCATTCCTAGATACATTTCACACAAAATCTTGTACACCAATGTTCATAACAACATTTTTGAGAATAGACAAAACATGGAAACAGCCAAGTGTCCATCAACTAATGAATGGATAAGTAAAATGTGGTTTATCTAGACAGAATATTATTCAACAATGTAAAAGAATGAGGTGCTGTCACGTGCTACAACATGGGTGAACTTTGCAAGTATTATCCTAAGTCAAAGAAGCTGATCACAAATAACCACAAAAGATATTCATATAAAGTATCCAGAACAGGCAAATCTAGAGGGACAGAAATTAGATTAGTGATTGCCTAGGGCTGAATGGGTGCAGAGTGACAGCTAATGGGTACAAAGTTTTGTTTGGGGCTGATGAAATTTTGTAAACTTAGGCTGTGATGAAAGCTGCATAACTCTGAAAAGACTGAATTTTACATTTTAATTAGTGAATTTATGTGAATTAAATCTCAATAAAGATGTTTTTAGAAACACAGTAAATAGGAGCGATGATCCAGTGGAAGCCTTGAATAAACAAAGTTAAGAGATTAATGTACAGGAAAAAAATTGTTACTGTCAGCAGTATAAGGAAATGGAAGTGTAAGGTAAGACAGATAGGAACAGAATCACATGAATGTTAGTTTATCAAGATGCTTCTGAGGGACCACTACTAGAGTTTCTGTTTGGGAATTAGAACTATTTTTCTCTAGTAGACAGTGATAATAGGATGTTACTGTTTTCTATGGTTTGAATGTTTGTTCCCTCTGAACTCATGAAGAAACTTAGTCTCCAATGGGGCAATATTGAAAGGTGGGACCTTTAAGAGGTGACTGGGTCATGAGGGCTCTACTATGAATGGTTTAATCCATCCATGGATCATGGAATAATGAGTTAATGGATTAATGGTTTTTCATGGGTGTGGGACCAGTGGCTTTACAAGAAGAATAGCAGAGAATGGAGCTAGCATGTTCAGCCCCTCATCATGAGATATCCTGTGCCATGTTGGAATGCTGCAGAGAGTTTCCACCAGCAAGATGACCCTCACCAGAAGTGTCCCCTTGACCTTGAGCTTCCCAGCCTCTGTAACTTTAAAAAATAAATTTTGTTTCTTTATAAATTACCCGGTTTTAGGTATTCTGTTATAAACAACAGAAAATGGATGAAGGCATTATTCCATATAGACTAATTGTGGGGCTACAGCGGGGATTTACTATGTTTCTTACTCTCATTGTACACTTATAGTAAACTCTGATTACCTAAGGCAACTTGAGCTTGTCTGTTTCTCACAACCTGAAGACGTTGCCAAAACCATGTGTTTCAGTTTCTTCCTACTTCACAGGCAGTAGGAAATAAAATTGTCTAGTTTACTTTTGCAGAATGTCATTGAAATAGTTGGTAAAAATGAATTTAGAATTTTTCTAGTTTATTTACAGAATAATGTTAAAAGTTAGATAAAAGGGTTTCGGCATTTATGATTAATTTATGAAAAGCTCCATATAAAGCAGGTAATTATTATTCCCTTTACTTCCATCTCATCAGTCTCAAAAAAGAAGCATATTTTAAAAATTATAAAATAAGTAAAAATGATATCTCATTATATATCTATCATTGTTTATATATGATATATATTTAATAATAATAAAAATACAAATATAATAAATGTTTATATTAATAGCAAAATCAGATCACTCTCAATTTGTTGGTGTCAGTTGAATTTGGTGCAATTATTTTGTATTTTTTAATATAATATTTTTATTTATAGTTATGGGTTCACAATAGTTATATTATTTTATATTTTAATATGACTTTATTTATCAAGAGTAAAAAATGCTTTGTCAGTTGGCTCAGTAACATTTACATTTGAGAATTTATGGTAAACTAATATTCAAATAAAGAAGAGAATAATCTCCCCCATCTCTCTAAATGTCTGATAATAAGGAAATGCCTAAGAAAATTATAGTACATCCATTTATTAAAAATATTATGTAGACAGTAAGACAATAATTATAGGAGACATGGGGAATGCAAGTTATCACATAATAAAAAACAAAAGCAGAGCAGAATGTTGCATTCCTTCCATGATTTTGGCTATATAAATACCAAGTGTGCAAGTGGGAAAAGTATAGAAAAAGAAAAAACAAACATGAAAATAGTTGTGTTAGTATAATGAAATCATAAGTAGTTTTCCTCTTTGCTAAAATTTGTTTGTTATTTTTCCAATTCGAGGGTAAAAATAAGTAAGAAGTCTTGCTGTGCCTATAAATATATATTGTAGATAATGTAAGAAATGGAGGGGAAAAGTAAAAAAGATGTTATAAGATAGGATAAACTCCAGTACCAGCTTTTTCTGAAACAGTAGTTGTTGAAATAACAGAACAAGTTTTGTCTGTTTGTTTTTGGTGCAAAAGATCCAAACAGAGACAACCTTGGGGAAATGTTTCTGCAAACACATTTGTGTTGTTTTATCACCACAGGTAAAAGAAAAGAAAAAGTCTTTGAAAAAAATAACAATATATTTCTGAATTATACCTTTTCAACTGAGCTTTAAGTTTCTCTGAAAAGAACATTACAAATAACTCGGCCAGACAAAAGCTTGAGACAATGTACAGCACCCTCAGTCAGGACATGTTAACAAATGGCCCATTTTAGGAAAGTAAACATTTTGGTTTCAAATTAGAACATTTCCACCGGAAAGGGTCTGCAGGAGGTGCAAAGTCCTGCCCTAAGTACTGACATGCAAGGTTCTTTGATGTTGGGAGAGAGATTCTTTAGTATCATGGCAGTAATTTGTTTTGGGGGGAAAGAAAAGCATTTTTGTGAATGTGTTGGGAAACTATATTGAAACCATTGAGGAACTTTATAGCTAGGAAGTTTTATTATCTAATGGGTACTCCTTTCTAAATGAGTATGAGTACAATGTACAAATGAATGTACAATGTAAGAATGTACATTCTTACCCAGAATGAAATTAAAGAAGTAATACAGGCATGTCAAATAAAAAAAAAAGAGAGAAATCTGCAATATCCAAATAATTGAGACAGTGAGTTATTTGCTTAAATTACCAGCTAATTGCCTAAAATCACTCTTGGTGTGTGCCTGCTCATGGTCCGTGCTATCTATTTTCAATGTACAGGTCAAACTGTCAAATTCTAAAAGCCGAACTCAGTGATTTTCAAAGAATTCACTACTCTTCTCCAAGATCAGTCCCCTCTGCTCTGTCTGCAGCAATTGGCTGTGCTGCTGAAGTCCTGTCTGATCATCAGCCTAAGTCAGAGGAGGAAAAATGCCATGAACTACTGATTGAGTTCATTGTTACTACAGCAATGTTTGGCCTTTTAAAGGCATTTTCATCGTGATGGTTTAGCTTTACATACTGATCATTAAGAAATGATTGCAGAATGGTTGATCGAGGTGAGAACGTTTATGTTTCCTTCACCCGGTGGCAAATAGCTCAAGAGGTGAAGAAAAATGTGATGTGTACTGGTCTCATTAAAAACACAATGAGATGTATCTTCATATTTGCAAATTCCCCCCCCCCCAAATATCTAGATCCTTCTACAACTAGAAACAAACCCCAAATATTTGGGAAAGTAATTTCTTTGAATTCTCTAAATTTCTTTTCTAGAATAACCACCAGTTTACTTATTGTTCTTCAAAATGCTTTTAGATAGAGAATAACTTCTTCACATAAAATTTTATGTGGAAGCCCAATATAGGTAAGAAACAAAATCAACCTGCTTACGTGACGTCACTTGGGAAACTCAGAGATCCCTCCTGTCTATGCCCAGAAACATCTTAGTGGTAACTCCCGAGTTCCCAATATCACATGGTGTAGAGATTACTGAAATTGGTGATTACATTCCTCCAGAAGGTAGTTAGCAGAATAATCTCAATCACTTAAATTTGTTTTGTAGATTAATTCAGAGGTTGTTGCTACAAGTGAGTTAATAACCATTGAAATAAAATCTTAGAGAATAATCTTTTTATATAAAATTATCAAAAAAGTTTTATTTCCAAAAATAACTTACATTCATTTGCATCTTTAAATTAAGTGAAGAATATTCTTTCAATCCAAGAGAGGACTAGTTAATTTTGTTGGTATATTATTCTAAAAGTGTATTTCCTTGAAAGAAAGAAAGAAAGGAAGGAAGAAGAAAGGAAGAAAGAGAAAGAAAGAAAGAAAGAAAGAAAGAAAAGAAAGAAAGAAAGAAAGAGAAAGATAGAAAGAAAGAAAGAAAGAAAGAAAGAAAGAAAGAAAGAAAGAAAGAGAAAAGAAAGAGAAAGAAAGAAAGAAAGAAGGAAAGAAAGAAGGAAAGAAAGAAGGAAAGAAAGAAAGAAAGAAAGAAAGAAAGAAAGAAAGAAAGAAAGAAAGAAAGAAAGAAAGAAAGAAAGAAAGAAAGAAAGAAAGAAAGAAAGAAAGAAAGAAAGAAAGACGTGCAGGTAGGCTCAGGACCAAATAATTTATCTTGAAGTTTTTGAGATCTTTTCTATTAATATAAATTCTTGCTTATGTCCAGTTCTTCAATCTTTTCTCTCAAGATATGAGCTCTTCCGAGCGCCCTCTATGCTGTAAAATTACTTTAACAAATGACACCTTCTTTTATTTCTTAGAAAGATTTGTATCAGGAGAGGGTTGTGATACCTTCATATTAAGAACAGAGCTCACTGGAAACCAGCATGTCATCTTGAGACAACCCAGACTGCAACACGATTATCATTTCTGAGAGGGTATCTGTTCTAAATATGTGGTTTTCTCTTTGTCAGCGAGAAGGGACAAGAATCCAATTGAAGCATCTCAAGGGAATGCTTTCATATTGGACTCCCTTTCACTTCCCCATCCCTCTCTTCCTGTGCAAATTAAAATGTTAGTCTCATTTATCTTAATCTTTAGAAATGAAATTTAATTGATTTGCCCTTTAGTTCCTATGTAAAGATTTTTCTTATATGGTTTTGTTCCAAATGAGTCTTTTCAAATGTTTCTTGATTTTTGATAGTGTTACCTAGTTGAATAATTTTGATAAATACTTTAGTTTTTGTTTATCCTAATGTAAGTACCCCTAGATATGAAAGAAAACCATAATGTCAAAACACTTTTTAGCCTTCCCCTGCCGAAAGAAAGGAGTGAACCAGTAATTTAGAAAGATTGGTTGCATATATATATATATTTATGTTTATGAGATGCTTTGCAGAGATTTGGGATTTGAACAGAAATTGTAGCTGCTGGCCAAGTTCAGTGTTTCTTTTCTAGAGATTCTTTTTTGGGTATAGTTTTCCTGGGCATAAATAAAACCAGGTTTAGATACAAGTAAGAATTTCTTGGTGACTAAATACAAATTTTGGAACTAATCCTTGATAATTAAACATTTTTTAAAGCATTTGATAAAGTTTTATGGTGAGTCAGAAACTTCTTGGCTCTGCCTACTGAATCAGAGGGCAACTCTTTACTTTGCTCAGTAATTACTCTGACTAGCACCAAAAAATTATCCATTGGAAAACATTCAGAATATGTAATTGCATCTGGCTTGGTCCATTTGAATCAATAAAAGATATTCTTCCACTCACTGAACCTAGGAAATTTCCACATGCTTGGGTAATGATGCTTCAGAAATGTTTAATTATCACTCTCCTACCTGACCTAAAACTGTTCAGGAGTTTTGGCGAAGACAATGGAGACTCAAAAATTCAACAAGCAGTGGACTGTGGTATTTTTCCAACATGGTGATCATGTAATTATGTATGAAAAGGTTCTCTGTCTTCAGCCAGTGAAGGTTCAATGATAACATGCACATGAGGATCACTTACTTTTTTTCACAAAGACCACTGGATTTTGGCAATTTGTTTGTCCAAGTAACAATGTACAGGTATAATTTAAAGGTTTAATCTCACCAGTCTTTTACATGTAGAAAAATAGTACAGAATTAAAGCATGGTCCCTGGATAAGATGCCACTAGAAACTATTATCAAATACTTTATAACACAGATATTACTAATAGAGTTCATATTTTTCCCTGAAATTTAAATGATCATCTGGCAGAGAATAAGACTGGCACAGTGTCCATCAGCAATCATTACAGGTGATTTTGCCTCTCAAGAGTGTGTGATGCACCTGTTAATTTTTAGATTTTGTTTTTTAATTAGATAACTATTTTGTTCAAAGAAGCACATAACTTCTTTTTGCATTATGTGCTACAAGTGAATGATTAAAAGAAAGGCTCACCCAATGAAATGAAGAAGTGACTGATCAATTAAAAAGAATACTTTTTAAACTGTGAAACATAGAGTATGGTTTCAAAAACTGTACTTTTCAATATCTTTTCTTACTAAGCAAACCAAATTGGACTCTTCCTTTCTGAGACTACTTTACCCTGTTTTTGCCTCATGCATTAGTAGCTTCGTGGCATTTTTCTATAGGTGATTTTACTTGACCCTCTGTGGTAGAGGGATAATGTTCCCCCACAAAGATGTCTACATCCTAATGCCCAAAACCATGGAATATATTATTTCATGTGGCAAAATGAATTATGTAGATGTGATTAAGTTAAAGATATTGAGATAGGGACCTTATCAGGAATGATTTTGGTGGGCCCAGTGCAATTACATTGGTTTCTATAAACATAGGCAGGGAGGGTCAGAATCAGAGAAGGCAAAGTGACAGCAGAAGCAGAGAGAGAGATGGAAATGCCACACTGCTACTGCTGGCTTTGAAGATGTGGGAAAAGACCCTGAGCCAAGGAATGCAGGTGGCCTCTACAAGCTGGAAATGCAAGGAAGCAGGTTCTTCCCAAGAGCCTTCGGAAGGCACAGAGCCCTGCCAATACCTTGATTTTAGTTCAGTGCAAGCAGTTTGGATATTTGACCTCCAGAACAGTAAAAAAAAAATAAATAAATCTGTGTTGTTTTAAACTACTAAGATTGTGATAATATTCTATAGAATCGACAGGAAATGAATACTCCTATCAATAATTTTGAGATATGAGATGAGACATTATCTCCATTTTACAGAAATTCCATGATGTTTCCAAGATCATATAGTTAATAGGGCAGAGCTGGGAGCAAACCCTGGTTTTTTTTTACCTCAAATCCAGTACTTAACATTCATCGGGTGTCGGGCAGATGGGAGGAGGGAGGATGGGGGGGGTATATACACACTTAGTGGGTGCAGTGAGCACCATCTGGGGGATGGACATGCTTGAAGCTCTGACTTGGATGGGGCAAAGGTAATATATGTAACCTAAACATTTGTACCCCCCTAATACGCTGAAAAAAATTTAAAAAAGAAAAAAGAACTTAATCATTTTATAATATTTATTAGGCAACTCTATATTGTCTTCCTATTTTTGATATAAAATGTTACCATAAACTTTATGGCTTAAAACAACACAAATATATTCTATTACAGTTCTGGAGATCAGATGTCTAACAGGTGTTTCACTGGACTAAGATCAAGGTGTTGACTGGTCTCTGTTCCTTCTGGAAGATCCAGGGAGAATCTGTATCCTAGATTATTCCAGCTTCTAGAAACTACCTGCTTATGGCCTTGGCTTGTGGCCCCCTCCTCCATCTTCACATGGCATGCAGTGGTAAAACAGTATCTAAAATTATTACTTATAGACACCTACAATCAAATATCTTCAGAAGGCAAGGTTTTGGATGACCAAGTATTTGCTGCCACAGAACATTTTCATGGAAATAACTGACCATTTATATTAACATGAGGTGGAAACAGATATAGCAATTGATCCTAAGGGTGTGGTATTAGTGCTAAAAGAAATAAAGCTGGATAGACTAAATGCACCGATGTTGATTCCCGGAGCAGAGATTTTCAATTCCATGTGTCAGCTTGAGGAAATGGGAGTGGAGCTGTAGCAGGTTGACCGAAACCTATATGAAATATGGCTTACACTGAGTAAAGTTGAAATGTGAGAAATTCTTTGGTATAATGAAGAAGAAGGTACTTAAAATTTTTGAGGAGATTGGAATGAAGATCAATAAAATTATCACCCAACATGGAAACTACCACTGACAATACCTTATATCAAGGTATAAGTTTCTACACTGTCCCCTCCCATGCTTCCCTCCAACCTTGTTACCCACTTTTCTGGTATGCTGATAATCTCCTTTCTCTTTTACATAATGGTTTTCCTGTTTTGAAATATTTTAGTCCTTACTCTTTTATCTCAATATTATATTTGTAAGATTATCCCTGTTTTTGCAGTATTAATTTATTTTGACTGCTGTATATAATATTCCTTTGTACTGATAAAAGGTACACAATGTATTTAACCATCCTCCTGTCAATTTCACTTTGTGTCCAGGTCTTTGTTATTGTGAACACTTTTGCTTTGACCACTGATATATGTAGTTCCTCATAAGCATTTGTAAGAATTTCTCTTGGGTATATACCTAAAAGAATATTTTTGAGGTTTGGCTGTGTGAATAGTCAACTTTAGATAATCCAACTGTTTTCTAAAGTAGCTCTACTTCCACAAACCTGAATAAATCCCACCAACCTATATCTAATCCATCCCTTGTAATATAAGACTTTATGATTTTTCCACTCAAATTGATGTAAAATCATAACTCATAGTACTCCTGACTTGTGTTTCCTTAATTACAAATGAGGTTGAACATTTATTCAGCTATTTAGTAGCAAAAAATTGTTTTCTCCATTTTTATATTTGGCCATTTTTATTGGGTTCCTTGTTCCTTTAATATTAATTTACAGATCTTTACATACTCATGCTACTAGCCCTTTATTGGTTGTGTGTAATATGTATGCTTGATTTAAATTTATTAAATTATATTTAATTAAAATAACATGAAATTTTTGTCATAGCATAGTAAATTACCTATTTTTAATATTCCCTGGACATTTAAATCTAAATGTTTATTCTGTTTTATGATACAGTAAATGTATTTGGATTTTCCTTTTGACTCAATCCCAGTGTCTTAGAATTAACATAGAAACTTTACCATTTGCATTTATTTTGTAACTTATATGTACAGAAAGAAAATTAACCATTTGTATTTATTTTGTAGACAAATAATACAAAAATCTTATTTCTAATTGAATTTTTATGTTTCCTGTTTCCATGGCATTTCTTTTCCTATTTTTGTGCTATATTGGTTTTTTTCCCTAGTATTTTCAAAGAGATAATCTTATTTTGAATTCTACTGGTAGCTAAACTTTAAGTTTAATAACACTGTAATCCACATTTCCTTTAAATATTACATGAAATAATTGTACAATAAACACTGACTAATCTTAACTAAAAAATTTAACCCACTTTTATTTTCCCTCTCAGAATCACTGTGGATTCTCATTATAATGACCTTGAGTCATCAAGATAAAATTGAATTATGGTAACGCCATCTGTTTAAGGAGGTAAAGATTTTCATTAGAGAAAAAATGTTATCAGAATAATTGAAATAAAAACAAAATTTTGGTGCTTAAATGTCACCTTTGTGTAACCCCTCATTCTGCGATAATGATGAACAAATTAGATATACTAATAAATTTTCCATGTCCGTGTAAACTTGTATTTTCTTACCAAAACAAATTGCTGTAGTCTTTGCAAATAGTTCATTAGTAACACTTGTGAATTCCATAAATTCTTTGGTAAATTATGTATGATTTTTGTTTAGTTTCAGAGTTCTGGGCTTGACTAAAGCTCTAAGTGTGATAATGTGACTTCTAGGGTAAAGTGAAACTTGACTGAGACATTCTATGAAGACTGAATATGTCATTTGACCTCTTGGTGACTCTGTGGCCTCATTTATAAATGGAAGTTTATGTTGCAACTCTGCTGGGAGTACAGTGATGTAATTGGCTCCAGAGCTCTCCAGGGCATCTTCCAAATAGAATATGAAAAGATGCCTGGTGCCTGGACTAAACTATTAGAAAAATAACAGTGAGGAAGAAACTCTTCCAATCTGAAGAGCTAAAAATAGCCAATAGACCTAGCAACTACCCAGAATGTTAACCTGAGTTACAATATCTGAAACAATGGCCTGCCTGTTCTGGTACAGAATGAACTCATCTGTGGCTTTCTATAAACGTTCACTCATCTCTTTTTGTATCAATAGTCTCTGCCTTCAGATTTAAACTTAAAAAGAAACATTGAATTTATCTTCAACTAGCTTGGCCATTGTCATGCAAACAGGAACTTTTCTTGCATATTCATCTTTACTATTTTATTTTAGGTCCAATTGGGGGCAAAAGTGGTTACTACATTTACAACTACTTCAGTCAGTATCTTAGTAAATGCATTATTCATTTTTTTTCCAAATATAGATAAACTTATGAGAAGCGGGATAGATATACATCCTTCCAACTGATTTGTCACAAGTACTGGATAGGCTCAGAGTTTTTTCATCAAGTTTCATAAACCCAACGCATCATTATATGCATGAAAGAAAATGTTACCAGAGATTTTTAACCCATTTCTAACTCCCTTTTGTAAGAGAGCTGAAAACCAGCTGAGAAGGTGACTATAGACTATTCTCATCCTGTCTAAGAACTTAACTTGTATCTCAATTGATTTTCCTGTCAACCAATTCCTTAACTCATTTTGAAAGTTTCCAGGAAGCTTTAAAATTCAAGAATTTGAATCCTTGGCATGATGCCTTGTGAGAGCAGCCTTCTGACAGCAGGAAAGCTCTGTGACTGCTCTTTCTGTAGGTCTAGAAACTAACAGAAGACTTTGTAATCAGAGCGGATGAATATAGAATGTAGAGTGACTTGGAATTTAGTGGGAAGCGAGTTTAGCACGTGAACAAAACTGGAATTTATGAGCTGCACAAAATAAGCTCTTTGACTATTCGCATTAATTGTCTTCAGCCTCTTGCACATCAGATGACATCCTCCAGCTTCCTGCAGTTAAATCAAGACTCATGTCATTCCTGACAAGTCTTGGTACAAAACATCATCCCAATTGCTTTGTAAAAGTGAAATAACAAGAGTACAAAGCAAAACAAAAACCCAGAGACAGAAGCCTTTAGAACAATAATTTTAAAAATATCTTTCCTCTTCTATTTAAAAAAGAAATGTTGGGAATTGGTGAACTAAGAATAGCTGAATGTAAGACCGAGGGAAAAAGAGAAACAGGAAACATATACTTTGCCAAAGACGATGCTTAGTAATTATTACCTTATGGGAATGATTGATAACTTCCTCTAGCTAGAATACCTCTTACTTTGGGAGTTGGGAGCCTAAAGAATAATCCTCACTCCCAAATACCAGCAATTTAGCCAAAGTGGCCTTCTTATGGATTTCTGTTACAGTATTACAGATTTCCAATATCTTTTAGTGCTGTGGTCACAGAGAGAAGATCAGAGATCTACTTAACAGTCAACACATTTTGTATAGGTTCTAGGATTCTTTAATCAAGCTGCCAGTCACACAAACATCCAGCGAGCTCCTAATTGTCCTTAAACTTATATTATAAGTAATGTGAGAGTAATGCAAAAAGAAAAGCTGTAAAGTTATAGTCCTTACCCTTAAAGATATAATAATTTAATAGGCAGAACTACACATAAAACATTTCAAAGAGGCAAGCCAAGTTAGGGTCTTTTTATGTTTCATTACCAGTGGGCTTTTGAAGAAAAGCTCAGACTGATTCTGTCCAGTCTCACATCAGTCTAGTGTGTTAGTGATGTGGGAATAGTTTGAGGTGGAGGTTAAATTGGATATCTGTTTCACATGGCCACCCACTCTAACGAGGTCGCAGGCATATTTTCTGCCTTGGGGTGCTTTGGAGAAAGAGCATGAAGTATCACAAGCCATTTTAAGTGGATTTGGGCATGAGGAATAATTGAATGGGGACTGAGTAGAGTCTCATGACTTAAGCATCACTCTATTGATCAACAAGAGAGGCGCTGACTGTTCTCATGGGAGGTCCACTCTGGACCACAACAGGAAGGACAACTATTAAGGCTCTTTGGTATTGGTGACTGCCTGAGCTTTCTTACATGGAGATTGGACCTCAAGGTGTTGGAACAGATCCCTGATGGTATTGATAGACAGACTTTTTTACAAGGACCCAGGTGATTCCTTAGCAGAAACTACTCCTGTCTGATCCATCCCATATGGAATCTACTAGTGCTAGGACTCCTGCCCCTCTACCTGGTCATGTTTCTTCCTTTTTACCATCTCTCTCCTCCAGGACTCCCCAGACTCCTACATGTTTATCCAGTTTCCCAGGGACAAGGATAACTGACCCTTGGTGATCAACCATTTTAAATGTTTTCATTATTATTGTTTCACAGCTGGACTACTTGAAAACAAAAGCCAAGGATCTTATTCTTTTATTCTCTGGTTTTCTTGTGAATAAATCCTCTTGTGAAGCAATGAAATGTCTGATAACCTTAAATAAGGAAGTATGATGTAGTAGAAATTAAGGGGAAAATATGCTGGTTAATTAAAAAATATATTTTTCCACTACAGTTATATTGATGGATTTCATGTATCTAAATGATCAAGGAATAGGGAATTCCCCATGAAGATCAAAAAGACATGTATTGTGAGACAAAAAGTAAACTAGACATCAGGAGACCTTGATTCTTGTTCTGGCATACTAGTCACATGACCTGGGACAGAGTATTTAATATCTACATACTTCAGGATCCTTCCCTTTAAAAAATGTGTGTAATGTTACACATCATGCCTACCACCTGGGTGGTGGTACTGTATTGTGGTTATGGAAATTTAAAGTCATCCTCTCCAACTTTGAATTTAGTCCCTGTCACTTATTAGCTGTGAGATTTGCCAAGTGACTCAATCTTCCTAAACCCCAGTTCCTAAACAGGGTTGTGGTTAGGACTGAATGAAATCATATATGTATAGTATTTACAACTATCCCTCACACATAACAAAATTGTTGAATAATTGTTAACTACTGTTGTGGCTACTGCCTCACCCCATGTGGTTAGCAAATGGGATACGAAAGAGGGAAAAAAAATGATGTGAACTATTTTTGTTTTGGACATTTTTTACTGTGTTTTTTTTCCCTAAAATCAATTCTATATCATCTTGTGTTTGAAAAGGTAGGCTACAGCATTTGAATTTTTTTCCTTGAACATGAGTGATGAACGTCACTATGAACATCACCATGAACGTGACTCAGTGCCATCATTATGATGCTCACCTGCACAGAAGCTCTGATTATTTTGTATGTGCTTAACTTTTCAAAATTGCTTTCCCCTCTGCAGCTAACTGTCAGCTATTACTTCCCAGGGCTGTGTTTTTATTTATCCCTGATGGTCAGACCTATTCTCTTTAGCTTGCCACCACCAATATAGTGTGGTTTAGAACATTACATTATTGACTTGTTTTAGAATTGTGTATTATGAAAAATAATAATCTCAGAGTTGAGATAGAGATCTACTGCTTTTTATATGAAGGGAGTTGTCTATTTTTTTGTTTGTTTTAAAAGCTATACTGTTTCCTTTGGTTTTCTTATAGGCTGATCCTAGATTGATGACTTAATCATCAGAACAGGATGCCAAAATGAGACTCTTTGTGTTTTAGTTTCAGTTATATCACCAAGAAAATATTTGTCAAGAATTTTAATATTCCAAGGTAAAGGGCTAGATCACATATGCTAAAAATGTGTAATTTTTGTATTTTAAACTGAGATTGAAGAGACTGATAGAGGTTATGATTTCAAGAAAGAGCTTTCTTGGTGGAAATTGTCAGTGAGGAAAAGGAAATAATTTCTTAATTTTTACCTGAGATCTGGTAAGGGATAACCTGCTGCCAGCCCCGTAGAGTTAGGGGATGTAGTGGACTAGTGAGAGATTCACACTAGAGAAAGGTGAAGGGCAAGAAGGTAGCTGAGTCAGGCTGTGCAAACAGAGCAGAAAGGTGCAGGTAAGAAGTCACTCCACTTCCATCTAGGGTGGGCCAAGTTGTGTGTTTCAGGTGGATATAATGCTAGAGAGTCACTTCAAGGTTATCCTAATTCTTACCCAAGAGACCCACCTAAAGTGGTGAGGGCCCTAAGCAGAAAGAGCCTGAGGGTATATTAAAGGTTGTTCAAGGGACAAAGCAGGAATCCTAATTCTTCTCAACATCGGGGATTAATCTGCATGATGTCTCAACATGCAGATTAATCTGTTTGCATCAGAACAATTGCAGTTCAGGGATTATCACTTGTGTTAGGTTCCTATTGCTGCTGTAACAAGTCACCACAAATTTAGTGGCTAAAAATGACACAAATTTATCCTTTTGCAGTTCTGGAGGTCAAAAGTCTAAAATCAAGGTGTGGTCAAGCTGTGTTCCTTCTGGAGGCTTCAGGGGAATAATCTGGCTTTTTGCATTTCGCAGCTCCTAGCAGTCACCTTTGTTCCCTGACTGGAACTTCTTCTTCCAGTAGCTTCTTCTTCCATCTGTAAAGCCAGCAGTGTAGCATCTTCAAATCTCTCTCTCTGTGTTCTTCTACATCACATTTCCTTCTGTGTCTAGGAGTCTCCTGTCTCCTCTTTTACGAAGCCTTGTGATGACATTGGGCCATATAACCCAGGATATTCTCCCCATCTCAAATCCTTAATTTAATCACATCTGCAAAATCCCATTTGCCATGTATGGTAACATATTCTCAGGTTCCAGGGATTAGGACATGAACATCTTTGCCCTACCAGTGAAGGAAGTTAAGCCAATGAACCAATCAAAGTACCCAGAGAGAATCAACTTTAACCAGGGCCTGGTTAAGAGAAACCTGGCACCAGCTCAAGAGAGCACAAACCAAGAAGACATTTCCTGCCTCTTACTGCTTCTTGCTTCTCTTTCCATGACTCCAAGGGAGAAAAAGAAAACAAACAAACAAACAAAAAACTTCTGTTGGCAACCCAAGGAGGGGCAGAAAAGTATAGTTTGGGAAAATAGGAGAGGAGTGAATCATATGGTCCTTTCCTGCTGTAAAATTGCCATGTTGAATTGATATAGAGGGGTAGCTTTTACTTTAAATGAAGTTCAGAGTTGGTCATTACTGTGGAATGGACATTATACCTATGGTTGGTGATTCGAAGTTACTGGAAGATATTTTTTGTCTTCTGAGCTTAACCAGACAAGCCATGGTCAGGACTCATCCAAGGCTGGTAACAAAGATGATTTAAATAGGTGGTGCCAGTGGGAAAGCAGATGGGAGAATTAAACTGTTTTCATATTTCACTTTGAAGGTTAATCTTTTTTTAGCATAATGGGTATATAATATAACCTTAACTTTAAATTGTTTTATGCACATGAAAAAAATGATGACTGAAAGATGACAAAAGTCAGCATTTGATTGGTCAGCTAAGAAAGTATTATCCAGAACTAGAGTTGGATATTTTAATTCCTGAATATTCCTGGTTTAAGTGGCAGGAAAAGGGAAATAAGTGAAAGTAGAAACTATGGGGAAGTAATTGCTGGCAATGCAAGCAGAAATAGAAACAACTAAAGTGGCAAGATGTGGAACTATTGAGAGCCACATAAAGTGCAACTGAAGGACAAAAATTGCCATAGGGGACAAGAAAAGAAGGTGTGCTCATAAAAACAGAAATATAGTTTGAGGGTGTTTAGTGAAAGGGCACATTTAAATGCCCCGATGTTGAGAAGAAATAACAAAGGCACATCAATTAAAGAGCATACCTCTTTTGACTATTCCATGAAAGACCACTTGTCCCTTCGAACCTCAATTATCTAGGACATCTTCATTGTTCTGCAGCACAATGCTCCACTGATGTTCATCATGTCTTGACCTCATAAAAAAGAAAGGTTACTTTTTTAGGAAGCATAACATTTTCTACAGCAGGAATATGAATAACACATTTTAGAGAGATTGCCATAAAAAAATTCAAATAAAAAACTGTCACCATAATAACCAGCCCCCTGATATTCCTGCCCTCCCTCATTCAAGCAGGACTGGCCGAGGGACCGAGAGAGCAAAGTGGGAGTGATGATGTATGATCTCAGAGGCTAGGTCCTAAAAAGCATTACCCCTTCTGCCTTGGTCTCTTAGGTTACTTTGCTCTAGGGGAAGTGGCCACCATGCCTAAGAATACTCAAGCAGGCCTGTGGAAAGATCCCTGGGAAGAGTGACTGTGGTCCCCGGCTGACAGCCAGCACCAACTTGTTAGCCTCCCTAATAAGCCACGTTGGAAGTGGGTCCTACATCCCCAGTCAAGTCTTCTGATAACTGTAGTCCCAGTCAATATCTCACTGCAGCCTCCTACTAGAACTTGAGGCACTATCGAATTCCTGATCCACCAAACTGTGAATGATTATAAGTGGCTGCTGTTATTTTAAATCACTACATGTTGATTTGTTACACAGCAATAAGTAATGAGCATATTCACCTTTAAAGAGTAAAATATCAATCAGCTGTGCATTTAAAGATATCATATTAATATAATTTATTCTTCAAATATTTCAAGTGGCTAGGTTAGTAATGTAATTATTTTTATTTATTTTAATATTGATTTTATTG